>NC_141082.1:12680892-13135892 GCF_041138505.1 Cibotium barometz | reverse complement strand
CAAAATGCCATGAGGTGATCTCACCACCTTTATGCCCAAGAAATACCGCAGCTCACCCAAATCCTTCATCTCAAACTTTTGCTTCAAAAGCATCCTGACATTGTGTATGTCTATATCACTATCACCAGTGATAATCAAATCATCCACATAGATGATTAATAGCATGATCCCTCTATCTGTCTTTTTCACATATAGTGAAAAAATCTACATTGGATATCCGAAATCCAATGGTAACAAGATACTCCCCGATCTTATTTGACCATGCTCTAGGTGCCTGCTTCAAGCCATACAAGGCTTTGCGTAACTTGCACACAAAATCTGGATGTGCATCACTCTCATAACCTGGTGGCTGCATCATGTACACTTATTCTTGCAAATCACCATGCAAGAAAGCATTCTTTACATCCATTTGATGTAAAGACCAACCCTTTGCTTGCTGCAGCCATAGCAATGACAGCTCTCACAGTTGCCACCATTCTTGCAACCGAGCTGAATGTCTCCTCATAGTCTATGCCATAAGTCTGCGCATAGCCCTTGGAAACCAATCTTGCCTTGTACCTACTCACTGAACCATCAGCATTGTGCTTGACTTTATACACCCACTTACATCCAATTTCCTTCTTTTCCTTAGGCAAAGGCACTAACTCCCATGTTGTATTTGCATCCAATGCTGCCATCTCCTCATCCATGGCATCTTCCCATTTCTTATTTCCAATTGCCTCCTCAAATCAAGTGAGCTCAACCTCCTATATTGCTTTTACTATGTAAGCATAATGATGGGCTGTATATCCATCATATCTCAACCTATCAACAGGATATCTAACCCTCGTAGACTTGTGCACACCTAGATCACTACCAGGTGTCCTCAAAATAGCCTTGGTTCTCCTTACACCAGGAGTAACCCCACATCAAGGCTCTGCTCAGAGCCACTAAAGTCACCATCCACAAATTAGTGACCTACTGTGACAGATCAGGCTGACAGATCAGGCACAAAAGTTAATCCGTCTTTTCCTTCCCTTTTCGTGATACATGTGTACCTGCGTCATTCCTCAACCTGCCTGACCATGAGCTAACATTGGATCCACTGTTCGAGGACTCCCCAGGTCCACTCAGCACATGTGATTGCTGCTCTACATGTAGTGCAACATCAGCACTTCTTACATCTGCATCTTCGAGGACTCCCCAGGTCCACTCAGCACATGTGATTGCTGCTCTACATGTAGTGCAACATCAGCACTTCTTACATCTGCATCTTCTATTGTCTTCACTACTGGTGCATACCAGCTACTCATCTCATCGAAGACAACACCTCTGCTTACTCACATCTCATGAGTGGTAGGGTTATAACATCTATAACATTTTTGCTCCATAGCACAACCAATGAAGATGCATTTCTCTGCCTTTGGATCCAACTTTGTTCTCACTTCATTAGAAACATGTACATATGCAATACACCCAAACACTTTCAAGTGAGACACATTCAGTCTTATGCGCCTGTAAACTTCTGTTCAGGAGTCATACCATGAACAACTGCAGTGGGTGTCTTGTTCATAATGCACACAGTAGGTTGCTACTGCTTTTTCCCAAAAGTAATGTGGCATATTCTTTTCAACCCATCAAGGCACGTGCCACTTCTGCAATGTGCGTGTTTTTCCTTTTTGCAACACCATTCTGTTGCGAAGTGTACCTGCACGTAAACTACCTCTTGATTCCATGCTTTCTTAGGAAATTGCTGAACTCATTGGAGAAATATTCTCCTCCACCATCTAATCTTAGGAATTTTATTTGCATGCCTTTTTCCTTCCTCGACCAAGGCTTTAAATCTCTGAAAGTGAGCAAACACCTCACTTTTCTCCTTCATGAAATAAACCCACACTTTCCTAGTATGGTCATCAATGAATGTAACATAGTACCTGCAACCTGCAATTGTTGTAGTCTTGGTCGGGTCCCCATACATCTAAATGTATGACATCCAATGGCCTTGCACTGACATGCTTTTCATGTGGGAAAGCATGTTTGGCCTGCTTACCAAGTTGGCATGCTTCACATACCTTATGCATACCGTCAACCTTAAACTTTGGCAAACCTGCAACAATATTTTTGTGAGACCCTTGTCCCCTCCGCGTAGCCTCCTCCGAGGTGCTGGCAAAGCAAAAGCAGCAGCCTCTCACGTAAGGCAGGGATTCGCACTTGGGGCCTCGCCCCATGAATGTCCGAGCAAGGGACTAGTCTAGCGGTCCCTCTGAAACCTAGACCGAAAAACTTTCCTCACCCAGAAGGCACGGGCAATTCCTCCAGGAAAATCATCTAAGGGAAGATTTATCTAACGGGTCAAGGCTTGAACTATCTTTTCTAATCCGACCGAACCTATAGGTCACATGGCCAGATCAAGGAAGAGACTTGCACTTGGTTCATAGAAATCATCGCTTTTTCCCCCCTTAAGCGAGGCACAGCCACTGATTCTTTCCCACAGAACAAGAATCTTCCTGGGACTTATTCTAACTAATGTAACTTGAACGTATCTAAATTGTATTGTAGGAATCCAACCGATCCCATGGGTTAGGCCAACCGCCCAACCACTGTATTGGTGGGATCCCTTTATATAAAAATTTGGTTAAGTTTTGTCGTCCCGGGTACCAGGGAAAAGAGTTCCCAGGCCCCCTAGCCGGCGCTCATGCAAAATACAATTTAGACACGCCACTTACGCACCCAATATGAAATTGCCTTTTACAGATTCACTTGTCTTTAAAGCAAACTTGAAATGAAACCATAGTATTTCAAATCATAATCCTCCAAAATATCCAGTCTATTTTTTTATAATCAAAATATCATCTGGACTCTCCATTGGAGACCAGCTAGTCAACCAACGAGATCCAATTTCAAGTTCTAGTTCACATAGATAATTCCTTATCAATCCATCCATATCTTCTTCGACATACGCATGGGTGTCCTAGCAATCGCGAGCCCATGCATCACCTGGTCAGAACCCTCTAGGATCCTCCTTAGGTGTCCTAGCAACCGCGAGCCCATGCATCACCTGGTCAGAACCCTCTAGGATCCTCCTTAGGTGTCCTAGCACTTCACTCAGGGACCGCTTCGTCAGTCCTCTCCCATCGTACTACTGGAAGCACACCATTTTAACCATACCGAGGCTGGTCAAGACCTTGGCAGGCTTTGCCCCGCGAGTGACATCCTTCGATGACTCCCCGCCAGCTGTTGCAACAAAACTCTCCTTAGTTTAAACCATAAGCCAAATGCTTCCTCCAGCATTCTGGCATAAGACAGTCCTTTTTCAAAAAACGGAGTTTCTATGCAAGTAAGAATTTCCCTTTTGAGTTTGATTCCACAAAACCCATTTTCTCACAATCTAGATTTTCTTAACAAAAATCACGAATCTCATATCAGGGTATTCCACCCATCAATTCCAATGAGTTTCCAACTTATTTATCGATGAATTGGGTCTAAGGAAAACTTCTCTAAATTAGCCGGTAGTCCATTCTTCGTATTGAAGAGTTGGAAATGGTGACGAGGTTTTGCTTAATTCCAAATTCGAGAGATGGGCAAGTATCTTACTGGCCCACCATTCTCATGTGGTTGTAGTCTAACCATAAATCACTCGGTTTAATCCTCACGTTGGTTCCTAAGGATTTTTCTTCTAATTATCTAATAAATTAACGGTGATTTCCAATCGTAAGGAAAATTTTGAATTTATGAAGATTTATTCTTCTTGACCACAATAGAATTATAAATAGTTCTATTTGAGAATAATGGAATTTTATAAAGATAACTCTTTTTTCAATAATCCATTAGTGAATATACATCATTTTATTAATTTATTCGCATCATAGAAATATATTAAAATATTATTTTCATCAAATTGATCCTCAACATTAACATACCATAATTTCCTACATGAAATTATGGTAAAACTTCTCTTTTAACATCAAAATTAATTTATGCATTTTTCTACTTAAATTGTATATGCATTTAACACTTTGAAGCTACATTTCCCTCTTTCCATCGCCTGCAAAGACATCACAGTAACTTTTGTAGCTTACTGAGAACTCACAGAAACCATGCCACCACGAGACATATTTGCTCGTCATAGTATCTAGTGATCGTGCTCCTTCTAGTTGGGAGAAGTGGCAAAGCTCAACTAGTCAATGACAACAGACAGGTACAAGCTTGAGGGCAGCATAGAAAGTCATCACAAAGGGGCATATTGCCAATGCTCATAAGCTCTTTCTCTGCTTCTCAGTATATTGCCATTGCTATAAAGCTCTTTCTCTTCTTCTCCGCATATTGCCAATGCTGATGAAGCTCTTTCTCTTCTTCTCATTCACATATGTAGGAAGGCACATATGTAGGAAGGGAGTTCAGGTGCTCTACGAAGGAATGGCTTCCACCCAACGTTAAAATGACAATGGTTCAGTAACCCAAAATGGAGACTTATAGGGATGAAAGGTTTGTGTTGTCTCTTGTTATTTTGTATTGGCTATATGAGAGAGAGAGAGAGAGAGAGAGAGAGAGAGAGAGAGGTTCTTTCTATCATCTTTTTTTAGCAGAAAAATCCTCTCATCATTTTCACAAGTTTTATATGCAAGCTAAGAAGGTGCCTGTTGAACTTTGGCTTGTCTTCAACAGGTTTGTCATCTTTTGCTTTGCCTTTTGCACTTATTTAAATCATATGAAGTGGAAGCAATTTCATTTTTTTATAATCATCATAACTTTTAGCATGTTTCTCTTTTTATATTGTGCTTTTAGATGTCAAGCTGGTCATCCATGGCTGCCAAGATTCGAATGAAGGTTTTTCATTATGTGTCTACCAAGAAAAAGCTTTTGGGTTACGTACGAGTTCTAGCTGATTTCACATATAGTGATGTTCGGAAGGAGAACACTCAAGATGGGCTTGTTGATGGTCCTTTCACATTCATTATTGAAGGTGATGATGATAGTGAAGCTTGCACATTGAATCTGACACAAGAAGAGCGATGGCAAGTAGAGAACGTCAATGTTGTTATTAAGAGAGGCTCAAGCACCATAATTGATGCGGTTCAAGATGAAAGCAGACCTACAAAAAGGCAATGTCAAGATTTAAAGGAGCATGTGGAAGCTAGAGATCTCAAAGAAAGCGACAAATTTGGTGATAGTGAGCACAACCTATGTGGCAGCCCGGAGTATGATAGAAACATGTTAAAGAGCACATTGATTTCAATGTCCACACTTCAAAGCTGGTAGAAACAATGTGATACGACTCGCAAGAAGTTGAAGGAGCAAAACCCACCAAGAGATGATAGGTTTCAGCTAAGTACAAAAGATCTCAATGGTTGTGCTTTGGTTCAGATTTGGTGCCAGGAATGTGGAACCTTCTATGGATCAGGATCCCCTGGAAAGCAATCACCTTACTCTTGTCTCTCTAATTTCATGCGAACACATGTGTTAGAAAGTCAAGCTCACCAAAGAAGATATCTGGCTCATCGAGGCTTGAAGGTGGAACTAGCAACTAGCTTCAAACATGTAGAAGAAAGTGGTGGAGATGATATGGCTGCAATTTTAGTGGTGGTTGAGGACATGAATGCTTTCAATAACACTTCATGAAGGCAAGTTCGTCTCTTTTGAACAATAAACCTTCATGAAGGCAAGTTCGTCTCTTTTGAACAATAAACCTTCAATAGCACATTCTATGATGCTTGAAACTTTTTATAGTTGTTGAACTACATTTTATTTGAGTGTTATGCTACTTTCTAACAAGGTTTTTTGAATGCATGTCAAAGTTCATTGCTAGTTGATTGTGAAGACTAACATGTATGTGTTTTGGTTTAAAATACCACAGGATCTGATTTTGAGCTGATTGAGGCAACTTTGCATGATTATAAGGATAAAGGTAGGGTAAGAGTTGTATGCAAGTATGATAAAAAATGGTTGCACTTGTGCCCACCACGAAGACCAGATTTACAAACTCTTCTTACCGAGCACATCAAGTCAAAGTCTCATATTATGGCTATGAACAAAGCATCACCGAGCGAATCATCTTTTGGATTAGCAAGGACACGTGGGCAGCCAAAGAAGCTTTTTGATGCAGACCCAAGACAAAAATCATCGGCTGCTTTTCTCAAGCCAGTTGGAAGTGACACACCATCCCATTCAAAAACACCTTCTACTAATAAAGGTGACTCGTACATGCCTTCTTCATGCAAATCAAATCTTTTGTGTTGGGGGTTATGGCAAAGTATTGTGGCTTGTAAAGGGATCGAGATTGACATAAAACCTATGCTACATGATTTAAAAATAGGAAGTGAGTGGTATCCAGAGCCATATACAAAAGCTACCCTCTATGATGGATGCAATGAATTTAAAGTAGACGGGTGCTATAGACACAAAGATTGCTTTCATATTTCAAACTGTGGCAAGTCATTTGAGTGTTTTACATGTGAAAGTTGCAAACAAATTCTCACTTGTGATGATTTTCGCATGAGGGTTCAACGAGAGAGTGCTGCAAAAGAGAAGAAAGGGGCCAAGCAAATAGGTGGTGGAAGAAGATTAGATTATCTTAGATGTGAAGAGCTAAAGAATGTTGCATTGGAGTCAAAGAAAAACTTGAAAGAAGCCAAACAAAAGTTGTGGTGGTTGAAAGCAAGGCTTGTTGTGCTTTCTATGCAAATCAGGTCTCTAAAAGAAGAAAATTTTGAGTGCGTCAATCGAAAGGATGTACGACGCTTTTGCAATAACATAATTGAGGCCCATAGACGAGGTAAATTTGGAGGTAAACCTGCCTTGTCACGGACTTTTTTCAAGATGTAGCAAAGAATGCTCTAAAAGCTAAGCAAGCACAAAGGTTCTCTGAGTCCACAAAGATAATTTTTGAGGTTGTCAAACTATGGGGTGGGCCACGCTTGCATGACTTTCTAAGTACTAACCTTGGAGGGCCATCCATGTCCACTACAAAAAGACAAGGTAAAAAGGCAACCCAATTCATTTCTGGAGAGCACGAATACATATTCAATGCCGTGGGCAAGATATATATGGATGCAAAAAGAAAACATGGAATAACATCGTTGGTTCCAGTCATCATTGTTGAGGATGAGACAACCATAAAACGTCGCATAAGGTAAGATTAGGTAGACATATTAGCACTTTTTAACTTGGAATTTTTCTTTCTTTTTGTCACCTAGATAAAGCATGCAAAACAAAAAGTGGGTTTGCTTTTATGTAGATGGAATGCCAAGGACGATACTCTGATTAGATTCTGCGGGGAAAAAGCAGAGCATCATCAATGTTCTTCAAATGACACAATCGTTATGGGAGAGGGATCACAAGGCTATGACAAGATAGTGGATGCTTTTCAGAACCATGTGGTGGTGGGGAGCTATGCCAGGCTTCTCATAGTAAACCCACTTCATGATGAGAGTCTTCCACGGTTAGCTTTAATGGTGCAAGCCACATGTAATCGCTTTGATAGTGTTTTTGTTTAGGAACCAATGGAATCTTGTTGAGAATCTCTGGAATGCAAAGCTAAAGGATGTGATAGGGCCGATAATTGGACACGCTTCAGATGGAGACAGTAGAGCCGCAAGCTCATGCTTGATGATTACCTTGGAAAGAGCCATAACCAGTTCTTTATTGATTGGTATGGGTGGAAGCTAAGAGGGAGAATAGTAGATGGCCATGTGTATGGTCTACACGATCAAGACTTTGTACATGGTGGAAAGAAGCTTGTTAGTCCGCTTGATAGCCCTACTCGACAACTTGCCATAGGAAAGGTTTGGATTACACTCAATCATGTTGCAATGGTCTACCAAGCATTTTCAATAATTGATCAACACAAACTACAAGAGGGGGATATACAGAGAAATGATCGCCAAAATTGGGGGGCAGCTCAAAGGATTGCAAGCAGACAAGTGCAGAACTGTTTAATGAAGTTTCAGAAGAAGGAGAGAAGCATGCAAGGGACTAGGGCATATTTGCAAATTGTGGCTGATTACGTTGATATTTTTTTGTTGCCGTACTTAGACTTGAGGGAGCGTGTGGTAATGGCAGCCAAGTTTACTTTCTTTTTCAAGCTTTGGAGGTTATGGATTCATCAGCATCAACATATAGCTTGAAGAAAAATTTCATCAAGTAAAGAGGCCTATATGGATATTCAGCTTTCATGCCATTTTGTCGTGCTTCTCATAAGAATGTTTCGAGACTTCTATCCTACTCTCAAGTGTCCATTACATCTCACAGGGTTAGATGCAGCTAAAATTTTCTTTATAGTAAGATTGGAGGTATGATAGGACAAGAGAGAGCCTTCGACTTTGGAGACCTCTTGCATAGTATCGGTAGTTTGAACAAGATTGCCATGCATGAATGCGGTTCAGATGGGCTGACTTTTTCACGAGCTCATAAGAAACAAGAGCACATCTGGAAGAGTCTGAATAGCCAAGAAGGAATTCTAGAAGCCGATTTAAGTAACTATGAAGTAGTGTCCTCTGATGAAAGAATAGTCGATGCATTGAAAGAGGGCCTACAACAAGCTCAAAACTTGTGTGGGTCATTGGGATTGAAACCCAACAAAGTGGAGAGCTTGAAGTGGTGGTCACAACCTTGGGTGGATATAGATTCTACATGGTCAAAATTAGATGTTGAAATGGGAGAGGCAAACGAACATGACGATTTTCAACAGCCACTTAGCAATGACTAGCAATTATAAGAAGGTCCGGATGGAGATGATGAGGTCATTGCATTGAGTGAGATACGACATGAAATTGATGGCATCTTAGATGAGAATCATGAGCTAAATATAGTCCCTGGAAGACCAAAGATCAACCCAACCGTAGAAGTTGATGGAAAGTACATCTTCAAGTCTACATTAGTCAATCAACTAAATGGGAATTCAACATTGTCAAAGGATCGATTAACAAGAGTAAGACAAGGTGTATATTTTTGCCATAAACCAAAACAAGAATTTTCAAGCAATGCAAATTTCTTTGGGATAGGTAGTGATTGTGCTGTCTATTTTGTGGATGACACACAAGGGCAAGAATGCACCAAGCATCAGAAGCATAATGGAAAGGCCACAAGCTTGAACCAAATGGATATATCTCATGGCACTTGGTACTTGGTAAGAGTCCAAAAGATGAGGAAGAAAGTGGGAGGCAGGTATGTGGACTATAAACGAGGCTTTGATTTGACAAATCAGCCCCAAGGCATAGAAGTGCAGATTGGCTGGTATCAAAGGTTTAAAGGATCACGGATGTTTACATAGGACTTGAATATGGTTGCCATAGAGTCAATCATAGCATTGGCAAATTTTATATATAATGTGTCAAACGAAAAATACCAACTCGATGAGAGTGACTACAAACTTTTCAATGATTTTCTTAAATCCTCTGACTAGCAGTTAAACTACAGAATTTTCAGCATCATTTTTGAAGTAAGTAGATCTTTATCTACAACAAGATTTGTATTGTTTGTTGGATAAGCTCAGCATTATTTACGATTTTTTTTCTTGCAGGCTTTGGATCTTCAAGGTAGCACTTGGCAGGAGATTTGGTTATCCTAGTTTGCTTCAGTGTTGAAATTAAAGGCTCTTTTGCTATCTCTACAATATCAGTCGTATGCAAGTGCTAGGTTGCTAACAAACATGTGGTATGGCTGAAGTACAAAAGCAAATCTAACAAAGGTTGCAAGTTAACGCACCATAGCTAAAGCATAAATATTGAAGGTACAAACTGACCATTTTCTCTACAATATCAGTCGTATGCAAGTGCTAGGTTGCTAACAAACATGTGGTATGGCTGAAGTACAAAAGCAAATCTAACAAGGTTGCAAGTTAATGCACCGTAGCTAAAGCATAAATATTGAAGGTAGAAACTGACCATTTTCTCTAATGTTTACTTGTGCTCCTATTGTAATGTATGCTCTTGAGTAAGTCGTTGACGAGAGTGATTTGTGTTTGGTTCATTTGTGTTTGGTTGATTTCAGATCAGTAATCTTGCAGTTTGATCGTTTTGGGAGCAGCATAAGCTATGAAGCTAGCAGAATCACATAATCTTGCGTATTGTCTATGCATAGCTCATCATGCCATACATAGAGGAATACAGAAAGGGCCTGTGGTTTTTGGAGAATTTTGTTCGTTTCTATTTGTCTCGATGCTAGCCTTCATAATATATTTGTCATCTCTCAATTTATGGTGGCTGCATGTTTTGATTCTTTCCAACTAGTTCAGAAGCTCATGTAAATTCCTTTTTTGCCAATTTTCTATGAGTTTAATGAGATTCAGCTCTATGATGTGACAAATTATGATATCAAGTAGTTCTGTGAGTAGAATATGGTGGCTGTGAATTGTTGCCTTCTTTTGTCGATGTGAGATGCTGGTATGATGTGCTAGTGTGGAATGGTCCTACTATGTCATCAAGGTACCAGACTCTTGCAAAACCATGTTTGGTTGGCGATGCTTTGGTCATGTATGCCGAGTGTGATCGCATGATCGCATTGAGAGCTAGTTCATCAGCCTTTGCTGGACTGTTATGCACATGGTTGAGGGCTAGAATCGCCCCAACTCATCAGTTGTTTTCTGGACTGTTATGCACGCAGGAGTGGATATGATCTCGGGCTGATTTGAAGCCCTGTTTGAGCTGAAAAGTTAGTTTTATTTTTAGCCATTTGCAGGTTCTTTCGGGCTGAAAACTCGGCCTCGCATTGTAGCCAGTTGCAGGCTTGCTTGGGACAGCCATTGTGACCAGATTGCATCAGGGAGATAGCATATGGGGGGACATCCTCACGGACTTAACACATGTATAGCAGTTACTCGACGAGGCAGATGCGGTTTGGGTGGACCTTTTTGACACACATGTAGCGAGTCATGAGACCTACCAGCAGGATCACGACGAGATGGAGATGAGGGGACTCACGAGATATCTTGATAGAGCTTGGCGACAGATGTGTGACCGCATTGAGTTCACAAAGGAGACTTGCGCATTCTTTACGGAGTCGCATAGGGAGTTATCGGGCAGATTTTGAGAGTTTGGAGCGGGGTGACATGCATGAGTCCGAGCACGGTATGCCAGATCAGATGTTGCCACTTGAGGATGCACATCAGATGTCGTTGCTGGATCAGCCAGCACCATTGACATATGAGGATGGGGATGTGGATGATGTAGCTACCAGAGATGACAGTATGTATGCAGGTCGAGGGTCTTTTGATCGACTCAGATGTCGGTCATTTTCGGTATACGAGTGATTGCCCCGAAATGGGCCACTTTGAGGACATCTTGCGCGCAGTGGATGCACTTAGTAGTGGGCTGAAATAGCCCTAGTTCATCGGCTTTTGCTAGACTGTTATGCACATGGTTGAGGGCTAAAATCACCCCAACTCATTAGTTGTTTTCTGGACTATTATGCACGCAGGAGTGGATATGATTTCGGGCTGATTTGGAGCCCCGTTTGAGCTGAAAATTTAGTTTTATTTTTAGCCATTTGCAGGTTCTTTCGGGCTGAAAACTCAGCCTTGCATTGTAGCTAGTTGCAGGCTTGCTTGGGACAACCATTGTGGCCAGATTGAATCAGGGAGATAGCATATGCGAGGACATCCTCACGGACTTCACACATGTATAGCAGTTACTTGATGAGGCAGATGCGGTTTGGGTGGACCTTTTTGACACACATGTAGGAGTCATGAGACCTACCAGTAGGATCGCGAGATGAGATGGAGATGAGGGGACTCACGAGATATCTTGATAGAGCTTGACGACAAATGGGTGACCGCATTGAGTTCACAGAGGAGATTTGTGCATTCTTACGGAGTCGCATAGGGAGTTATCGGGCAGATTTTGAGAGTTTGGAGCGGGGTAACATGCATGAGTCCGAGCACGGTATGCCGGATCAGATGTTGCCACTTGAGGACGCGCATCAGATGTCGTTGGTGGATCAGCCAGCACCATTAACATATGAGGACGAGGATGTGGATGATGTAGCTACCAGAGATGACATGGACAGAGATTTATGTGAGGAGCATGGTATGGTTGCTGTTACAGATGTAGGTGATCAGGATCATGGTTCTCACCTTTTGGATGAGTAGGGGTTCTCCTAAGTTGCCGAGATCATGGCTAAGTCTAGTGCTGGACACTGTGTGGAGCCTTATGTACACAAGAGTGAGGCAGACTCAGAGTATGAGTTAGACAAGGAGTACGAATCTGAGTTGGAGGATGAGGATGAATCAGAGGATGAGGACATAGACGAGGAGATAGTATGCAATGACTTGAGCAGGTCAGAGGTTACATTTGGCCAGCGTGAGCCTCTGTCGGATGAGTTGTCAGAGAGAGATATGGAGCACAGTGATGCACCCAATTTGGACCAAAGGATGCACGTTGTTGCGGTTGTCGGATCTCAGATTCTTTTGGAGGATTATGTGGACCTTGTCAAGCCCGAGAGGGAGTTAGACACAGATCAGCCCTCTCTATCTTTGCAACCTAGTATGGACAACACACTACTAGACACAGGAGGTTTTATGTTCCATCGTGAGAGGACCAGCCAGGTCCAGACAGCAGGGAGGAGCACATGACTTACGTAGAGCACCATGATGAGTGTCAGAACACAGGTTATGGCTATGACGGGCCTTCAGGCATGTTGTATCAGGATGCGGGGATGTGTGTTTGGACAGCAGTGGCTCTCCATGTATACGAGGATGTTGGGTTAGGGCAGAGTCAGATAGACTCTTGGGCCCGGGTTGATTTGAGGACCGTCTCAAATCAGCCCCGTAGTGGGATGCCATACAGGAGTTTCGCTCACTTGGACACATCACAGACCATGTATGTTTCTACTGTCGGGGATACAGAGTTTGAGGAGATTTTTTGTCCCTCACCCCACAAGACACCTTGCCCCATGTCTATGTGCAGCTAGTGATGTACACATATGTGGTTATTTCACTGACACCACAGAAGAGTTTACCCCGCATGTATGCCATGCCTAAGTCTCCGTCATCAGGAGATTTTGATGCAGCAGTGCCTCGACTTTTATACACTTTATGTCGCCAAGGATGTCACTGTGGGTTGACTTCGTATCTTGGATTACACCCACCTAGAGAGCTATCTATTGCCGTAGTCACACATCAGCTAGATGTAGTTTGGGTGTGCGAGATGGAGATAGTCTCCCAAGGTGCACGCAGATGTAGTTTGGGCGTGCACCTTGGGAGATGGAGATAGTCTCGACTCATTGGTTTGCTTATGGGGGATATCAACGAGGACTCTTCCGCCCCGCCAGGATTGATTAGGACCACTCATGTCCATCAGCTCTATGCCCAGAGGAGGTGCACGAATTTCCATTGCTTACTTAGAGTTAGTGGTACACCATGCGGACTCTCATTGCGAGAGCTTCTTCTGCATATGTTTGCAATTCCGGACCAGCCGGACTACCACGAGTATGGGCTAATGTGGGGCACATGGTGCACGGATGTGCAGCCATTGGAGCCAAGAGATGTAGTCTCATTGGTTTTCAAGAGTCAGCCATATCTGCAATCCATTTTGTAGGTGAGCTACTCCCTTAGGTCTACTGGATGAGGCTCAAATACTTGTTCATATATAGCATTAGGGGGAAAATCTCCTACAAAGACACACATACTACGGTTGATCTTTTCTAGCGTGTAAGCCATTTTGATGAAGCTATGAGAGTACTACCATTTTGATGAAGCTATGAGAGTACTAATGATAAACGCCATCATCTGATTCTAGAGTTTGATATAATCTTCCTGGTCCATGTCAAAAATGGGGAAGTTTGGAGTTTAGAATATTTGGCTTTAAGTGGGAAGTAGAAATAGGCAAATATAATGCTACAGGATTTGTCTCCATAAGTAACATATATGCAGCTGCTTGCATACTCAAAGGACAAAGTATTGAAATGCATGAGTTAGGAATTGTGTCCATAAGCAGGTAGTGGACTTATACATGTGGAAAAGTTCATGGATTTGTTGTTGAGAACATCGAGCATACATTAAAGTAGACAAATAATTGGAAGATGGAAGTACGCGCTCCACCAAAACAGACGATGTAAGTCCAGGTGTGCAAGCAGGGCATGTGACAGTATTTGAAGATGAAGAGAAGCAATAGATACACAGCATGAAGAGGTTTGCATAAGAGAGGTTACAGGTGGCAAGGTCAGTTGTTTTGAAGATGCGAGATCTCGAGTTGACATTGCCGTGCGCGACCTCCATAGGGCTGAGGGTGCCCAACAGTCAAGTAACATTGCTACAATGCTTCAGGGGGAGATGAGTTCCATGGTAGATCAGGCAACCCGTGACTGACTACTTGCTTTGATGTCTCAACAACAACCCTCTCAACAACATTGTGCAGTTAGAAGAAACTGTTCTCGAAGCAAAGGTAAGCCACTTGTCACCCAGTATCTGATAATGGGCTTTACATAGCTTCAATAGAATATGTCTCTTATTGTTTGTTGCAGGTGAGATATGCAGAGCATAGCACAACTTCAGTTTTGCTATTGTCTGTTACTATGTGTTATGTAATGCATCCCACTTGCATCTGTGCTATTGCATGCAGAATAGCAATCAAAAGCATATGTGGTATTTTGTGCTATATAGTACAAGGCTTCTATTTGCTTTTTTCTGTGTGTTTGTGTTAACTAATGTATAGCCCTTGTATGTCTACTATAGTCCTCAATGTGTGCTATATACTGCATTTCAGTAGAATGGGGCAACTATCTGTTATTGTGTGCTAACCAGCAGCAGATTATTCACAAGCACTGTACTAGCATGATTGCTATTGTCTGCTATTATGGTGCTATATAGCATAGAAGATTATACTAGTTATTGCATAGCATACTAGTATGTGCTATTAACTGCTATCCTATGCTATATAGCATAGATGAGCATGTTTGCTATTATCCACTAGCATGTGCTATCTAATGATGTGCACTAGCATGTGTGTTATTGACTGGTATTGTGTGCTATATAGCAGTCAGGATATTTACAAGGTCATGCATATGTCACTATGGTGTGCTATGGTGTGCTCTTCTTTGCTACAGTCCACATGCATCTGTGCTATGGTGTATACTATTTATCACATAGCAGTTGCATCTGTGCTATTGCTTGCACATGTGCTATTGTCTTCATATGTAATGCATTGCACTAGAATGTGTGTTTTTGGTCAACTATTGTGTGCTATATACTGCATAGCACATTGAGTGCTTGTTGTACTTGTGTAAGATACATTGACATAAATGTGCTATTATGAGCTATATTGCACATTCCACGTGGGATTGTCAAGTATTGCATGATTGTCAAGTATTGCACTACTCCCATGCACTATACTAGCATGTTTTTCATTGTCTGCTATTGTGTGCTATTGAAGAGCTTCTATGCTATTGGTTTGTGCTATGTGCTATATAATACATAGATCTAGCATGTACACTAATTGATTGTTCTTTCTTGTTTTTATAGACACTACTTGTTGCTAAAACTGAGATGGAGTATGAAAGAAAGATGGGCTACCTAAACTTTTGTGGCAGCATATGGATATGACATGTTGCTAAAACTGAGATGGAGTATGAAAGAAAGATGGGCTACCTAAACTTTTGTGGCAGCATATGGATATGACATGTGAGACAAGAGTGCCAACTGCAATCAAGCCTCTCCCTCCATCTATTGTTGAGGGCACCATAGTTGGAGTGTGCACAAGGTGTGGGTGTCCATTTGATGATATTGCACTAGATGCCTTCTCACTACCCTGCTGCCATGTCTACCACATGTTATGCTTTGCACATGTCTGCAGAGAGTATGGTGCTTGTGTTGCAAGGGACTGCAACCAAGAAGTTCCTACCAAGGCAAAGAGGATGATGGGCCAAAAGCAGACAATTGTAAAACAATAGCATACTTCTGGTAAGTTAAACATGGGTTTTATTCCATTAGTATTTTAATATGCTGCATGCATTTTATATATCACATTGGTTTCCAGGTACAAAGAAGGAAAAATTTGGGTTTGCACATGAAGTGGCTAGGGAAGGGACATAGCACCTCTCCACTCAAGTCACTGGTAAGCTCGTTGACATCTTCAGATGAAGTGTACTTTCCTTTCAATTAGTGACTAATTACAACTGAACATGTTGACCTATAGAGCAATTCTCACATGCTGGCAAGGATAAGGTGGTTGGCTTGACAACTATGGACAACCCGTTTACACCACATATGCAGCAGGCAAGTGAACTGAATCTAAAATGGGCAACGATGCGGTCAATCAGTTTTGGCAGAGGATGCATGTGAGTTGGAGAGAAGAGTAAGCCCGAAGCCAGCATTGCCTACCCCAAAGCAGCAACGGTTAAACCCAAAGCCCCTAGGTGGTGATGAACTTGATGTCCCTCTTATCAACTATCTAAAGAAAAAAAAGCCCTCTGCAAAGCAAAAGTTGTATTCTAATGAGATGTCAGATGAGGCTCCTTAGCCATTTGACATCCATTCATTTGTCTTCTTGTAGCCCAAAGGCATTGCCATAATTTGAATGAGTTTGTTTGATTTGGTATTCTATTTTTTTGTGCAATTGTATATTCCTTTGATGTTTTTTGCTCCTCCTTGCAACTTGCAATTTAAGTATTTGAGTAGAATGCAGTGATGTGTGTGTGTATGTTTACCTCCTGTGCATGTTGCAGGTGTTCCCCCTATTCCTAAATATCCACTAAGATCCCGTTCAAGTGGCTCCAATGTCATGGTTACTCCTGTAAAAGCCACCGACAAGAAGGCTACTTTGAAAGATGCCTCCAAGGAGGCCATACCTGCAGATCCTAAGGTTCCAAGTAGTAAAGTTAATGTGTTAGATGCAAGTAGTAAAGTTAATGTTCCCATGCAGGCAAACGCCTCCAAGGAGGCTATACCAGCTGATGACACAAGTGACAATGTAGGATGTCAAAATGCACAGAATGCAGGCAACACATCTATTGATGACATCAAGTTTGATGCATATGGGTGTGATGGTGTTGATATGGCAACAAATGTATTTGACGACGTCAAGTTTGATGCTTTTTTGTATGTTGATGCACTTGTGGATGCTCTTATAGGTAAAATAACTGATGCACAGTCCGATGCATGTATAAATGGTTCTGTGGATGCGGCTGTGGCCAAGGATGTCATCGATATGAACGTGGATGTTGGTATTGGCAAGGATGCCATTGACCTCAATGTGGATTCCAGTGTGAAGGACACCCCTGACTTGAATGAGGATTGCCATGTGGAGCCTGTTGACTCTAATGTTCAGATGCTAGCACATGCTACGACTTCCCCACGGGCCCATGTCATTAGAGAGGCTACTGTGCAAGATGATATGTCACATGTTAGTGACCAGGTGCATGAGCAAGAGCATGTAGAGGCTACTGTGAAGGACACCCCCTGACTTGAATGGGGATTTCCATATGGAGCCTGCTGACTCTAATGTTCAGATGCTAGCACATGCTACGATTTCCCCGCGGACCCATGTCATTGGAGAGGCTACTATGCAGGATGATATCTCAAAGGTTAGTGACCAATTCGATGAGCAAGAGCATGTCGAGGCTACTGTGCAGAGGATGATATCTCACATGTTAGTGACCAGGTGGATGAGCAAGACCATGTAGAGGCTACTATGATATCTCTTATAGTGCCTCCTCTGCGTACAAAGACCTGTTTGTTAGTGCTGGATCTGAATGGCCTTTTGTTGAAAAGGTATAGGGTCACATATCACCAAGGTGTTGCTAGGGGAGGGGTACCTATTCATGCCATCAACCAAATCTATGATGTCATTGAGACATCGAGGGTTGCCAACAAGGCACACTTCCATTATGTGGCCAACTGGATTTGGCCACTTTTTTAAGTAGCTGTAGTTGCCAATTCAATCTTATTTTATGGAGCAGCTGCTCAAAAGAGAATATAGAAGCACTGCTATCTGCTTGTTTTCCACATATGCCATCAGATATATTTATTGATAGGATCGCGCGCAGGATAGGTACAAGACGGCTAACTTCAGCCTGAAGGACATCCCAGGTGTGCCTAGGTCTCCTGATAGAGAGAAACCAGTGTTCTTCAAGGACCTGCATGATCTGTGGCACTATTACGGAGAATGGAATGAAGACAATACACTCCTCATTGATGATACACGATACAAAAGTTTACTAAATATAGAAAATTATTTTATTTGTCCGCCAACCTTTGAGCCACCTTTGAGCCAGAGGACACGGATGATAACCCCTTCTACCTCACCAGGATCCTTTTCCCGTGGGCTACTGAACTGGAGGCAAAGTGGGAGCCCATGGGAGTATACACTACTCACATGATTACTAATCCAAAAGACACCCTGTCTCCCTTCGTGATTAGGCACTTTAGTCGACAATAAATAGATGATCTTTTTGTACAATGGTACTCCCGTACCTTTTTGTAATAGGATACCCTTATATGATATTGTGTACTCTGAAACCCTTTGTAATATAATTATCCGAATACTATAGTGATTTAAGTTTAATGCCTTGTTGCTTTTTTGAAGATCAATCTAATATGTGCTATGATAGGTAGTGCTATATAGCACTATCCAGGTTCTGTTGGCTCTGTTGTTTCTATGTAGTGGTACCAATTATTCCTTAACTGGCTGCCTAGGTCAAGTACAAGCACACAAGCTGCAGATGTGTGTTATATTGCAGTCATGTTTGACAACCATGTCAAACATCTAAGTGGTGACTACACCTATGTTGGCACTTGTGACAAAGACATGTGTGCCATAAATCACATGTATGTGACAGACATCACCTGCATGTCCACTAACTCATCTATGCTATATAGCACAGATGTGTGCTATATTGCAACCATGTCTGACAACCATGTCACATCTAAGTGATGACAACACCTATGTTTGCACTTGTGACAAAGACATGTGTGCCATAAAGCACCTGGTGTCCCAACACAAGAAGGCAAAATAGGGTAGAATTCCATACTAGCATATATGTCCACAAGAGTCACAAAGAGTAGCAATACCATAAAAACCTGCAGGATCAAGTCAGCACATGGTAGAAAGGACAGGGAATTGAATTTGCACAACATCCAACAACATGCTGCACATCAGGGAGCAAATCCAAATAGACGACAGGGATTCTATAAGACTAAGCAAAAATTTGCACACCACCACCACTATACTAATCCAGTTATAGCATGGATAATGAAAAGGTGGCCAGTACCCAATGATGACCAACTCAACTTTACAATGAATACTTTACAAAAACAAAACAAGTAAGCTATCAAGATTAGTATTTTCAAAGATACCAAGCCTGTTACAACATTTGGCCTATACCTCATAAGGCATGGCATGGTATATAGACTCATGGATTGACGGGGACAAGTAGTGAAAGATCCTTGCCCCCTCCGCACAACGAATTCAGTTATAGCATGGATAATGAAAAGGTAGCCAGTACCCAATGATGACCAACTCAACTTTACAATGAATACTTTACAAAAACAAAACAAGTAAGCTGTCAAGATTAGTATTTTCAAAGATACCAAGCCTGTTACAACATTTGGCCTATACCTCATAAGGCATGGCATGGTATATAGACTCATGGATTGACGGGGACAAGTAGTGAAAGATCCTTGTCCCCTCCGCACAACGAATTCGGGGGTGCTAGCAGCAGCGGAAGTAGCACTTCTTACGCGGGGTAGAGACTCTCACTCGGGGCCTCGCCCACAGATATCCCGACAAGAGACTAATCCCTCGGTTCTTCCGCAAACTGAACCCGGAAAAACTTCCCTCACCCAAAAAGCACAGGCAATTCCTCCAGGATATTTTTATTCTAATGTAGTCAAGGTCATCACTAACCAAATTGATCCGACCGAACCCGTAAGTCACATGGTCAGATCAAGGAAAAGACTTGCACTTGGATCATAGAGACCAACGGTTTTTTCCTCATCGAGAGGCACAGTCGTTGATTCTTTTCCATAACACAAGGACTGTCCGGAATTTACTTCATCTATCGTACCATAACAGAATTGAGTCTCATTTTAGGGATCCATCAGTCTAGCCTAACCTCTGGGTTAGCCAACCGCCCAACCACTGTAGTGATGGGATCCAATTGGGAATTTGGTTATGTTTTGTCTCGGGTACCAGGGAAAAGAGTTCCCGGGCCCCCTAGCCGGCGCTTCATGCAAACTTCAAGATAGTCACACCACTTACACACCCAATATGAAATTGCCCGTTTCACAGATTCAACTGACTTTAAAACAATCTTTAATGAAACCATAGTATCACTGATCATAATCCTCTAAAATATCTGGTTGAATTCTCATTTCCAATCATTCCTTCATTGGTGTACCTATGGCATCATTGGCATCACCACCTGTCCACTCAGGGGCCTTTTCGATAGTTCCTAGCTCATAGTACCCGGTAATATATTCACTTATAAAAAATCCAGATGGACTCTTTGTTGTTGAAGATCAGCAAGATCAGCACCCTCTAGGATCCTTCGCAGGTCACCTAGCCCTTCACTTATAGGCTGCTTCCTTGGTCCCTCATCCACTGTACTAGAAGCTCACCATTTAAATCGAAGCGAGGCTGGTCAAGACCTCGGTCGACTGTGTTACGCAAGACGTCCTCCATTGACTCTCCCGTCAGCTGTTGCAACTTTATCACTTAGGTCTCCAACGACCTCATTCACAAGACAGTCAAAATGCTTCCCTAGCATTCTTGACATAAAACAATCATTTAAAAACAGGTCATAAATACAGTTTCTATAACGATCTCTCGTCTTTCCACATCAATCCACATTACTTAATCCAAGTCCAATCATATGTATTCTCATCGTCCTTCATACATTCACATCAATCACATCATTTTTCATCTCATCACATCTTTCCATATTTATACTCATCACATCTCATCCACTCGCATCTACCCATATCCACATCTCATCACATCACATTCATTCTCATCTCATCCATTCATATCTACCCCGATCCACATCACATCACATCCATTTCACCTCACATCTCATTCATTCATATCTATTCCGGTTCACATCCCATCACATCTCATCCATTCACATCACATCTCATTCATTCACATCTACCCCGATTCACATCTACCCCGATTCACATCACATCCATTCGCATCGCATATCATCCATTCACATCTATCCTAATTTACATCACATCCATTTCACATCACATCTCATTCATTCACATCTATCCCGATTCACATCACATCACATCCATTCACATCACATATCATCCATTCACATCTATCTCAATTTACATCATATCACATCACATCCATTTCACATCACATCTCACCCATTTACACTTATCCCGACTCACATCACATCACATCCATTCACATTCATCACATTCATTGTATCCCCATTCCATCACATACATTCTATCCACATTACGTCACGTCCACATCTATCCACATCATATCTCATTCATTCCATCCACATTACATCATATCTCATTCATACACATCTCATCTCATTCATCCACATCCATCCAATCATTCACGTGCACGACTATCCACATCTATCCATACATTCACATCTATCACTTCACATCCACATATATTTCATTCACATCTATCACTTCACATCCACATATATTCACATCACATCACATTTCATTCACATCCACATCCACATCTCTTTACATTACATCACATCTCATCCTCATCCATATCACTTTCACATCCACATCCCTTTACAGCACATCACATCTCATCCACATCCACATCACATTCACATCCACATCTCTTTTCATCACATCACATCCACATCACTTTCACATCCACATTCCTTTATATCACATCCACATCCACATCCCTTTATATCACATTCTTTCACACACATCCACATTCATTTACATCACATTCTTTCACATACACATCCACATCCGTTTACATCACATTCTTTCACATACACATCCACATCCATTTACTTACCATCTCACCCTTTCACATATCCTCTCATCTCATCATTCACATCCACACATTCACATCCACATCCATTTACTTCACATCTCATCCACATTCATTTTCATCACACATCTTATCACATCCCATTCACATCTTATCACATCCATTCACATCTTATCGTATCCCATTTATATCTTATCGCATCCCATTTACATCTTATCGCATCCCATTTACATCTTATCGCATCCTATTTACATCTTATCACATCTATTCTCATTTACTAGCTTTTCCTACTTCGATACCGATAATGAAACTTTTTCTAAATTTCTGCCAATTGCTTGGTCTAGATAAAGGTTCTTTTTCTTGACGACTATTTTTATATTCTTTCTCAATTTCTCAAATGAATTATATTCAATATTCCTCTTTTGAATAAAAGAATTCATGGGATTTATAAAAATCAATTCTACCCATATTTTCACTTTTGATAAATATTCATAAATTGAATTATACTAAAAATTCCTCTTCTTCCCATTGATTTCTTGGATCTCAAATACCATGGGAATTCCTCTTTTTGCACTTAATTAATTGCATTCCAATGTCATGAAAATTTCTCTTTTATCATAAAATAAATCTATCTAAAATTTCTCTTTTCTAATAAAATATCCATTAATTCAATATGACAAGAATTTCACTTTTACTATTTAAATGATTGAATTTCAAATGTCATGGGAGTTCCTCTTTTATCATTTAAATATTTATCATACATAAAATAAATTTATCTAAAATTCATCTTTGAATTTAAATAAAATATTCATTAATTTCAATATGCTAAGAATTCCACTTCTCCCATTTAAATTATTGAATTTCAAATATCATAAGAATTTCTCTTTTATCATTTAAATAAAATTATCATAAGTTTCTCTTTTCTTAATTATTTAATTATACATAAACCTTAAAAATTAGTTTTTCATTGAATGTGACGAAAATCATTCTTTTAGCCTAGGATATTCAATCCTAGAATATGGTAGGAAGTCCTCTTTTCACGTTATGCATAAGAATGAATTATGTATCAATTTATTAAAAATTTTATCATAGCTTCACTGTCTGCTATTACTGATAAATTTTAATATTTTTGAAAAGAATAAGACTTACTAATGTAATTATGATAGTATAACTATTTTTTAATCTTAAATCTAATTTATGAATTTAACTCATAATATTATCATAATTTACTAGCATATGAATATAAAAATCATTTTCTTAACCTCTAGCTTCACAAGCCTAGAGTTTGATTTGTGAATTAAGAATTTTTCCATGAGAAGCATCAATTGAATCGAGAATTGGTCATAGGAATGACGATTCTTTAGGGGAGAGAGAGATAAACATAAAAAGCATCCTAATTAAGCATAAATATAAACTTTTTTTAATTATTCATTATAACTCTTACGAAAAGCTTGATTTGCATTATAAACACTTCTTAAGCTTGAGAGGGGTTGAGAAGTGAAAACACTGAGAATAGTAGAGAAAAATCATAAAATTACACTTTACCTCTTGTTTTTGCTTGCTTCTCTATCATAGAAGAAGCCCCCACCCAATCAATTGGTTTGTGTGTTGAAAGGAAAGCTCCAAGGATGGTTGAAGAGAGAGAGAGGCTCCACTCTCTCAAAAGTAGAGGATTTTTAAGGGATAATAAAAAATATCATTATTTTAGTGTAATACTAGCATGGTATAGTTCACAGATTTTTTTACAAAAGACTAAGGATCTATTTATAGGTGAGGGAGGTCTCTAACCAAGTCCAACTAGGTTCTAGAATTTTTCAGGTTTAGTTTGGCTAAATTTGGACCTAGTTTGGCTCCCTTTTGATTTGGTTTGATCCAGGAGAGAGGAGAGATAAAAATATCACAATTTCTTTGAGTTAAAAACTCCACCACATGTGTGAAATAGGCGCCTCCTTGAAGTCCCCCCTTCTCCTTACCAAGGTGTCAGAAATGTATCATTATACCAAAATATCTGATTTTTTTTAGTAATATCTCATAGTTTTTAACTAATAAACCTGGTACTCAGTCAACTCTTCATCTTATGTGGGCATTTACTCATTTTTGGGCATTTTCTTTTATTCATTGGATTTATCTCCTCGCCACACTTGGATTAATCCAATTGGTCCATAGGAACCTTAATTGGAACATAATCTAGAAATTTATGAAAATCTAGATCCTTAGGCTAAGGTCCTTTATACGCATTTTTAATTAATTCCAATTGCACATTGGAAAGTTCTTTTTGAATTTTTGTTTTAAGGGAAACCATTTTAGACACTAGGAGGATTTTTATATCCAAAAATATCTCAATTTTGGATTACGTCTCTCTAGACATTTTCTCTCTCCAGGCCAAAACAGGATAAAACAGGATCTTTCTTTTATTTCAGAGAGGGGAATAATTACAAGATCAAAAGGGGAGGTCCTTACACCTGTACACCTCAAAAGAGGAGGTCCTTACACCTGTACACCTATACACCTCAAAAGCTGGTGGAGGGAGGAATCTTACAAGTAGTAAGTCTTAGAGACTGCATAAGGCATGTCAAACTTGATCGCTCTAACAAGATGGGGAGTACATGTGGCTGACACCCATGTTGTCAAAAGCAAGGTATAGTGTTGGGGATTGTCTTTGTTTTGTTTGTAATAGTACCCTGTAATCACATAAGTGCCTCTCACAAATCTGTTTCCCCATGCATCTCTGAGAGATTTCTCAGTAAAATACCTTGTCTTAACACATTTAAGAATATAGAAGTCCATACCTTCATCATTCTGCTCATCTACATTCATAGCATAATTGTCTCCCTCAAGGATGAGCTGACTGAGCATATCCTGTCCTCCTTCGAGCAACATAGCATAATTAGCCAAAAGCTTCATCTACTGGTATCTCATTTTCCAACCGTGGTTTAAGTGTAATAATGTGTTCCCATTTTTAACATATGCCTTGTTGTAGTAGCAAGACCTCCACTTCCTTTCTGATGCAAGTATTGCAAAAACATGACAGCCGCCTGGTCTTCAATTGATGAGTAACATCACTCATGACACGAAAACCCGCAAATGCTATGCAAGAATCGAGACCCGTTAAAACAATCTCACATCCCCATGCTTTTGACATGTCTACATCGTTGAGCTTTATTAGCCAAAAAGTTATGTTTATGTTAGGGCCTGCTTTTGTTGACTGAGCATAGGAGCTAGATACACCACGTGACATTATTTTTGTCAAAAAATCAACAACATTTGTAGCTTGCCTAAGAATCACATCGTCTATCTTAAGCTGCTCATGTGTTAGGGCCCTCTTCTCACCACAGCGCTAGCACCATCGTGTTCCCTCTTTCCATGACCTGATCCAAAAAAGTTCTGTCAGATTGTAAAATCTGCCAATAAAGTAGAATGGCCTTGAAGCTTTGAATTGCAAAGCTGCACCATCAGACCACACCAGTGCTACTCAAAACACAAGCCTTGAACTTTGAGCCACCTGTTATGCATAAGGAAGCAATGTTGGACAAAGAGGGTATCATGCAGCTTGTCCCCATCAGAGATGTAAAAGTGCATTTCCTTAATTATGCTGTCATCTTTGTCACTTCGACGATAAGAAATGTGAACTAAGATTGTACATTGGTCTGTGTGTGCCAATGCATTAACTGAATCTCATTCTGCTCTTTGAATGAGTAGTTCTCAGAGTGAAGTCCACCACAGAGACTATGGTATCTGCAAGAAACACCTTCAAGCACTCTCTATATTGATCAGCCTGCCATCTGTATGTAAAGTTGTGCTTGATGAAGGACCTGGTTCTTTCTTGTAGAAGCTTTGTGAATTCTCCGACCTCGTTCTTTCTTGCAGAAGCTTTGTGAATTCTCCGACCTGGTTCTTTCTTGCAGAAGCTTTGTGAATTCTCCGACAACCAAATGCTTAATGGACAACACCTTTCATTTCCTTATTTCACCATTCTTGTTTTGAACCTAAACATCTTCAAAGACTTGAACTACAACTATTTTTGTTGTTTCTTGATGCTCGCATGGATAAAAGGGAATATTCTTCACACCACATTTATCACATTTTCCCATAAGTACCTGTGAAATGCTGAATTTTAATTCTTTGCACATACACATGATTCCCATAGTTTTGTTATCCCAGAGACGAGTGCTCTGAAGCCGCACATTTGCCACCAAGCACAACTTTTTTGCAAATGTCATAGGCACATGAAAATGACCTCCCATGAAAACCAGCAACATCGGAACGTAATTGATTATATGCATCTTTCAAGAACAGCATTTGTATGTGGTACACACAAGCATCATGTGTTCCGATCTTTTAGCTTTCTTACAAACCATGGTTTGAGCTTCTCAAAAGACCTCTGCCCAATCTTCACTATTGTAAGCTATATAGCACACTAGCATATGATAATACTATGTGATATGCATTGTATAGCGCATAGCAATAGTGCAATAGTAGAGAAATGCTTCTACTATGCATTATATAGCACATAGCTGACCAAAAACACACATTCTAGTGCAATGCATTACATAGCACACATATGAAGACAACAACACATGTGCAAGTGCTATGGCTTATGTAACACATACTAGTAGACAATAGCAGATGTATTCTTGGCTACTATATAACACACAATAGCAGTCAATGCCACACATGCAAGTAAAAAGTTGATAATATCACATATGCTTTTGATTGCTATATAGCATAGAATAGCAAGCAATAGCACAGATGCAAGTGCTATGCAATAACTGGTATACTCCTAAATGCTATATAGCAGACAATAGCAGTCAATACCACACATGCTAGTGCAATGCATTATATAGCACACAATAGTGGATAATAGCACACAGATGCCCTTGGTTGCTACATAGCACATAATGGCAAGCAATAGCACAGATGCAACTGCTATGCAATAATTGGTATACACCATAGCACAGATGCATGTGGACTATAGCAAAGAATAGCACACCATAGCATAGATGCATCACCTTGTGAATCTCGTGACTGCTATAGCACACAATAGCAGTCAATAACACACATGCCAGTGCATAGCATTAGATAGCACATGCTAGTGGACAATAGCAAACATGCTTACTGTGCTATATAGCATAGGATAGCTTTTAATAGCACATACTAGTATGCTATGCAATAACTAGTATGATCTTCTATGCTATATAGCACCATAATAGCAGACAATAGCAAACATGCTAGTGCCGTGCTTGTTGTGAATAATCTGCTATAAAAGGCTAGCACACAATAGCAGATAGTTACCCCATTCTATTGAAATGCAGTATATAGCACACATTGAGGACTATAGCAGACATACAAGTGCTATACATTAGTTAACACAAACAAGCAAAAAAAATCAAATAGAAGCCTAGTGCTATATAGCACAAAATAGCACATATGCTTTTGATTGCTATTTTGCATGCAATAGCACAGATGCAAGTGGGATATAACACATAGTAATAGACAATAGCAACGGAAGTTGAGACTGTGACTCCTTATTACCTGAGATTCATCTAGCAAGTGCACTGGATGCTCAATGTATTCCTTGTAGCCAGTACGTCGTCGAACGATGTCTTTCTTGTTTGGAGAAACCCTAGTCTGCTCTGTCCAAAACTTGACAACTATCTCTTTCACCTCATCATCTAACTTGCCATGCATCAATTGTCTCTTACATAAGTCCAATAGTAGCATGCTTGAAGCGTCAACATCATTATCAACTCTGCACATTGCAACATAGCAGTTCCGTGGATGAATACCAAGTAGATTGGATATTTCGATAAGACTGATACCTTTGTTTCTAGTGTCATTAAGTTGCATTAACCCATTCACAAGCATGGTTAAAGCGCTACGTTTCAAGAAATTCTCATCATTAGACTTTGGATTCTTCAACTCCTGTAGGGAGATCATATCAAGGGAGTGATCATGACTTTATCTTGTGCGCATTGTAAAATGTGTTTGTCATTTAGAACTGCTTGGATTATTTTCTTCTGGTGTTCTCTTCCATAAACACTCAACTCTGAGATAATGTGGTGAACACTGGTCTTAGAAGACCTCCTTTTCCTTGCTTGAATGTCCTCTTCAATAGTAGGTTCCTCCCTATTGCTTGCACCTTCAGCCTGCTTCTGAGTAAGGCGTCTTTTTCGATACTCCCTCTTCATCATGGCCTCATACTGAAATTATCTCAGCCTCACCAAGCTGTTGCATGCGTTTGGAATTCATTTGTACCTTACGTACTGGTGCCTCCAAAACCTGTGCTTCCAAAAGTGACTCCCCATCTAACAACCCTATGAAGTGATTACGCTCTACACCTATTCAACAAATCTTGGATAAAAATTAGCCTCAGTGTAGTACTTCCAAACACCTGTAATTCTTGGACAGTTGTAGCAAGCTCCATTTGACAAGTCTCAATTGCTGATTGAGAGAGAGAGAGAGAGAGAGAGAGAGAGAGAGAGAGAGAGAGAGAGAGAGCTCCAACACTAATGAATTCTCTGTTGCACACAGATGTTAGAATTGAGAGAGATAGAGAGAGAGAGAGAGAGAGAGAGAGAGAGAGAGAGAGAGAGAGAGAGAGAGAGAGAGAGAGAGAGAGATGGAAGCTTGTGCAGAGCTCTCTAATTTAATTTCTCAATTGCACCCATAGAAGAGAGAGAGAGAGAGAGAGAGAGAGAGAGAGAGAGAGAGAGATGGAAGCCTATGCAGAGCTCTCTGATTCAATTTCTCAATTGCACCCACAGCACACACACAGAGAGAGAGAGAGAGAGAGAGAGAGAGAGAGAGAGAGAGAGAGAGAGAGAGAGAGAGAGAGAGAGAGAGAGATGGAAGTCTTCTGTGCAGAGCTCTATGCATGCTCAAGGTAGAGAGACAGAGAGAGATGGAGTTCTATGCACACACACACACACACACACACACACACACACACACACAGAGTATCTCACGACCACTACTCTCAGAGGAGTGGAGTCGTGAAGACGTTTCAGTTGGCTCCACTTTTTTCAGTCGGCTTCACTTTTTTAAAAATGTTTTTTTAAAGACTTTTTTTAAGATTGAGGCACCCTTTAAATTACCAGTATGAAGTGCCAAATAGCTCTATACCTGGGTGTCCATGGACACCAGCTATTGAGCCACCTATTCATGCTTTCACCCTGACACAACTTAAGAGTCAATTGGAATTACACAACACAAAGCATGAAGAACTACACCGACAACCACCGTATTCCTTAGTAAAGCCTAGCCTGTATATTGCCACAGTCCCATTCACTCTCTACACTCTTTTCTTTACATTCGCCCCGGGTACTATTCGTTGGCAAGAATAGTTACAAGGTTGTTACAAGAAAATTATCCTAAGCTATTGCCCAACGGATATGCTTGGCGATAGTCCACTGCCAGATGGCTGCCAACACCTAGCAATCACGGTGGATGTTGTGGTAGTAACAAAGCCCACAGTGGCCTTATTCCTGTCAAATAAGAATTGCTTTCTTTATGGGTAAACAAAAAATTCCTTTTGCGGGTTAAGGCCTTTTCCACCCTTCTTCTTCAGGTTCCTCATCCTTGGAAAAGCCTCTTGAGACAAATTTAATGGGCTTATCCGGAGCATACCTAGGCTTGTAAGCCCTTTTCTGGAAATCTTTTTGAACTTCTGTTTCAGGGGAACTTATTTTAATAAGAAGAGATATTTTTTCATCCAAAAATATTTAAAAATTAAATTACCACTCTCTAGAAGATTTTCTCTCTCTAGACCAAAACTGATAGAAACAAGATCTTTTATATTTCTGAAGAGGGATTTGACTACAGGGGAAGATACTGGACATCCTGTGAGGCTGGGGGAGGAATCTTACAAGAATGATGGGCGTATATACAAGCCAGGGGAAAAAACCTCCTAAAGAGAGAAAAAGTACCCCGGCAGTCCTAAGTGTGTTCACACACATCACTGCCTATATATATGGCAACAAATCCCCCCTGGGAGTGATGGTGTGAACGAGAGCTGGCACTCATCTATAGGGAAGTACCATGCCCGAAGTAGATCAGTCCACAAAGGGGAGCAAGCCCAAAGCTTTGCGGAAAGCTTCAAACTTCTCACGAGGAAGCGCCTTTGTGAAAAGATTGGCGAGGTTGTCCTGTGTTGGCACATATGCCAAGCTGATCTCTCCTGCTGAGAGTCTCTCCCTGACATAGTGATAATGCACCTCAATGTGCTTTGTGCGAGCATGAAAAACTGGGTTTGTCGTAACTGCCAATGCGCTCTGACTGTGAGTGTAGATAGAGGTGGCAGACTCCTGTCCAACACCCAAGTCAGCCACCATAAGCCGTCTGAGCCACACACACTCAACCGTAGCTGTGAAAGCTGCCCTGTACTCAGCTTTACAACTAGAAGTGTGACCACAGTAGGTTGCTTCTTGCTCAACCAAGATATGCATGAGCTACCGGGGCAAGCATGAAATAAAAACTACTTGTGGACACTCTTGTGTCATAGCAACCAGCCCAATCTGAGTCCGAAAAAAGCATGTAAATTTGGCGGCAATGATCCCCCCTTGGGATAAAACAACCCAAGATATATGGTGCCACTCAAGTAGTGAAAGATGCGTTTAACTGCCTTCTAATGCTGAGACCCGGGGCTATGCATAAACCTGCTCACCTGTGAGACTGCAAACTGAATGTTCGGCCTCGTAATGCATGCATAAATGAGGCAACCAGCAGCTATCTGATAGAGTGTGACATCAAAGTGATCTCAAGTAGCGAAAGATGCGTTTAACTGCCTTCTAATGTTGAGACCCTGGGCTATGTATAAACTTGCAAACCTGTGAGACTGCAAACTGAATGTTCGGCCTCGTAATGCATGCATAAATGAGGCAACCAGTATAAACCTGCTCACTCAAGTAGCGAAAGATGCGTTTAACTGCCTTCTAATGCTGAGACCCTGGGCTATGCATAAACTTGCAAACCTGTGAGACTGCAAACTGAATGTTCGGCCTCATAATGTATGCATAAATGAGGCAACCAGTAGCTGTCTGATAGAGTGTGACATCAAAGTGATCTCCAGCATCATGAAGACTCAACTTCAAACCTGTCTCCATTGGAGTAGCAATAGGCTTGCAGTCTTCAAGGCCAAATCTCCGCAACAATGTCTCAATATACTTTGTCTGACACAAAGCAATACCTCCATCACACTGCTTAAATTGTATCCCCAAATAATGATGCAAATGCCCCAAATCTGACATCTCAAAAGAGGCATTCAAATCAGCCTTAAAATCAGCAATATGACTTTCATTTGGTCCTGTGAGCAGCGTGTCATCGACATAGAGAGCAATGATTAGATGTACATCATCCACACGTTTAACATACAAAGTGCTTTCTGTTGGACTATTCTACAAACCATGTGCAGTCAATATGCATGTATCTTTTCATACCAAGCTCGTGGAGCTTGCTTCAAACCATACAAAGCCTTTTTCAACTTGCACACTTTGTTTTCCTGCCCTCTTTGAACAAAACCACGAGGCTGTGATACATACACCTCCTCATGCAAATCTCCATTCAAGAACGCAGTCTTTATGTGCAACTGATGTACATTCCAACCATTATGAGCTGCCAATGCACAAATGCTACGAATGGTAGTCATACGACAAGTGGGAGCAAAGGTCTCATCAAAATCAATGCCCTTTTCTTGAGCATAACCCTTTGCAACAAGTCTAGACTTATAGCGATCAACACTGCCATCTGGCTTTTGTTTCAACTTAAAAACCCACTTACATCCAATGACCCTTTTACCAATAGGCAAATCACACAAAGACCATGTACCATTCTTCATTATAGCATCATATTCACTTTGCATTGCAGCCAACCAATTTTCTTATTTTTGTGCCTCATCAAATGAAAGAGGTTCTTCCTCTTCACACATACTAGACACAGCCAAAGCATAACAATCTGATGCATAAGAGGCATGCTGAAAACCTGAACGAGTATGACTAAACATAGGTGCATCAATTTTACTATCACGCAAGGTTTGCACCAGCCATTTAGGCATACATCTAGCTTGGTCATTTTCAGCTCTATCCCCATAAATTACATCCTGTAAATTTGCATCAGAAATAGGCTGATCTATGATGTCGTTTGAAATCTGCATAGGCTGAATATTTGCCTCATTAGGACTTACATTTGAATTCCCACCTGTAAACAGTGGCAACAACGTATCCCGTGAGCTCACACCTGTCTCTTTGGTACATGATAACAAAGGCTGCACAGCATCTTCCACAAAAACAACATCTCAACTAATCAAGATATGCTTTGACTGCAGATGATACAATCTGTAACCCTTGCTCTCAGCACTGTAACCAACAAAAATGCATTTGACAGCCTTATCATCCAATTTTCTACGTTGTTGCACATGCACTAAAGCATAGGCCAAGCAACGAAAGACACGGAACCAATAGAAGGCTTCCTGTCATGCCAAGCTTTGTATGGAGTAACAGACTGCAAGGCCTTAGTGGGACACCTATTGAGTACATATGCAGCACACATGACAGCCTCAAGCCAAAATGCATGTGGCAAAGCTTGGCTCTTGACCATACATCGTGCCATCTCCATAAGTGACCTGTTTTTCCTCTCAGCAGCAACACCATTTTGCTGAGGGGTATACGGCATTGTACATTGGTGTTTTATCCCATGACTAGCTAGAAATGCATCAAACTCTTTAGACATGTACTCCCCCCTCGATCAGAACGGAGGGTGCCCACAGTACAATTGGATAAATTTTCAACCATAAGCAAAAACTCTTTAAAGCACAAAAACACTTCGGACTTTGCCTTCAGTGGATATACCCATGCATACCTTGAGTAATCATCAATGAAAGTCACGAAGTACAAGTGTTTACCAAATGACGGAGTTTGCATAGGCCCACATACATCACTATGTACAAGTTACAATTTGCGGTGAGTGGCCCGCACAAAACCATCCTTTGGAAACGCAGAACGCTGCATTTTTGCCCAAAATACAGCCTTCACAAACATGTTTTAATGGTGCCTCAAGAGGGGGCAATGAAGCAACCATATCAAATTTCTGCAAACGCAGCAAATTGGCAAAGTTCAGATGACCAAAACGAGCATGCCATAGTTTTGCATCTGAAACTGCCTTTTCATCAGAAAAACTGCATTTGCTGAATCTTCCACACACTTGTCATAAGAATTGAGCCTATACAGCCTACGAAACAAGGTGCCAGATGCAATAATCTTATCACCAAAAGTCAAATCATGAACAGTACATCTGTCATCCACAAATTTGACTACAAGTCCAAGTCTAGCAAGCGCAGAGACAGACAATAGATGCTTCTTTATCCCTGGCACATACAAAGCATCTGAAAGTGTGAAAGCGCTGCTATTTGCAGCAATAAGCATAATTTTACCAACGCCCTTCACTGGGTAAGAAGCATTATTGGCACATGTGACAGTATTCCCATTAGAGACAGCCTCAAGACAAGTGAACATATCACGATGCGAGGTAATGTGCTTTGTAGCACCACTGTCAAAATACCATACATCAGAGTCAACAACTGCCAAACATGCATCATGTACAGATGGGTCATACTGGCAATACATGCTAAATGCCCATTCTGTATCCTGCACAACATTTGCAGAATCTACATTTGTAGAAGCATCCGCTATTGTGGCTACATTTGACTCTTTCTTCTTTGCCTCTTTAGCCTTTAGCTTAGGGCAATTCTTAATGACATGATCAGTTGCCTTACAATAGTTGCACCTGATCTTTTTCTTGCCTTTATCATCAAGAGCCTTCTCAGACCTATTGTTGCTACCTGTGGAAGGAGAAGAAGTTGCAGACCTACTAATAGGAGAAGAAACAATGGAAGGGGCTGCCTTACCACTTCTTCTCTGCTGGGCAGCAACAAATGCCTCATCAACTACACGCTGCCTAGCCCTATTTTGCTTGAACTGCACTTCTTGCAAGAGCTTGTTGACTAGAGTATCATACTTGACAACATCAGGTATGTCCTCAGTAACAAGTCTCCACGTGGAAAGCAAAAGTCTGATATGACTCAGGTAAAGCATCAAGAAGAACAGTCTGCACAAGAGAATGATCAGGAATAATCTCACCTGTAGAAATCAACTGTTCCTTGAGATCTTTAATCTCAGCAAGAAATACATTCATGTCATCATCTTCCTACATAATCTTTGATTCTATCTCTTTGCGCAAGTAAGAGATTTTTGCCTCGTTACGACCTACATACAAACCAACTAGAATATCCCAAGCCTGTTTTGCTGTTTTAGCTAAACGAATATATGGAGTGATGTTACGTTTGACAGAAAGTGTAATCAAGGCATGAGCCTGCGCATCTTTACCATCCCAACGAGCTTGTTCAGCAGTGGGTAAAATAGCAGCAACAATAGAGCTGCTAGAACCTGCAACATCCTCAACAGATCCTACATCCACAGAACCTGGACGTACATCCATACCCTGCACAATGTTCCACACTTCTTTTGCAACCAAAACATGCTGCATCATGTATGCCCAAAGTGGGTAGTTGCTGTCTCCATCCAATTTGTCTCATCTCAGCAATGCAGACAACATGTAAAATACATCATTGCTGTTATCAGCCATGACCACTAACTGAAACTGATGCAAAAGCTACCTGCAAATGAAGCAAAGACTGAACAGAAAACAACTCGTGCTATGTAGCACCATCCACAATAGAATACGTATGCCTGTTTTGCAAAAAACTGCACTGTCAATCGGAAAATGTGAGTCAGAGGGTGCTAGTGGCGTAGCCCTGGGAGCCGATGCCTGCTCTAATACCAATTGTTGGAATTAGGGTTGCAGGAAAGCACACAAAGCTTGGAGAAGAAGAAGCAAGAATGCACACAACACACAGTGTATTAGATTGTGTCAATGTACAAAGATAAGTTAGCCCTAGAATGATGGGCGTATATACAAGCCGGGAAAAAAAACCTCCTAAAGAGGGAAAAAGTACCCCGGCAGTCCTAAGTGTGTTCACACACATCACTGCCTATATATATGGCAACAATACCATGCCAGTATTACATTAAAATAATGATATATTCTATTATCCCTTAAAAATCCTCTACTTTTGGAGAACTTGGAGCTTCTCTCTCTCTCTTCAACAATCCTTGGAGCTTTCTTCTCAACATACTAAACCAATTGATTGGCTGGGGGCTTCCTTCTAAGATAAAGAAACAAGCCAAATCAAGAGGTAAGAAGTAATTTCATGGTTTTCATTAATATTCTCAATGATTTCACTTCTCAACCCCTCTCAAGCTTGAGAAGTTTCTATTTAGTTGTTTTTAATGCAAATCAACCTTTCTCTAAGAGTTTTAATGATTAATCACAAAAAAGTTAATCTTTATGAATTAGGATGCCTTTTATGTATATCTCTCTCTCCCCAAAAGAATGGTCATTCCTATGACTAATCCTTATTCAAATGGATGCTTCTCGTTGATAAATTCTCAATTCAAAAATCAAACTTTATGCTAGTTAAGCTAGAGGTTAGAAAATGGCTTTTTTATGCTTTTATGCTAATAAAATTATAGTAAACTTATGATTTAATTCCATAAATTGGATTTAGGTCTAATGATAGTTATTCTATCATAATTGTACTACAAAGTCTTATTCTTTCCAAAAATATTAAAAATTATCAGTAATAGCGGAGCTATGGTAAATTTTTTAGAAATTAATACATAGCTCATTTTTATGCATAATGTGAAAAGAGGACTTCCTACCATATTTTAGGATTGGTCATCCTATGCTAAAAGAATGATTTTCATCACATTCATGGAAAACTAATTTTTAGTGTTTATGCATAAATAATTAATTAAAGAAAAGAGAAATTTTTGATAATGTTATTTTTATGATAAAAGAGGAATTCCCATAATAATAGAGATCCATGTAATTAAATGGAAAAAGAGAAATTTGGGTATAATAAAATAATGAATATTTTTACTTAAAGAGGAATTTTAGATAAATTTATTTTATGCATGAGAAAATCTAAATGATAAAAGAGGAATTCCCATGACAATTGGAATTCAATCATTTAAATGGTAAAAGTGGAATTCTTGGCATATTTGAAATAATGAAAAGAAAAGAGGAACTTTAGATAAATTTATTTTATGATAAAACAGGAATCCCCATGACATTTGGAATTCAATCATTTAAATGCAAAAAGAGGAATTCCCATTATATTTGAGATCCAAGAAATTAAATAAAAAAAGAGAAATTTTTAGCATAATTCAAATTATGAGTATTTATCAAAAGTAAAATTTTGAGCATTATTAATTTTATTGAGAAATATGGGTCCCACGAATCTTTTACTCAAAAGAAGAATATTGAATATATTTCACTTGAGAAATTTAAGAAAGAATATGAAAATATCTGTCGAGAAAAAGTACCTTTAACTAGGCCAAGCATTGGCAGAAATTTAGAAAAAGTCCCATCATCGGTATCAAAGTAGAAAAAGCTACTAAATGTGAATGCGATGTGATAGGATGTGAGTGGATGTGATAAGATGTGAATGGATGTGATAAGATGTGAGTGGATGTGATAAGATGTGAATGGATGTGATAAGATGTGAATGGATGTGATAGGATGTGATAAGATGTGAGTGGATGTGATAAGATGTATGTGAATGTGATGTAAATGGATGTGGATGTAAAGAGATGTGGATGGGATGTGATGAGATGTAAATGGATGTAGATGTGAAGAGATGTGATAGGATGTGAGTGGATGTGATAAGATGTGAATGGATGTGATAAGATGTGAGTGGATGTAATAAGATATGAGTGGATGTGATAAGATGTGAGTGGATGTGAGTGGATGTGATAAGATGTGAGTGGATGTGATAGGATGTGAGTGGATGTGATAAGATGTGAATGTGATGTAAATGGATGTGGATGTAAAGAGATGTGGATGGGATGTGATGAGATGTAAATGGATGTGGATGTGAAGAGATGTGGATGGGATGTGATGTGATGTAAATGGATGTGGATGGGATGAGATGTGGATGGGATGTGATGTGATGTGATGTAAATGGATGTGGATGTGGATGTGAAGAGGTGGATGGGATGTAAATGGATGTGGATGTGAATGTGATGAGATGAGATTAAGATGTGATGATATGTGAAAGGATGTGATGTGATGTAAATGGATGAGAATGAGATGTGGACGTGATGTAATGTGGATGGGATGTATGTGATGTGATGTGGATGTAATGGATGAGATGTGATGTGAATGGATGTGGTATAAATAGATGTGAATGGATGAGATGTGATGTGAATGGATGTGATGTGATGTGATGTGAATCGAGTAGATGTGAATGAATGAGATGTGATGTGATGTGATGTGATATGAATCGGGATAGATGTGAATGAATAAGATGTGAATTGATGTGAATGGATGAGATGTGATGTGATGTGATGTGATGTAATGTTAATTAGGATAGATGTGAATGGATGTGATGTGATGTGATGTGAATCGAGATAGATGTGAATGGATGAGATGTAATGTGAATGGATGAGATGCAATGTGAATGGATGTGATGTGATATGCATATGGGTAGATGTGAATGGATGAGATGTGATGAGGATAGATGTGATGAGATGTAATATGATGTGATGAGGATAGATGTGATGAGATGTAATATGATGTGACTAGATGAGAAAGGATGAAGGACGATGGGAATACATATGATTGGATGTGGATTAAGAAATGTGAATTGATGTAGAAGAATGTGGAATAACAAGAAATGATGTGGAACAATGTGGAAAGATGAGAGTTTGTTAGAAACTGTATTTATGACCTGTTTGTAAATGACTGTTTTATGTCAAGAATACTGGGAAAGTATTTTGACCATCTTGTGAATAAGGTCGTGGAGACCTAAGTGATAAAGTTGCAACAGCTGACGGAGAGTCAACGGAGGACGTCTCGCGTAGCAAGGTCGACATGACCAGCCTCAGTTTGATTTAAATGGTGAGCTTTCGGTACGGTGGATGAGGGACCAAGAAAGCGGCCTATGAGTGAAGCGCTAGGTGACCTGCGAAGGAGCCTAGAGGGTGCTGACCATATGGTGCTCGGGCTCTGGGTTACCGAAGATACCCACACGTGCGTCGAGGAAGAAAATGGAACAAGGTGTTAGAGTTATTTTCTAAACTCATGCATGGATCTGGTTGATTGTCCTTGCTAGTCCTCAACGGATGAGTCCATGGCTCTTTTATATGGATCTGTTGTGGTTGATCTTGCTGATCTTCAACGGAGAGTCCATCTGGATTTTCTTATGTGATTATATTGCCGGGTACTATGAGCTAGGAACTATTGAAAAGGCCCCTGAGTGAACAGGTGGTGAGCGTTCTGGTTGCAAATGATGCCATAGGTACACCAATGAAGGAATGATTGGAAATGAGAATTCAACCAGATATTTTGGAGGATTATGATCAGGGATACTATGGTTTCATTAAAAGATTGTTTTAAAGACAGCTGAATCTGTGAAAAAGGCAATTTCATATTAGGTGTGTAAGTGGTGTGACTATCTTTGCTTGAAGCACCGGCTAGGGAGCCTGGGAACTCTTTTCCCTGGTACCCGAGACAAAACATAACCAAATTCCTAATTGGATCCCATCACTACAGTGGTTGGGCGGTTGGCTAACCCATGGGATTGGATGGGGTTAGGCTAGACTGATGGATCCCTAAAATGAGACTCAATTCTGTTATGGTACGATAGATGAAGTAAATCCCGGACAGTCCTTGTTCTATGGAAAAGAATCAACGGGTGTGCCTCTCAATGAGGAAAAAAGCGTTGGTCTCTATGAGATCCAAGTGCAAGTCTTTTCCTTGATCTGACTATGTGACTTACGGGTCCGGTCGGATCAATTTGGTTAGAATGACCTTGACTAGGTTAGAATAAAAATATCCTGGAGGAATCGCCCGTGCTTTTTGGGTGAGGGAAGTTTTTTCGGGTTCGGTTTGCGGAAGAACCGAGGGATTAGTCTCTTGTCCGGATATCCGTGGGGGGGCAAGGCCCCGAGTGAGAGGCTCTGCCCTGCGCGCAAGGAGTGCTACTTCTGCTGCTAGCACCCTCGATTTCGTTGCGCGGAGGAGGCAGGGATCTTTTAGCTGGTATATCAGAGTAATTGGCTAAAGTGGATCAACCGAGAAGCAAGAAATGTCAAAAATTTATGTACCAATAAAATATTGTAATTGTGTAATAAAATTCATACAAATTGATATTCAAAATAAAAAATTCATAAATTGGTAATTGGGTCTTCAAATGGAAGTACCGCAATTGTATGGAATCCCTGACTTGCTTGAGGCCTAAATATGATGGTATTTACCTTATAATTCCAAGGACCGTGACTACCCATATATACCGTGGGTATAACTACAGCTCTTTACTTACAATATATACGAGTAAATCTAAGACCTTGAAGTTATAAGCAAAAATGCTATCCAGAGGAAGAATTCGAATGTTGGTTGATATGATTTTAGAATTCTGGTTGAGAATTGATGAGTCGATTTGGATTCTGATTGAAAGATAATGATTCTTGAATTCTGGTTGAAAAGAGATAAGTTGAGCAAAGCCACAATGAGGATGAATGGGACAAATCCCAGTGATGATATTGGTAAGTGGAATGACGATTATGACTTCAGCAAATCACTATGAGATTAGTGGATTGTGCTGACAGATTGTTGTTGTTAACCTTTGACCCAGTGGATCTAATTAAGGGATGACAAATTAAGAACCTGCATAATTGAAATTCCTATGGAGGAATGATCAGATGGAATTTTCGATCTGATGGACCATTATTGTTTTAAGAATATGAATGAATTATTCTCTTATAATGAGTTCTATATGTTCTTCTATTAGAAGGAGTCTTTATCCCATGATTTTGTGGGGGGCTGACCAATCTAAAGAACCCCAGAATTAGGTGGATCTAAAGTCAGATTTGAATTATAAATAAAGGGACTTAACAAGAATTTTCGTATTGATAGGATCATGGATCGAGGTCGTCGTGGTAGGAATGATAACCCCCAACTTGATATGAGGAAGAGCTCGACTTGGATGTTCGTAAAACTCTTCATAGATCGCAGCCTCGACCTTTCAAGGGTGAAGGGGAAAACTTGGGCGATCCTGTGGAGAAGTGGATCGAAGCAATGGAAGAATACTTCGATGTCATCGGGTACAATGAGAAGAGTAAAATGGCTCTTGCAAGACTCAAGATAGTAGAAACAGCTAGAGTGGCATGGAGAAACCACTGTGAGACAAATCGTCTGGATTGGAACACCCAGACATGGAATGATTTCAAAATTTACCTATGGAACAGATTCTGTCCTCCTGGTTTTTTAGAAACCAAGATGAACAAATTCTTAGAGTTAACCCAAGGGAGCATAACTATTGAAGTGTATCACCAAGCGTTCACTCTCCTCCTCAAATATTCACCACCGCTAGATGAAGAATAGCTGATGGCCAGGTTCATTCGGGGACTGAACGAACCTTTGAATATCCTAGTGAAGAATGCCAAGCCAGTTTCCATGGCCGAAGCAGTGCGGATGGCGAAGGATTTCACCAAGGCCTTTGATGTCAAGGTCCCGCCAAAGCCAACACTATCATCTTTCAAAAGATTTCTAGCTCCAAAAGGTGATTCTAACCTCCCACCGCCTAAGAGACAACAAGGTCAAGCTCAGGATATGGAAAGTTCCAGAAGAGAAGAAAGGTCTTTTTCCCGAAACTTAATCCCCTGGAATTCAACTTTAGAAGTTCCATCCTTGAACAAGGAAGTGAAATGCTATAACTGTCAAGGATTTGGACATCGCAGTATGGATTGCCCAACTCCTTTTGGATCAAGGTTTTCGGAGCGAGGAAATCAGGGACCAAGATTCCAGACTCTAGCTCCTTCCTTCCAGAGTACCCAGTAACCAACCCTCAATTTCAATCCAAAGTAATGCAAGACCTCCGCCTCAGAATAGGGAAAGTCAACGAGATATGTTCCCAAATCGGCCATCCACTTCCAAGGCAATAACGCTGGAAGTGATTGAAGAAGAAGAAGATGAAAGAGATTATACTCCACCTACGAGATGAGGGCATCTCGCGTTTTTTAAGTGGGGTAGGATGTAAGATTCCTCCCTCCAGCTTTTGAAGTGTAAAGGTGTAAGAACCTCCCCTTCTGTTCTTGTAATTATTTCCCTCTCTGAAATAGGAGAAAGATCTTGTTTTACCATGCGTTGGCCTAGAGAGAGAAAATGTCTAGAGAGAGATAATCCAAAATTGAGATATCTTTGGATATAAAAATCCTCCTAGTGTCTAAAATGGTTTCCCTTGAAATAGAAGTTCAAAATAAACTTTTCAATGTGCATTAGGAATCAATTAAAAATGATATAAGGGACCTTAGCCTAAGGGTCTAGATTTTTAGAAATTTCTAGATTATGGTCCAATTAAGGTTCTTATGGACCAATAGGATTAATCCAAGTGTTGGGATGAGATAAATCCAAAGAATAAAATAAAATACCCAAAAATGAGTAAATTCTCACATAAGATGAAGAGTTGACTTAGTACAAGGTTTATTAGTTAAAAATTAAGAGATATTACTAAAAAAATGAGATATTTTGGAGAAATGATGAATTTTTGACACCTTGGTAAGGAGGGGGAGACCTTTGAGGATGGCGCCTATTTCACACATATGGATGAGTTTTTAATTCAAATTTTTTTTGATATTTTTATCTTTCCTCTCTCCTGGATTAAAATGAGAGCTAAACTGGTCCAAATCTTATCCAAATTTAGCCAAAAACTGAAGTTGGAAAGTTCTAGAACTTATTTGGACTCAGTTAGTGGCCTCCCTCACCTATAAATAGACCCTCATTCTTTTGTATTATCATCTTTGAGCTATACCATGCCAGTATTATATTAAAATAATGATATTTTTTGTTATCCCTTAAAAATCCTCTACTTTTGGAGAACTTGGAGCTTCTCTCTCTCTTCAACAATCCTTGGAGCTTTCTTCTCAACATACTAAACCAATTGATTGGTTGGGGGCTTCCTTCTAAGATAAAGAAGCAAGCCAAATCAAGAGAGGTAAGAAGTAATTTCATGGTTTTCATTAATATTCTCAATGATTTTACTTCTCAACCCCTCTCAAGCTTGAGAAGTTTCTATTTAGTTGTTTTTAATGCAAATCAACATTTCTCTAAGAGTTTTAATGATTAATCACAAAAAAGTTAATCTTTATGATTAATTAGGATGCCTTTTATGTATATCTCTCTCTCCCCAAAAGAATGGTCATTCCTATGACTAATTCTTATTCAAACGGATGCTTCTCTTTGATAAATTCTCAATTCAAAATTCAAACTCTATGCTAGTTAAGCTAGAGGTTAGAAAATGGCTTTTTTATGCTTTTATGCTAATAAAATTATAGTAAACTTATGATTTAATTCCATAAATTGGATTTAGGTCTAATGATAGTTATTCTATCATAATTGTACTACAAAGTCTTATTCTTTTCAAAAATATTAAAAATTATCGGTAATAGCAGCGGAGCTATGGTAAAATTTTTAGAAACTCCTTTTTATGCATAATGTGAAAAGAGGACTTCCTACCATATTTTAGGATTGGTCATCCTATGCTAAAAGAATCACATTCATGGAAAACTAATTTTTAGTGTTTATGCATAAATAATTAATTAAAGAAAAGATGAATTTTTGGTAATGTTATTTTTATGATAAAAGAGGAATTATCATGATAATGGAGATCCATGTAATTAAATGGAAATTGATAAATTTTGGTATATTAAAATAATGAATATTTTTATTTAAAGATAAATTTATTTTATGCATGAGAAAATTTAAATGATAAAAGAGGAATTCCCATGACAATTGGAATTCAATCATTTAAATGGTAAAAGTGAAATTCTTGGCATATTTGAAATAATGGATATTTTTATTAAAGAAAAGAGAAATTATAGATAAATTTATTTTATGATAAAAGAGGAATTCCCATGACATTTGGAATTCAATCATTTAAATGCAAAAAGAGGAATTCCCATGATATTTGAGATCCAAGAAATTAAATGAAAAAAGAGAAATTTTTAGCTTAATTCAAATTATGAGTATTTATCAAAAGTGGAATTTTGAACATTATTAATTTTATTGAGAAATATGGGTAGAATTGACTTTTGTAAATCCCAAGAATCTTTTACTTAAAAGAAGAATATTGAATATATTTTACTTGAGAAATTTGAGAAAGAATATGAAAATATCTGTCAAGAAAAAGTACCTTTAACTAGGCCAAGCAATTGCCCAGAAATTTAGAAAAAGTCCCATCATCGGTATCGAAGTAGAAAAAGCTACTAAATGTGAATGCGATGTGATAAGATGTGAATGGATGTGATAAGATGTGAATGGATGTGATAAGATGTGATAAGATATGAATGTGATGTAAACGGATGTGGATGTGAAGAGATGTGGATGGGATGTGATGAGATGTAAATGGATGTGGATGTGAAGAGATGTGGATGGGATGTGATGTGATGTAAATGGATGTGGATGTGATGAGATGTGGATGGGATGTGATGTGATGTAAATGGATGTGGATGTGGATGTGAAGAGATGTGGATGGGATGTGATGTGATGTAAATGGATGTGGATGTGAATGTGATGAGATGAGATTGAGATGTGATGATATGTGAAAGGATGGATGTGATGTAAATGGATGAGAATGAGATGTGGACGTGATGTAATGTGGATGGGATGTATGTGATGTGATGTGGATGTAATGGATGAGATGTGATGTGAATGGATGTGATGTGATGTGAAATGGATATGATGTAAATAGATGTGAATGGATAAGATGTGATGTGAATGGATGTGATGTGATGTGAAATGGATGTGATGTCATGTGATGTGAATCGGATGTGATGTCATGTGATGTAAATGGGGATAAATGTGAATGAATGAGATGTGATGTGATGTGATGTGAATCGGGATAGATGTGAATGAATGAGATGTGATGTGACGTGATGTGAATCGGGATAGATGTGAATGGATGAGATGCAATGTGAATGAATGTGATGTGATGTGATATGGATATGGGTAGATGTGAATGGATGAGATGTGATTAGGATAGATGTGAATGGATGAGATGTGATATGGATATGGGTAGATGTGAATGGATGAGATGTGATTAGGATAGATGTGATGAGATGTAATATGATATGAGTAGATGAGAATGGATGAAGGACGATGGGAATACATATGATTGGATGTGGTTTAAGCAATGTGATTTATGTCAAGAATGCTAGGTGACCTGCAAAGGAGCTTAGAGGGTACTGACCATACGGTGCTCGGACTTTGGGTCACCGAAGATACCCACGCGTGCATTGAGAAAGAAAATGGAACAAGGTGTTAGAGTTGTTTTCTGAACTCGGGCATGGATCTGGTTGATTGTCCTTTTTGCTGGTCCTCAATGGATGAGTCCATGGCTCTTTTATATGGATCTATTGGTTGATCTTGCTGATCTTCAACGGAGAGTCTATCTGGATTTTCTTATGTGATTATATTGCCAGGTACTATGAGCTAGGAACTATTGAAAAGGCCCCTGAGTGAACAGGTGGTGAGCGTTCTGGTTGCCAATGATGCCATAGGTACACTGATGAAAGAATGATTGGAAATTAGAATTCAACCGGATATTTTGGAGGATTATGATCAGGGATACTATGGTTTCATTAAAAGATTGTTTTAAAGACAGCTGATCTGTGAAAAAGGAAATTTCATATTGGGTGTGTAAGTGGTGTGACTATCTTGAACTTTGCTTGAAGCGCCGGCTACTACTAGGGGGACTGGGAACTCTTTTCCCTGGTGCCCGGGGCAAAACATAACCAAATTCCTAAATGGATCCTATCACTATAGTGGTTGGACGGTTGGCTAACCCATGGGATTGGATAGCTAAACTGATGGATCCCTAAAATAAGACTCAATTCTGTTATGGTACAATAGATGAAGTAAATCCCGGATAGTCTTGTTCTATGGAAAAGAATCAACGGCTGTACCTCTCAATGAGGAAAAAAGCATTGGTCTCTATGATCCAAGTGCAAGTTTCTTCCTTGATCTGACCATGTGACTTACAGGTTCGGTCGGATCAGTTTGGTTAGTTAAGGCTCTTGACTACGTTAGAATAAAAATATCCTAGAGGAATCGCCTGTGCTTTCTGGGTGAGGGAAGTTTTTTCAAGTTCAGATTTGGAAGAACCGAGGGATTAGTCTCTTGTCCAGATATCCGTGGGCGAGGCCCTGAGTGAGAGGATCTGTCCTATGCAAGAAGTGCTACTTCCGTTGCTAGCACCCTCGATTTCGTTGCGCGGAGGGGGCAGGGATCTTTCAGCACTGCTCCATCTTGTTTCTAGATCAGACTCCTCATGTGTTTGAGGGCTATCTCCGTAGAATTTCGTACTTCCTTGCTTCCTCTCTTCTCGGAGCCTTTTCTGTATTTCCTCCTTTTCTGCCTTCTCTCTTTTTGCCCACTCCTAGAAGTCTTCAATCATTTTTTCTTTGTTCCTCACTTCGATGATGGTTGTGTCTTCAAAACCTGTTTGCTCTGGCCCATTTAACCTTCTCCTTCCCCCGTGACTCCATCTTCACCCATAACGTGGTCTGTTTGTCGGTTCTGGAAGGGTTGTTTTCCTTTCTCTTTCTGCCAAGAAGCTTCGTTAGTGAGGGGCACTGGCAGTTCTGCCCTGTGCGTGAGTTGTTGCCTCCTCACCTGGGTCCACAAGTTACAAGATTTCCCCACTTCCCCCACACCCAGGATCCAGATGAGGGGCTCCTCCTGTGTGCTGATTCCCCTACGTGAGCTACTCTGCCCTTGCTTCTCCACCCTTTTGCCCAGTTGGTTCATAAGTTGTGCAATTTTATTCCAGTTGGATGGTTGCTCTGCTCCCGCTTGTTTGGCAGCCTAGATCAGATTCTTCATGTGTTTGAGGGTTGTCTCCTTGTAGAATTATGTACTCCCTTGCTTCCTCTCTTCCTGAAGCCTTTTTTGTATTTCCTCATTTTCTGCCTTCTCTCTTTTTTCCCACTCCTGGAAGTATTCAATCGTTTTTTCTTTGTTCCTCACGTCCGTGTGGCGTGAGCTTTTTTTATAGTGCCCAACTGTTCTTGTCTCTTTTTGAGATTGGCATGAGCTATCATCAGAGCGATATTCAACTCATTAACCGTCACTTTGCCCCCTATTTCTCTTGTGACCCTGGTTCCAGCTGTTCTTGTCTCCCTCATTAGGGCTTTGATCATCTCCCCATCTTGTCTTTCTTCTTCCTTGTATTCTTCCACCAATCCTTTGTACTCTTCAAGTTGGGCCCTCAGGGCAGCTTTCAGGGCAGCTTCATCACATTAGCCCTCTCTTCTAGCCTTTTAGTTGCTGCCCAAGCATGCCCTCGTACCTCATCATCGGGGATAATGTCCATTGATGTACCTTTGTAGATTACAAGCTCCTTCCCTTTCCTCTCAGAGTTCTTAGCTGGTTTCTTTCCGCTCTCTTTCAAAAGCATGAATTATTTCTTTCATATAGGAATGTGGGTGATGCCATTATTTTAATTCCATATGTGAAGTATATAGATTGGGTCAATATTTGTGTATGGGATGCGCCTTTTATTTATATCATTTTCTAGGATTAATATGTTTAATCAGCTGTGTGCACTGGTATAATATAGTGAGGATTAATGTGTTTAATCGGTTGTGTGCACTGACTAATATTAATGTGTGCACTGGTATAATATAGTGAGGATTAATGTGTTTAATCGGTTGTGTGCACTGACTAATATTATTTTAGTATAGGCACTGATTGTGTGGCAGACTATGTGTTAGTCATCGTGAGTGGAACATGTATTGGACCACAATGAGATATCTTGGAAGACATGTGATCACCTCTTAGGCTTTCATATTTGGCATTTATATTTTTGGAAGGCCTTACCCTCAAACCTTTGTACATACCAAATAGTATTTTTATGCTTTTGAAGGCCCAAGACTCTATAATTAGGCTTGCTATATTTTTGGAAGGAGCTTGTACGCTCAAAGACTCAAAAAAGCTATTAGGCTTTTTTTTTAGTATCTTTTTGTAAAAGCAAGCATCAATATATTTAAATATGGGTGAGCGGTATGATGGGCCACACTCACCCAAGGGAGATTGAACCCAACCATGTGTCGATGGTGGTGATCTCTTCTCTATTTTCAATCTTTCATTTTTTACACTATTTTGTTGAATTGTTTACAAAAGGTTTTGGTGTTCGATTTGTGAAAAGTCTATGTTCTATTAATTTTTATGTTTGAGTTTGAGAAATTCTTCTCCAAGTGTCATAAGATCCTGACATTCTATCTAAAATCCAATGGGAACAAGATACTCCCCAATCTTGTTTGACCATGCTCTAGGTGCTTGCTTCAAGCCATACAAGGCTTTATGTAACCTTCACACAAAATCTGGGTGTGCATCACTCTCATAACCTGGTGGCTGCATCACTTATATTTCTTCTTGTAAATCACCATATAAGAAGGAATTCTTTAAATCCATTTGATGTAAATACCAACCCTTTGCTATAGCCATAGCACTGACATCTCTCATGGTTGCCATTCTCGCAACTGGGATGAATGTCTCCTCATAGTCAATACCATAAGTCTGCGCATAGCCCTTGGCAACCAATCTTGCCTTATACCTACTCACTGAACCATCAGCATTATGCTTGACCTTATACACCCACTTACATCCAATTGCATTATTTTCCTTAAACAAAGGCACTAACTCCCATGTTGCATTTGCATCCAATGCTACCATCTCCTCATTCATGGTGGCATCTTCCCATTTCTTATTTCCAAGTGTCTGCTCTCAAAACAAGTGGGCTCCAACTCCTATATTGCTTTAACCATGTTAGCATAATGATGGGCTCTATATCCATCATATCTCAACCTGTCACAACAGGGTACCTGACCCTCGTAGACTTGCGTACACCTGGATCACTACCAAGTGTCCTCAAAATAGCCCTAGTTCTCCTTACACTAGGAGTAACCACAAACATAATTCCAAGCTCATCAAGGCTCTGTTTAAAGCTACTAGAGCCACCATCCACATATGAGTGACATGTTGATAGATCAAGCACAAAAGTTTGATCTACCTTTTCCTTGCCTTTGCATGATGCATGTGTACCTACATTTGTCCTCAACCTGCCTGACCATGGACTAACATTGGATCCACTACTAGAGAACTCTCTAGGTCCAGTAAGCACCTGTGTGATTGGTGCTCTACATATGGTGCAACATCAGCACTTCTTAAATCCACATCTTCTATTGCCTCCACTGTTGGTTCATACCTAGCTACTCATCTCGTCAAAGATAACATCTCTAATTACTCGCATCTCATGAGTGGTAGGGTTATAATATCTATAACCTTTTTTCTCTAAAGCAGCTACTACCAGTGGTGTCCTGTTCATATTGTACATAGCAGTTGCTAGTGCTTCTACCTAAAAATAATGCGGCATGCCATCAAGGCACATGCCACTTCCTCAATGTGCCTTATTTTTCTTTCAAGAACACTATTCTGTTTTGCGGACTGTACCTACATGTTAACTATCTCTTGATTCCTTGCTTTCTCAAGAAATCGTTGAACTTATTGGAGAAATACTCTCCCCCACCATCTGATCTCATGCATTTTATTTGCATGTCTTTTTTCCTCTCGACCAAGGCTTTAAATCTCTGAAAGTGAGAAAACACCTCACTTTTCTCCTTCGTGAAGTAAACCCACACTTTCTTAGTGTGGTCATCAATGAATGTAACATAATACCTGCAACCTGGAATTTTTGCAGTCTTGGTCAACCCCACATGTGAATGTATAGCATCTAATGGCCTTGCACTGACATGATTTTCATGTGGGAAAGTATGTTTGACCTACTTATACCAAGCTGGCATGCTTCACATACTTTATGCATACCATCAACCTTAAACTTTGGCAAACCTGCAACAATATTTTGGACTTGCATAGACTTCAACTGTTGTATATTCACATGACCAATGGCTTGTGCCCTTTGTCAACATCTACAATGACACATGTTCCATGTGTACAAGCATGGTTTCCTTTACCTAAAGCATGTTCACATCCAAAGTAAACATCATTCCATTTCTGTTACACTTTGCAACCAAGCAACCTTGATTTTTGAAGTCTTCCACAAAATATCCTTGAGGATTATTCTCACTTATGTAGACCCTACTCAACCACCTGTGTCCAATAGAAACCAGGTTCTTTGTAATATTTGAAACATGAAGTACATTTGCCAAGTACTTCATTTTACCATCTTGCATAGACAATGGCACTTTACCACATGCGCAACTTCTGTCACATCTTCACCACCCTCTTTACTAGATGATGCATAGTTACCTTGCTGCAACTTACCACTTTTAATGTCATTATGCTTGTTAAAGCAATCCTTTGCCATGTGCCCTCGTTTGCCACAATAAAACAGTACTTTATGTTGTTTGTACTCTGATTTCTTTGCCAACCACCTCAACCTCTTTGACTCCTCCTGCCTCTAGACTAGCCTCTTCCACCTATGTATAATTGGCTGATGCTACAAATCATTAAATTGTTGTTATCTAGAATTGTGGTTTCCTTATCGACCACCACCTTGGCCTCAACCATGAACTCTACCTCTGTCTCTACCTGAATTGAAGTAGAAGACCTATTCTGATGTGTTCTTACTTTGTAAAGAAGAGCCCTCACTAATAGACTTTTCTTATTCTGGTTTCCTTGTTTGTCAGCCCCACCACCACCACCTTAGCCTTGACCATGACCTCTATCTATGCCTCTACCTGAATTGGAGTATAAGGCTTGTTCTGATGTGTTCTTACTTTGTGCTCACCAAGAAGAAGAGTCCTCACCAAGAGACCTTTCTTCTATGATCAGCATAGACACTAAGTCCCAAAAGTTGGTAACATTCTCCCTAACTACAATGGAGGTCTTCAATGGCTTGCACTCTTTGCCAAGTCCATTCAATCAGATGCTCACTAAATCATCATCTCCCACCGATACATGATAGACCCAAGGGATTCAACAATGCCCTTGATCTTTAAATCATATTCATTGATAGACATGCTTTTCTTTTCCACAGTATGCAGCTCTATGTTGTTTTAGCTGTAATTTGCTTGTCTCTATGTTGTCTTAGCTGTAATTTGGTTGTCTCTATGTTGGTCTGGAACATCTACACCAGATTCTACCATGCAACTGTTGGAGTGTTGGCATCCTATATGTGTCTTATCATTGTGTTTGTGACACTAATTGAAAACCAATACCTGGCATTCTCTTCACACAACTCTGGAGGCTCCTCATCGTCTCCTTCAAGATAGTCCCAAAATCTTTTACCCATTAGGAAATTGGTCATTCTGAACTTCCAGGTGCATGGAAGTTGTTATTTTCCATCTTCTCACTGATAATCTGATTGAGTCCGTCAGATATGTTTGCTAGCAACAATCTAAAACTTGTAAACAAACAATTTGTGTATACAACCTGTAACACAGCAGTATCTTCTGTGAGACTGTTGTAGAGCGGTACTCCAAACAGAACATGGATGTTTCCAAATCTTACCAGAGTACATGTATATACACCCAATATCAATAATACATGTGCAAACACCGTCTGCACTCCCAAAATAAACTGTTGTAGTGCAATAACCAAATTTTGACCAAAGATAGAGCTCTATCAAAACTTCCCAAAACTAACAAAAATACCTTGCAATGATCGAACAGCAATCAAAACGCACCCAAAATGTGATTCGGTTGCAAAACCAAAGTACAAACTACTCAAGTACCTTCAAGCCTACGAAGACAGATGTATAGCTCCCAAAGGACCGAGGGGGTGTTGTACCTAACAAGAAGGGAAAGAGATGATGGTGCTCTTACCCGTGTACCACTTCCTTCTTGCTTGTTCTTGCCTCTTGCTTGCCTCCGTAGCTCTCACATGAACCGAAGCTCTGATATCATAAAGAGGATGTGGGGGAGAGGGAGAGCTTAAGTTCCTTGCAAGAGAAAACACGCACACACACACACACACACACACACAAGAGAGAGAGATGGATGGCTGAATTTTCTTCTATCTTCTTCTCTTCTCTACAACCATATAACTAAAAGATAAGAGTACATATATAAAGGGAAAGTACTCTCCTACAATAACATACAATGGTCGGTCCATAGTGTGAATCCGACTATATGAGCCGATGCTATAACTATGCCATAACTCTAGTACTCCAAAGTGGCTATCACATAGCCTGTCATCCACTGGCGGCATATCAACCATAATCTCTCCAACCATGCCGGTGGCATAAACGCAGAAGCTATCATCCATGCAGGTCATCAATGTATGGTAGCACTTGTTGAGCTTGATATCTCAACATATATGACTCTATGAAGGTCCAAGCTTTTGGATTGATTCTTATGAGCACAGTCAGTCATAATGGTTGTGATAATTGAGCCCTAAAAATAAGGGCACATTCAAGGCTATAAAAGAGGCCTTCATCATTCACACCACATCATCCTAGTTGGAGCTTTGTATTTTCTTGAACAAAATCTTTCACACATCAAGTAGGCTTGATTTTCTTTTTTTATGAAATGGAAAAGTTGAGAGCGATAAACAAATTATGGATCGTTTCCTCAAAGGGTTATGGAATCCAAGGTTGCATGACCTTTTGCTAGTGAAGGACCATGTCTTGTTTAATCAATGTTGTAAATAGGCCATCCACCTTGATAATATAGTGAAGGATCTTGCCTTGTTTAATCGATGATGTGAATAAGCCACCGTGATAATATGCAAGAAACTAAACTAAATGAACAATTTGGCACATGCTTCAAGGGAAATCTTGCCAAACTCCCCATCATATGAGGCCAAACCAAAACACTATAAGGGAACACCATTTAGCAAGATGACTATAGAGGATGACTATAGAGAAGCTCAATGCTTCATCACTAGTTTGCACTAATGCAACAATAGTTTCTCATCGATTTCAAGTGGAATTCCAAAATGCCCCATCATCATACCCACAAGGTAAAATGATCTAGTGTGCAGTGTGTTAGAACACTCACATAGGACCATAATGTCCATTACCAATGCCAAGACCTCTCCTCTAACTATGACTATTGCCAATGACATGGTAAAGATCATTGGGCATTAGACTACTAATATCATTGTACTAGCTCGAAGTCCAACTTGGAACCTCAACTTGACCCATTGCCATTAAACATACTTACACAAATGAAGGTCAAGAAAAAGAAGGCAACAATAGTCAAAGAAGCTGCAAATGCTCTAACGTATGTTATTAGGTGTCCGATGTATGTTTCAATTAACTATACATGTACCAATGATTTGCCCGATGTGTGATTGGAAACATATATGTACTCTAATGGTCAATCTCGATTATTTGACATACCATTCAACATGTACATCATATTTCTCAAAAGTATGACATTTATTTTAATGGGTAAGTGTGACACACGTCACGTAATGATTTGTTAATTTTATTTACCATGTGTTAAATCTTTATTCAACCATGGGAGATAAGATTATCATTGTTTATCACATAAAGTATGATGGTATTGTATGATGTATAATTGTAAAGCCGATGGTAGTGTTGATCACTATAAGGCAAGGGTTGTGACTAAAATTTGGAAGAGTAAGGGTAGGGACCATCAATGCATTCTATTTGCCTAGTTTCCAACATGTCGTGACCTTAGAAAGCCCCCTCGAAATTGGGCCTTTGGCATACACATTGCAACCAAATGTGCTCCAATGATGACCCAAATTTGAAAAAGTGATGGTGGGAAATACATTTACACAATTGCAAAGTTTGGTCACCATCGAAGCACATTTGGTTGCAATGTGTGAACCATCGAAGCACATTTGGTTACAATGTGTGAACCATTTTCCGAATTTTCAACGTGTCGTGGCCTTAGAGAGCCCCCTTAAAATTGAGCCTTCAGCCCAAATATTACAACTAAATGTGTGCTGATGGTGATCAAACTTTGTGAGAGTGAGGGTGGGATCCATACATACACACTTGCAAAGTTTGATCACCATCGGAGCACATTTGGTTGCAATTTCCATGCCATTTCTTGGTTTTCAATGTGTCATGGCCTTAGAGAACCCCTCGAAATTGGGCCATTGGTCCACACATTGCATTCAAATATGCTCCGATGGTGACCAAAATTTTATAAGGGTGAGAATGGGGTCCACATATACACACTTGCAAAGTTTGGTCACCGTTGGAGGACATTTGGTTATAATGTGTGTGTCATTCACCTGGTTTTCAATGTGTTGTGGCCTTAGAGATCCCCCTCATAGTTGGGCCTTCAGCCTGCACATTGCATTCAAGAGTGCTCCAATGGTGACTAAACTTTGCAAGAGTGAGAGTGGGGTCCACATATACACACTTGCAAAGTTTGGTACCATCGGAGCACATTTGGTTGCAATATGTGTTCCATTTGCTTATGTCGCATGACCTTAGATATCCCCCTGGAAATTGGGCCTTTGGCCCACATTTTACAACTAAGTGTGCTTCTATGGGGACAAAACTTTGCAAGAGTGAGGGTGGAATCCACATATACACACTTGTAATGTTTGGTCTCACCATCGGAGCACATTTGGTTACAATGTTTAAGTCATTTGCCTTGTTTTGAATGTCTCGTGGCTTTAGAGAGCCCCCTCAAAATTGGAAATTTTGCTTGCACATTGCATTCAAATGTGCTCCGATGGTGACCAAACATTGTCTCCACATATACACACTTGCAAAGTTAGGTCACCATCAAAGCACATTTGGAACTCTTGCAAAGTTTGGTCACCATCGGAGCACATTTGGTTGCAATGTGTGTTCCATTTTCGTGGTTTTCAATGTGTCATGACGTTAGATATCCCCTTGGAAATTGGGCCTTTGGCCCACATTTTACAACTCTATGTGCTTCTATGGTGAACAAACTTTGCAAGAGTGAGGGTGGAATCCACATATACACACTTGTAATGTTTGGTCACCATAGCAGAGCACATTTGGCTACAATGTATGTGCCATTTGCCTTGTTTTCAATGTCTCATGGCTTTAGAGAGCTCCCTCAAAATTGGGCCTTTTGTCTACACATTGCATTCAAATGTGCTCCAATGGTGACCAAATTATCCACATATAAACACTTGCAAAGTTAGGTCATCACCATCAGAGCACATTTGGTTACAATGTGCATTCTATTTGCCAGAGTGTTGTGACCTTAAAGAGCCTCCTCAAAATTAGGCCTTTGGCCTGTACTTTACGATGTGACCATAAACTTTGCAAGAATTAGGGTACCATCCACATACACACACTTGAAAAGTTTGGTCACCATTGCAACACATTTGGTTGCAATGTCTATGCCATTTGCTCGATTTTCAATGTGTCATGGCCTTAGAGAGCCCCCTTGAAATTGGTCCTTTGAGACGAGCCTTTAACCCACACATTGTAACCAAATGTGCTCTGATGGTGGCCAAACCTTACAAGAGTGAGGGTGGGTCCACATATACACACTTACAAAGTTTGGCTGCCCCATTAGAGCACATTCCATCACAATGTGTGTTCTATTTGCCTGGTTTCCCAATGTGTCGTGACCTTAGAGAGCCAACTTTTTCAAATAAATTAGAATGAGAAACAAAAATCCACAGAGAGCTAAAGAAAACAACAGGTGCAACCAGTCCCAATGTGTCATGGACCTTAGAGGCCCCCTCAAATTGGGCCTTTCACATGCACTTTGCAACCAAATATGCTTCAATGGTGACCAAAATTTGCAAGAGTGAGGGTGGGGTTTACATATATGCACTTGCAAATTTTGGGCACCCCATTGAAGCATGCTATGATCATTTCTTAATATCATTAAGATTTAGTATTCACCTAAATACATGGCCTTACCCCTACCTTATAAGCTTATGCTCATTTCAAAAAAAACCCCTCTTGTACACTCACGTGATATCATAAGTTTTCTAAGAGTGAATCCCCCGGGATTTGGTTACAATGTGCATGCCATTTTCTTGGTTTTTAACATGTCGTGGCCTTAGAGAGCCTCCTTGAAATTTAACCTTTGGCCTGCACATTGCATTCAAATGTGCTTCAATGGTGACCAAAATTTGCAAGAGTGAGGGTGGGGTCTACATATACACAATTGTAAAATTCAGTCACCATTGTTTTGGTAACAATATGTGACCCATTTTCCTAGTTTTCAATGCATCGTGGCCTTAGGAGCCCCCTCGTCGAAATTGGGACTTTGGCTCGTACATTGTAGCCAAATGTTCTCTAATGGTGACTAAACTTTGCAAAACTGAGGGTGGAGTCCACATACACACACTTATGAAGTTTTTTCATCATGGAGTACATTTCGTTATAATGTGCATACCGGGTGCTTAGTTTTCAATGTGTCATGGCCTTAGAGAGCCTACTCAAAATTAGGCCTCTTTGGTCTCTACATTGCAACTGAATGTGCTCCAATGGTGAACCAAAATTTACAAGTGTGTATATGAGGTCCACATATATACACTTGAAAAGTTTGTCACCATTAGAGAATATTTAGTTTCATTATGTGAACCATTTTCCTGGTTTTCAATGTGTCATGGCCTTAGAGAATCCCCTTGAAATTGGTTCACATATACACACTCGTAAATTTTGGTCTCACCATCGGAGTACATTTGGTTGCAATGTGCATGCAAGACACTTAGTTTTTAATGTATCGTGGCCTTAGAGAGCCTCCTTGAAATCAGGCCTTAGAGAGCTTCCTTGAAATGGGCCTTTGACCCGTAAAATTGTATCGTGGCCTTAGAGAGCCTCCTTTGAAATCGGGCCTTTGACCCGCAAAATTGTAACCAAATGTGCTCCGATGGGGACCAAACATTGTAAGAGTGAGGGTGGGATCCATATATACACACTTGCAAAGTTTGGTTACCATTGAAGCACATTTGGTTACAATGTACATGCTATTGTCCCGCTTTTCAATGTGTTGTTGCCTTAGAGAGCCCTCTTGAAATTTGGCCTTTGACCCACACATTGATTTCAAATGTGCTCTAATGGTGACCAAACTTTCCAAGAGTGAGAGTGGGGTCTACATGTACACACTTACAAATTTTGTTACCATCGGAGCACATTTTATTGTAATGTGTGTTCCATTTGCCTGGTTTCCAATGTTTCTTGACCTTAGAGAGCCCCCTGAAAATTAGGCCTTTGGCTCGTATTGTGTAACTAAATTTACTTCGATGGTGACTAGACTTTGAGAGTGAGGGTGTGGGACCCCACCCTTACTCTTGCAAAGTTTGTTCACCATCGGATAATATATTGAATGCAATGTGCAGGTCAAAGTCCCAATTTCAAGGCGGACTCTCTAACACCATGACACATTGAAAACCAGATGCATGGAACGTACATTATAACTGATGGTGGTGACCAAAACTTAACAGCGTGTAACATGGACCCCAAACTCACTCTTGCATATTTTGATCACCCTCGGAGCACATTTAGTTGCAAAGTGCAAGCCAAAGGCCCAATTTTGAGGGGGGCTCTCTAGGGTGATGACACATTGGAAATTGGAAAAATGGAATACACATTGTAATAAAATGTGCTTCGATGGTGAGACCAAACTTTACAAGTGTGTATATGTAGACCCCACCCTTTTTTGGTCACCATTGAACACATTTGAATGCAAACTGTGGCCCAAAGGCCCAATTTCAAGGGGGATCTGCAATAAAATGTGCTTCGATGGTGAGACCAAACTTTACAAGTGTGTATATGTAGACCCCACCCTTTTTTGGTCACCATTGAACACATTTGAATGCAAAGTGTGGCCCAAAGGCCCACACTTTGAGACCAAACTTTACAAGTGTGTATATGTAGACCCCACCCTTTTTTGGTCACCATTGAACACATTTGAATGCAAAGTGTGGCCCAAAGGCCGAATTTCAAGGGGGCTCTCTAAGACACCATTAGGGCCAATTTGGACAAGAAAAGGGCTGTCTAAGGATCTAAAAAGGGGCAACTTAAAAAAGACCATGAAGATCTTACCAAAACTATTCAAACATGGATACTCATTGGATAGAGCTCATCAAGCACCACCTGTGGAACATTTGAGCGCTAAATTTGGAGTTCATATGTAAAAGTTATGGCTAAAATAGTGCAAAATGTTCCAAAAGTAAGTGAAGGAGATCTTGACACGTGTACAAAAATGCCATACTTCTTAACACGTGGCTCCTCCTTGACCCTTAGATCAAGAATAGAGAAACCCTAAACAACCCTTTTTTCATCCAAATTGGCCCTAATGATTGGAAACTAGGGAAATGAAAAACACATTGAAATATGTTCGCTCAATAAGTTTCAAAGTAACATACTTTAATCTAAGAAGAGGGGGTGTGTAAATTCTAGAGAAAAAACATAGATATAAGGAAGGGGGGTGACATAGTCATTTTTAAAGGTATCCTTATAAGCTTAAATAGGGGGTGTTATCATCTTTTGAGCATCATATATAGGGCATTTTCTTGAGGCTCATGCACACAGGTGACGTTCCCCTTTATTGTGAGTGAATCCTTGGGAACCAAATATGCTCGCGGTGTGTATATGTGGACCCCACCCTTAGTCTTGCAAGGTTTGGTCACCATTGGAGCACATTTGGCTATAATGTGTGGATCAATGGTCCAATTTTGAGAGGCTCTCTAAGGCCCCGACACATTAAAAACTAAGTGTCTGCATGCACATTACAACCAAATGTACTCCAATGCTGACCAAACTTTAGAAGTGTGTATATGTGGATCTCACCCTCACTCTTGCAAAGTTTGGTCACCAAAAATCAAAACACATTTGATTGTAATGTGCAGGCCAAAGGCCTAATTTTGAGGGGGCTCTCTAAGGCCATGACACATTGAAAACCAGACAAATGGGTCACACATTATAACCAAATGTGCTCTGATGGTCACCAACCTTTGCAAGTGTATATATGTAGACCTCATATACACACTTCAAAATTTTGGTCACCCCCATCAAAGTGTATTTGGTAGCAATGTGTGAACCAAAGGCCTAATTTTGAGTAGGCTCTCTAAGGCCACGACACATTGAAAACTAACTGTATTGCACGCACATTGTAACCAAATGTACTCCAATGGTGACCAAACTTTGTAAGTGCATATATGTGGACCCCAGCCTTAGTTTTACAAAGTTTGGTCAACATCAGAGAGAACACTTGGTTACAATGTGTGAGCCAAAGGTTTTGAGGGGACTCTCTAAGGCCACGATCACACATTGCAACCAAATGTGCTCTAATTGGTGACCAAACTTTGCAAGTGTGTATATGTGGACCTCATATACACACTTGAAAATTTTGGTCACCATCGGAGTTACAATGTGCAGACCAACAGCCTTATTTTAAGTAGGCTCTCTAAGGCCATGACACATTGAAAACTAAGTGGCTTGGCACGCACATTGTAAACAAATGTACTCTTATGGTGACCAAACTTTATAAGTGTGTATATCTGGAATCCACCCTTAGTTTTGCAAAGTTTGGTCACCATGAAAGAATATTTGGTTGCAATGTGCGAGCCAAAGGCCCAATTTTGAGGGGGCTCTCCATGACACATTGAAAATGAGGCATCTAGCATGCACATTACAACAAAATGTGCTCCGATGGTGACCAAACTTTGCAAGTGTGTATATGTGGACACCGCCCTCACTCTTGCAAATATTGGTTACCATCGGAGGACATTTGGTTGCAATGTGCAGGCCAAAGGCCTAATTTCAAGGGGGCTATCTAAGGTCCGTGTTTGAGGTCACGACACATTGAAAACAGGGCAAAAGGTTCGAACATTGTAACCAAATGTGCTCTGATGGTGGGTGACCAAACTTTTCAATTGTGTATATGTAGACCCCACCCTCAGTCTTGCAAAGTTTGATCATAGGATAAGATTTTCGTTATTCAACTAGATAATTATGGATTAATATATTTTTTTAATTAAATATACATGATATCTTTAGTTAGATTTATAAAATGGGGAGGAATGTGATGTAATATATATTCAAAAAATATTTTAAAATAATAATTTTAAAAAATAAATGAAATATATTTTTTAATTATAAATAATATATTATTCAATTTATATATGCGGTTTATTTTTATTAAATCAAAATTTATTTTTAAAAATAAAAAAATTAATTAAAAATCATACCTTTAAATTTTATATATATTACATAAATTAACAAATAGCTATTTTTAAATGATTTAAAAAAAACATATAGATGTAATAATATATTTTTAATAGTTCATGCATATTTTGTTTAGAAAAATAGATATTATAAGAGTATTTTGCATACATATGCATGGATTATTTATAAATTAAATATATATTTTACATATTATAAGAGTACTTTACATACATATGCATGGACTATCTTTAAATTAAATATATTTTTTACATGTATGTGAAACTATGAATGGATGCACCCATGCATAGGGTGATGATGACATGGAAACGCAACTTGATGATGTGGTAGGGTGGATTATTGATGTGGCATACACGTGTGCAACATGTGGCACACCACCTGAAGATGATGTGAATATATCTATGGTGGATATTTTGATGACATAGACTAATGCTGTGGCAATTTGAGTGAGGTGGCAACTCTCCCTCCTTGATGATTTGTTAATGCATGTGACATGGCATCTAACGAGGTGGCATGCCATGTCATCAATGAATGAGGTGGCATGCCATGTCATCAATGATCTCTCAATGATGAGGTGGCATAATAAAGTGGTACATTGAGATGGCGCATTGAGATGGAATGCGTGCCATGTGTAGGTGACATGTCGAACACGTGGACACTTGCATGGCCACCCTAGGGGCCTCCACCTAGGCTTGGTATACATTACCTAACCTAGGCTTGGGAGGCTTGGGAACTTAGGCTTGGAAGGGAAGAAACTACTGAAGTAGAGCTATTTTTACATAAAATGGATGAAAATAGAACTTTTCTTACTCAAATTAAACCAAATATTTTCATAGATTCAGCATGATTAGGACTACTTTCTCACATAAAGTCATTACATAATCACATAAGAATGAATTTCTATGAGTAATTTGCTAATTATGTTCAACTGTTCTTAGACTTTGAAGTAAATATCTAATTGAGATCTTGGAAAATCTAACCATTAAAAACAATCTCTGACCATATGGTCAAATTATCCTCATAATTACCTATCCTTGTGTCATTCAATCAAATAAAAATACATATTTTTTGTTATACAGATGTGTTGTACAAAAAAACTACTCTTTTTGTATACTTTTAAAATATCTATTTTTTGCTACCAAAAAAAAAACTTCAAAGGTGAACCAAAGTGGGGACCCTTATTGTACAACCTCCCAACAATCTCTATAGCTTACAAAAGCATAGGCTATCTGCGGAGGACCCTCTTTTTTAGTATGGTTGTCACAAAATAAGGCTTGCGAATCTACTTAATAAGAAAGATGCATCCATCTTGGATGATAGTAGCAATTGTTGAGATATCGAGCTCATCTAGTGAGGCGGTGGACATTGATGACCCGCATGGGGGATAGGCCCCACACTTACACCACTGGCATGGTTTGTGAGATCATGGGTGATATGCGGCCAGTGGGATGACAGGCTGTGTAACAGCCACTCTAGAGACTGGCATAGTTATAGTGCCAGCTCATTTAGTTGGGTTCACTCTATATAGAGAACCCTAGTATGTATTTGGTTGAGTATTTTTTCATATTGTGTGTACTCTTATCTTTGTATATGGTGTGTTGAGTGTTGTGTGAAGAAGAAGAAGATTTTCAGCCTCTCTAGAGTTTTGTGAGTGTGTGTGTGCTTGCAAGAGCTCAAGCTCTCTTCTCCCCCACATCTTTTCATGTTATCAGAGCCTGGTTCATGCTAAGGGCTGAGCTACAAGCAAGAGAAGCATAGGAAGCAGTACGAGGGTAAGAGCTTCATCTACTCTTCCCTATTTGTGTTGGCGACTACACCCTTGTCGGGAGCTCTACGGGAGGCACCGACAAACAATCTCTAATTGAGGAGCTTTCTTCGTGGGAGTAAAGCTATAGGGCAACTATACCATCCTATCGGACAACATTTTTCGGGTCGCAAACGCGTTTCTTACGCGTTAGGACCTCCTTTTTTCAGAAAGCATGCAATTTCGAGCACTGCGATTAAGTCATCGATTCTATGCAGAACTCTGTTTTAAGAACTGCATGAAGATAGATTGGTTGTGCAGACATTGTGTGTGCTGCAAGGAGGTCAACAGTTGCCATTGGGTGTATGTATGCACATTGAGGTCACTGGTTGTGACATTTGAGTGCAGTACAATACCGCTTCAGAAAATATAGCAGTTTGTGCATGACAAACCAGAGTGCTGTTTCTGGTAAATTTATGTGTCTGGCAAGATGTCAAATGATGGCATAAACCAGATTGTTGCTGAGAAGCTTGACAAGAACAACTTCCATGCTTGGAGGTTCAGGAGGTTGACAAATTTCCTAGTGGGAAAGGGTTACTGGGGGACTACATAGAAGGTGAGTATGAAGAGGCACCGAAGATACCGGAGATCAATTCGACTACTGCAGATACGAAAGAGTTCAAGGATTGGAACCAAGGAGCCAGAAAAGTTATGTATTGGCTCTCTATCAGTATACAAGACACCATGATTGGGCACATACAGGATGTCAAGTCCCCTAAGGAGGCGTGGGACACCTTGGTAAAACTCTATGAAACGAATACCAAGGCACAAAAGATACAGTTGAAGAATGAACTTCATACTATGGAGAAAAAGAGTATGTCTGTGAATGACTATGCATTGAAGATCAAGGGTATTGTGGAATCCCTTGCATCTATTGGTGTTTCAGTAGATGATGATGATAAGGTGGAAGTCTGTCTACGTGGTCTCGGGCACAATACAAGGCGTTCAAGATGTCTATTCCTCCAGACTCGAGAAAACATTCCCAATTTCATAGATTTGGTGTCTATGTTGATTATAGAAGAGAAGAGCTTGGGTGAAGACCAACAATCTTCACAAAACAAAAACAATTCAGAGCAACAGGCCTTCTACACAAGTTCAGGAAGAGGACGAGGTAGAGGAGGCCGTGGACGCGGCCAAGGAGGTGGCCGAACAGGTAATCAGAATTATGGCCAGCAGTAGCAACAACAACAGTCCCAGAATTCACAACAACAACAACACGCAGGTGGAAGAGGCCAATTCAGAGGCAGGGGGAGTCAAAGAGGTTGTGGAAATTGGCAAAGGCAGTATAATGATACACGTGGATGCTTTTATTATGGTAAGCCTGGACATGTGCAGGCAAATTGTCATAAGAAGCAGGTTGACATGCAAAATGGGAAATTGCAGCAAAACAACTATGCATCCTTGAGCAGAAACAATGAGGATAATGAAAGGTTGTTTGTTATGCAGCATGTCGTTAATGCCATGTCGGTAAATGTTGAAGCAGCACATAAAGATGATGTATGGTGGTACACGTTGATTCAGGTGCTTCGAACCACATGACAAGTCATGGGGAGTGGTTCAAGGAGATAAAAAACCTTGAAAGACTAGGTTTTGTTGAAGGTATGCAGAAAATATGTGAAGCATGCCAATTTGGAAAGCAAACAAAGCATGTATTTCCACGTGACAGAAATGTGAGCAGAAATGCACTAGATGTTGTGCATTCAGATGTATGGGGTCCTACTACGAAGACCATGTCTATGGGAGGCTGCAGGTATTATGTGACATTTATTGATGACCACACAAGGAAAGCGTGGGTATACTTCATGAAGGAGAAGAGTGAGGTGTTCACTCATTTTCAAAATTTCATGAAGGAGAAGAGTGAGGTGTTCACTCATTTTCAAAATTTCAGAGTTATAGTTGAAAAGCAAACAGGGAAACATGTAAAGTGCCTAAGGTCAGATGGAGGGGGAGAGTACTTCTCCAATGAGTTTTCTGAATTTTTAAAGAAGAATGGTATTTAGAGAAAGTTTACATGCATATACACTCCATAACAAAATGGAGTTGCTGAGCGGAAAAACAAGCACATTACTGAGATTGCACGAGCATTGATGGGAGAGAAGAATATGCCGCATAGCTATTGGGCTGAGGCTGTTTCTACAGCAGTTTACATCATGAACAGGACTCCAACTGATTGCAGCCATACATGATATGTAACTCCAGAGGAGAGGTTTACTGGCAGAAAACCTAATTTGTCTCATCTGAAAGTCTTTGGATGTGCCAGATGAGCTGAGAACTAAGCTGGATCCAAAAGCTAAAAAATGTGTGTTTATTGGGTATTCCCTTGAGCAAAAGGGATACAGGTGTTATAACCCTGCTACACGTGAGTTGAGGGTAAGCAGGGATGTTGTTTTTAATGAGATGATCAGCTGGTATGCCACTGAAAAAGAAGCCGTTGGGGCTGATGTGAGTGGAAATGTGGTTGCACAGAATGCAAGTCAGCAATCACAGTCCTTGAGTGGACCAGGAGAGTCCTCATCTAGTGGTTCAGTTGATAGACCATGGAGTGGCAGGCTGCATCTTGATACTAGTCCTGCAAATGTGATTAGTACATCACATAATGGCAAAGAGAAAGTGGTTGAGCCCCTTAGTATGCCTGACATATCTGCATGGCATTCTCATGTTGATGGAGAGTCTAGTGGCTCAGAGATGAGCCTTGATGGGAATCTTGGGATACCAGCTATGAGAACACCTGGTGTAAAGAAGGCTATGGAAGCCATGAATACAAAGCTGCAAAGATCTGGGAGAGTGAAGAATCCTGTGCAGAGGTTTACCTATGATGGTTATGTGGTACATCACTATGCATACATGGCAAAAGTTGTACAGGTTGTAGAGCCCACATGCTTATGGATGAGGAGATGGATGCACTATATGGAAATGAGACTTGGGATTTAGTGCAATTGCCTGAAGGCAAGAAAGCCATTGGATGCAAGTGGGTGTACAAAGTAAAACATAACAGTGATGGAAGCATAAGCAGTTACAAGGCTAGATTGGTAGCCAAAGGATATGTGCAGACATATGGCATTGATTATGAGAAAACTTTCAGCCCAGTTGCCAAGATGGCAACAGTGAGAGTTGTGATAGCAGTGGCTATGTCAAAGAAATGGTCTTTACATCAGATGGATGTAAAGAATGCATTCTTGCATGGGGATTTGCAGGAAGAGGTGTATATGTTGCAGCCACCTGGTTATGAGGATGTGAGTCACCTCGAGCATGTTTGTAGGTTGAAGAAAGCGTTGTATGGCTTAAAACAAGCACCAAGAGCATGGTCTGACAAGATTTCTGAATATCTTGTCATTATTGGCTTTCATGTAGCTAATGCAGATTTCTCGCTGTATGTGAGACACAGTGATAGAGGGGTTGTGCTTGTTGTCATCTATGTAGATGACCTGATCATTACGGGGGACCATGATGCAGAGATCTTTGATGTAAAGATCTTGCTTAGACAAAAGTTTGAGATGAAGGATCTGGGGGAGCTCAGATATTTTTTGGGCATTGAGGTGATTAGGTCACCACATGGTATTGGATTACTGCAGAGACAATATGGCTTGGACATGTTGTCCAAGTATGGTTTGAAAGGCTGTAAGCCTATCTCAGTGCCATTGGATCAGAATGGCAAGTTGAGTGCAGATTCAGGAGAGATTTTGGAGGACCCTACTATGTATAGGCGCATAGTAGGAAGCTTGATCTACATGACGATCACCAGGCCAGATTTGAGCTATGCTGTTGGGTTGGTGAGTTAGTTTATGTAGGTTCCTCAGAAGCCGCATTTGGATGCATTGAGATGCATATTAAGATATGTGAGGTTTACTTTGCATTGTGGACTATTTTATGAAACTAGGACAGAGATATGTGTACATGGGTACACAGATGCTGGATTGGCTTGTAGTATCTCAAATAGAAGATCTACTAGTGGCTTCATGTTTTCTTTGGGGAGTGCTGCTGTGACTTGGAGCAGCAAGAAGAAACCTACTCTATCCAATACTACAGAGGCCGAGTACAGAGGTGCTGCTATGGCAGCATGTGAGTTAGCTTGGTTGAGAAAGCTACTTGTAGATTTGGGTCTATCAGTGGATAGACAAGTTGTCATTTTTTGTGACAACATTAGCAGTATACAATTGGCCAAGAACCTAGTTTTTCATGCTCGCACGAAGCATATAGAGGTCCACTACCATTTTGTCAGAGAGAAGGTTTTGGTGGCAGGAGACGTTGACCTTGTTTATGTCAGCACACAGGATCAGGTCGCTGACATCTTCACCAAAGCATTGGGTACATGGAAGCTCCATAGATTCAGGGCTTCGCTTGGTGTACATGAGATGGAGTTGAGCTTGAGGGGGAGTGTTGAGATATCGAGCTCATCTACTAGTGAGGCGGTGGACACTGATGACCCGCCTGGGGGATAGGCCCCACACTTACACCACTGGCATGGTTGGTGAGATCATGGGTGATATGTGGCCAGTGGGATGACAGGCTGTGTGACAGCCACTCTAGAGACTGGCATAGTTATAGTGCCAGCTCATTTAGTTGGGTTCACACTATAGAGAGAGAACCCTAGTATTGAGTACCTTTTCATATTGTGTGTACTCTTATCTTTGTATATGGTGTGTTGAGTGTTATGTGAAGAAGAAGAAGACTTTCAGCCTCTCACCTTGTGTGTTCTCTTTTAGAGTTTTGTGAGTGTGTGTGTGCTTGCAAGAGCTCAAGCTCTCTTCTCCCCTGCATCTTTTTAGCAATGGTGTTACAAGAGGCATAGGTATAACAACCTCTAGTGCCTATGGAAGCATAGGCTATGCCACAGAGCCAATAGGAGACCTTGTATCTCTCAAGTATTTAAAATTGCAAAAGAATGGAATAAATGCCTACTATCCTTTATAGAGGTGCCACCAAATTCATGTGAAGCTTGCTTGATGGGCAAGAAGCATTGGCAAAACGTTTCCTAAAGAGTGCAGCTTCAAAGCCTCTTATGCATGTTAAAAAATATGGAAACATAAGCAACATAACTTTCAATAGTTCTTCCTACTGCATGTCATCAATCAAGGACCACGGCAAAATCTAGGTATTTTTTAATGGATAATGTTAAGGCTTTTGAAAAATGGTTTGCATTTTTTAAAATGAGAAAGAAGTGTAGTTAAGGTGCTCTCATGTTCATGATGCATAACTCCGTCCACGTCCTCCCTTATTCGGCAGTAATTTGAGAAATCTCTCTCTCTCTCTCATATTTAAAAAATGGTTTGCATTGTTTAAAAATGAGATAGGAAAGAAGTGTAAGGTGCTCCCGTGTTCATGATGCATAACTTCGTTCATGTCCTCCCTTTTTCAACATTAATAAGAGCCTATTTGAGGAATCTATTTCTCTCTCTCTCTCTCTCTCTCTCTCTCTCTCTCTCTCTCTCTCTCTCTCTCTCTCTCCACATTTTTTTAACCCTACAACTTAGGTTGCATTCTTGATTGTTTAAAAAATTTCTTGACATGTGGTTGAGCTTTGGGTCTAAGCGCCATGAATCAAGGCCTTTACACATATGAGTGGTGTCAATGAAGCATCATTCACTTGGGTGGATGGAAACGGGAGTAACATATCAACCAACCTTTAGGTTTACACAATAGACTCCCCTTTCGCTTTACACAATAGTGTAAGATGGAGGCCCACTCAATACTTGGAGTAGAAAACAAGGGTGTAGGTCACCATCCTAGCATCTCAAGAAAGGAGAAGCTCCATGAAATCTTGAGCCATAGGCATCAAGGTAAGTGTACTATGATAAAAGAGTCAAAAGATTCACATTACAACTATGAGCCATTATCTTATATACTTTGGCCCATTTCACTCACTTATTATGCCCATGCCCATAATCCTATACCCAAAGCCCCACATATGAACATGCCCCCATGGCCTCCACCACATTACAAACCATCCCCACCCAAATATGTTTTATCCTCGAAACATTATTCTACTTCATTGTTGGTATGAGGATGTCCAATGAAGATCATCAAGCCACTATGTACATGTGGATGTATTGTAACAAAATTGACCCAAAACTATCCAAGAGAGCATAGCCATGCTTAAGAGCTTCAAAATCTCATGTGACACTCCTCAAAAAACCACCAAAAACACAGCACCAAATAGTATACACTCCCCAATAAGTTCATATGTCAATAGCATCCCAATTGAGCGTCATACTGGCCTCCAAATAGTGAGTCACATAAAATTACAGCAAGCATATTCACTGTTACATGGCTCAATCTTCCCCATCTCATGCATATTCAATAAGTTCTCATATCCTTTCAACATGTGGGTGGGCTGTCATGTTGCTTCATCTTAAGGTAATCCCCTCCATTCGACAAGGTATTCGAGCAATAACGGTTACAAAAAGTACCCTTTCCCTCATGCCCAACACTCTCTCGGAAATATATTCCACCATGCCATCCTCATTCATAGGAGGTAGCTCATCCAAGACTTGCACTTCCAGTCCAATATATGCCTTCAAATGAGATACATGAAACACATTATGAATCTTTGTAGTGGATGGAAGTAGCAATTGATAGGCCACTTCACCGACCATAGAAGCGGTGCACAAGCTTTGTGTTAATCTTGCCCTTGAGAGAACCATAGCGTGACTTGGGAATCCTCAAGAATACATAATCCCCATCTTTGAATGCCAATGGTCTTCGATGTGCATCTTCATAATGCTTTATCTTCTCTCGAGACTTCTTGATGTTCTCTTTGCATGTTTGCAAGAGATCTTTCATTCTTGCCACTTCATTTTTTGCATTTGGATTCACATTGTCATTCTTGAATGCTACAATTCACACATGTAGCTTATACCCATACATAGCCTCAAGAGGGCAACATTCAATGCTCACATGGTAAGTGATATTGTAGGCAAACTCGTCCAAGTGTAACCAATCATCCCATGCATGTTACATCTCATAAAAATAATGCCTCAAGTAAGTCTCAATTGAGTACTTGGAACATCTCATAAAAATAATGAGTCTCAATTGAGTACTTGGAACATCTCATAAAAATAATGCCCCACTTGTTTACCCGCTTGGCTTGACATCGGGTGATAGGCCATACTTGGAGCCAATTGAGTACCCATACTCTCAAACAATATACACCAAAATGTGCGCATGAACTTGACATCCCGATCACTCACTATTTGTTGCGGCATGCCATGCATCCAAAACACATAATCCATGAATTGACATGCAACCATATATGCAGAATATCTCAACCATATATAGCTTTTGTCAACCGATCAACCACTACATAAATGTTGTCCCACCTCTTCTTGGTGGTAGGAAGACCTGTGATAAAATCCATTACTATACGAGTCCATTTTTCCTCTGGAATGGGTTAAGGCTAAAGCAAACAATGTGACCCATGTTAAGCATCAACAAATCCACTTTGCAAGCCTGGTCATGTGAAAGTACTAATACCACATCATGGCATACCATTTTACAATCCATTTTAGCCCATTTGCCACTTGTACTTTATGCAAAGTTGTCAAATGCATGGGTTGTAATTTAAGATTGCATATGGATTTTGCATTCACAAAGCTATGTGTACTTCTACTATCCACCAACACATGAGAAATTCTTCCATTGATGTATGCCTTGACCCTCAAAGTGTTTTATATTGAGTTTAACATTCCTTGCTTTGTAAACCTTGTAATGCTCCTTGTTCCACTTCTACACATTTGAAGCACAATTATTTACTCCTCAATTCATTCATGCAGTCCTCCTTTATGAACGTTCTCTTAGTAACACCATTGGAAGGCTCCCCATCAACACTTGTAGACTTTTGAGGAGCATGAGAAGCATTGCCAAACCTGTAATTTGACTTCTCTCCACTTCCATAAGCCATTGGAAACTTGGGCACAAAAGAAGTATATTTGCATCTCTCATAGAATTCCCATAAGTATTAGGAGCTGAATCATTATGGAAACTACCTCGATTTAACCATGCATTTGAATACTTTTCCTCATATATCTCCGCCAAAATCATGGCTTCCTTGAGTGTAGTTGGCCTTTGAGCCTTGACATCCACACCAATGTTGGTCCTCAACCCTTTGATGTACTTTGTCTTCTTGAATTCTTTGCTAAACCCATTCACATGTGGCATAAACTTCATGAACTTATGGGTACAGTCTTTGACACTACTTTTCCTTTGTTTCAGGTCACCCCATTCGCACATAAGCTTGTCTTTATGCAATTAAGAGATAAAGGTGTCTCTCGTTTCATCCTTGAAAGCATTCCACGTGGTAACTTCATAAGCTTAAGATTATAAATGCCTCCACTAAGAATGTGCATACCCTTCTAAATGCAATGTCACATAAACCATAGTCTTCTCACTTTTATGGTTCATCTCGAAGTAAAAGTTCATCTTGTTGAGCCACTCTTTAAAATCTTCATTGGAAGTATTCTCTCCATTGAACTTTGGTAACGCTATTTTGTCTTTAACACCTTTGAACTCATCATGCCTTGTTACATGCCTGTGATCAAATTTGCCAACCATCATGCAAATCATCTTGCATGTGCCAATCATCCTCACTATCATAGTCACCCATGACTCTCGAATAGTGTATCGGCCCTAAAATTGCTCAATTATGTCTTTGGTACAAGATTTGATGATCCAACTAGTGACTCCAAAATTCAATCAACAAGGTTGAAATCTTGTTGTGAAGCTTATGGGGTGAGGATTGAAGCCCAACGATTGCTTTCCGAACAACCCTAAACCCTCTTGACTGAATTAGGGTTTAGCACTCTACCCTATGCGGTCAAAAAATCGTCAAAACATCAAATAGGCCATATTTTGCTCAAAAAGACTCCAAATTTGATGAGCTTTAGTTTCCCACGTCTAAAATGGAGAGAGGAACACATGTGCCATCTTGGATCCCACTTTGGATGTGCGATGTACCTCTTTGATTTGAGGTTTTTGTTGAAGTACTATTAAAAATAAAAAAAATTGGCTATATGATGACCAAAACTTACCCGAATTTGATGATCTTTTGCTTGTTGGTATTGTATTGGTAATTAATATAATTCCCCCAAAAGGTTTGATGAAAGTCAAAGTGAAAGTCAACTCTATTTTGACTTTTGCCAAAAAAATTCAACTATGCTACTTTGACCAAACAAACGATACCGGAATCAAAAGGTTAAAGGCTTGCTTGGAAGGTCTAATGGAGTACTAAGAGGATGTGTAAAAATACTTGCGACATAAATTAGGATCTGTGACTGAATTAGGGTTTTGTAATTTCTGATAAACCCTAATTTGACCCACCAAATCATGTCAAAATCAAGAGCTTAAAGGCTTGATGTGGGGTCCTTATGGAGCACTTCAAGAGGGTATAAAACTCTAGGCAATACCTACAAATCCCAATGATTGAATTTAGCATTTAGATTGGAGGTATGCACGAAAATCTTTGAAATTTCGATAACATTTTGTTTGCTTTTGGAATCGAATCTCAATATATCCAAGAAAAACCATAGATTCCCATCAAACGCCTCTTATCATTGCCATCACAAAGCATCCATAATGAATTAATAGGCATCCATATCCATAATGAATTAATAGGCATCCATAATGAATTAATAGGCATCCATATCCATGCAATTAGTGTCCACAAAATGCATCCAAAAAGAATATCACTTTGCCCCTTCCAAGGCATTCACTTTCCAATGTGTCAAAACTTTGCCCAATGAGAATACATCAATTGTCACAATTGAAAGTCGGTGAAGTGCATCGAAGCTTGCCGATATCCTAGCCAAGTTCTTCCAACCCCCTTACTCAAGTTTGAAATCCAAGAGAAAGGGTTTAGGCTATGTCTTCCTACCAAGTACCTAATCCCTCATCGTACCACTTTACCACGGGACTCACGGCACGGTGAGTTCAAGCCATGCTCTCCCCGGTCTCTCCTCCACATACCGGGGTACCCTCACACATCACTAGTGATGACTAGAAATGAAAAGTGTAGTACAATGTGATATGGAAAGTGATTGAATCTCAAATAGATGGTTGAGATCACTTACAAATTGATTTTAAGCATGACTTATGCTCTTACAAATGTTCATATACTCAATCATGTACTCATACTCATCCATCTTCAAGGCATAGTTCCCTCATAGTTCCATAGCTCCCAAATGATCTCAACACATCAAGTGTCTATAGTGTTCCCTTACCACGGCATAAGATAAGCATACGAAATACAAAACAAAGCATTATTTAAGCATAGATTGCATCAATGCATGCGTATGATAAATATTCTCTTGATTGAATATGCCAATCGATTCAATTTTTCTAGATATGGTGTAAATCTTGCAAGATAATCTCGCATCAAGGTATTAACCATTCCCTTGTGCATAAACTCCATCACGAAACATTGACAATGGAAAAAATATCCAAGTAATAATCCCCCATTTTCCATCAAAGTAACAAGAAAGTGATCAATGCTTCAATTTAGGCTTCAATTTTTGAGGATGATGTACTAACCAAGCATGGATTTCACCAATGGCATGGAAGTGGACAAGATAAGTCAAGAATCTAGGGTTTCATCAAAAAAACCCCCCAAATGCAAGTGCACAAATCATTTCCAAGCACTATTGAAGCCAAAATTAGCATTACAATTGATGAATCTTACCACTTATGACTTGAATCACAACCAACAACCACAAAGCATAGCCATCAATGCATCCAAGAACCCCATGTGTCAATGCATAGCATTTAATAGCTAATGATGGCAACAACACATCCCATTAGCTTGCAATCATGCATGTAGCATGTCCAATGGCATGTATGGAACCATTGAAACCATCCAATACTTGCTATAGATTGCAATAACTCCCAAAAACATAACCTATTGATCTAAGGTTTGATCAATAGCATATTGAAGCCATTTCTCATGCATAAGGTTCATAATGTTGCTTCTCATGGTTGTTTGGCAAGTTGATTAACATGTAATCAAGGCTTAATACATGAGATTAAGGTTTCTTGAAGGGAAACCCTAAATCTTGATAATAAATTCAAGATATGCAAGAAATCAATCAACTAATGCAAGAAAGTTTGTAGCAATTAATCAATGATTACAATGGATCCTTAAACTTGTATGTTGATAAAGAAATAGTCTTCTCTTTGTGTAGATTTGTGAAGCCTAATCTCTGGTTTGGTCCACTTCAAAAGAGCTCCAAAAACCCCAAATCACCAAGAAATGCACCAAGAACACTTATGTTGGCCTTGTGTAAAGCACTTTGGAGGAAGCATTTTTTGGAACCAACGTATGAATCATAAGCTCTAAACACCATGAAAACTGGCAAAAAGGGTTGCAGCTTCACGAGTGAAAAAACGCACAGAGAAAATGACCACTATAGACCTTGAAAGAGTTTGGCGGCAACCTAACGGCGTGATTCGTGTAGAAAAACTCACGATTCTGTGCTTGAAATGCTTGCCCTTATCTCTCATAGCCCTAAGATATGGCAAGCTCAAAGCTCATGATTAGATCACCATAGCTCTCATAAAATGAAGTAAAGAAGAGGGGGAGAAAAGGAGAACGTTTTGATTAGCAAAAGAAATCAAGATTAGTTAACTTTTCCCAAATTTGGTCCTGTAGATTTGAAAATTTGGTCCGATACCCCCAAATTTTGGTCCACAATAAGCCCCAAGCCCAAAAGCTTTAGGAGTTAACCATAGAAATGGAATTTTCACCACTCAACATCACTATAGCCATCTGCTTGATCAAGAAAATCAAGAAAATACAGAAAATGATGACAAATGGTGGAAAATATGGAAAAAAATGAATCAAATAAGAGCTCTAATACCACTGTGAGATGGAGGCCCACTCAATACTTGGAGTAGACAATAAGGGTGTAGGTCACCATCCTAGCATCTCAAGAAAAGGAGAAGCATTTTATATATAAGGCAATGTGAAAAAGAACCATCCATATATAGGGTAATGTTAAAGCTCCCCAATACCTTTCATAGCTACCCCCATTTATGTGGCTAGTTAGTGGGCTTGGAGAACCGTTCTTGTGGACTTTGTACCTACCCCCATTTTATATGGATTAGGATTCAAGTAAAAAATAACCACTTGTAGAAGACTTTTGGCTAATGTGTCCATTTATAATAGGTGAAATTTGTGTGCCTAAAGTTTAGCTATGGCATTATTCTTCTATTCACCCTGTTTATCACTAACTTGGGGTAGTGGGTTTTGACTCTTGTAGCACCTATGGAATTTTTATTCTTGTCGTCTTATGTGAGCATGATAGTAATTTTAATAGCATGCAAATATGAAAAAAAACATTACATATGTTTTATCTTAGTTTTGTCACTCATATTCAAGACTGAGAGAGAGTGTTCAGAGAAAACATTTTTCTTAACAAACCACAGAACTTTGAACCTTAAAAAGTTTGAAGGTTTGATTTTGTTTTGGGTAAAGCATACCTAAAACGCCTTAAATTTGAGGGTTTGGATTTGTTTTTGGATAAAGTATGGCTAAAACACCTTAAATTTTCTACATTAATAAAAATTGAGGAAATTGGAGGCTCCGGAGTTCATGGAGCACATACATGTTGACGTGTGGATGGAGGATTGGACATCTTCATATAAGGGGCAAGTGGAGACCCTGGATGCCGTTGAAAAGCCCTTTTAGGGTTAGGGGTCTCTTTCTTTCTGTTGACTTTTGTGGGCATTCGGCGATCGTGTTGCTCGAGCTTAGAGGCTTTGTCTTTGCAAAAAAGGCGCGCTTTACGCATACACCTTGATTTGTCAATGCGTACACACACACACACACCGACCCCCCACATGATATGGTGGGTTCATGCACTTATAATTGCATAGTCTCCATATATATACCTTCTTCTTTCAGCTTCGATGATTCAAAGCATTCAATCCTGCAGTCGCCTTGATCACTGCATTGCTGCATTAGCCTTCACCACCCTCATCCTCGCACGCATCGCTAGCAACTCATAGGCAGGTACATGAAAAGCTACAATTAACGCTCACAATGAGCTTATACTGTGATTAGGTCGTCTCCTAAGCTTGCGTACTGTGAGCTTGTAATGTGATTAGGTCGTCTACTACTAAGCTTTCGTACAATTCTGCACAGCATTCAATCTTGCAGTCGCCTTGATCACTACATTGCTGCAGTAGCCTTCATCACCCTCATCCTCGCATGCATTGCTAGCAACTCATAGGCAGGCACATGAGAAGCTAGAATTAACGCTCACAATGAGCTTATACTGTGATTAGGTCGTCTCCTAAGCTTGCGTACAATTCTGCACAGCAGCGATTATCGCCCTCAACCAGCTTGGATGCACTGATAGTGCATCCCGCGCAAGCAGTTAAAAGCCCATTGTGAATCTTACAATGAAGGGTGTAACACACAGTATTGGTTCAGTACATCCGGCGTCGGCCGAGATCACAAATGATGTGCGAGGCGGCGGGCATCCTTCTTATCGCAGAGCCATGAGCATAAACAGTGCGTCCAGCATTTCATGGCAACTAGAGAGCTCTTGGAAGCATCAGAATTACAAAAGCAAGAGTGTTAATGGTACTGTTCATAGACGCCATGGTCCATCCATGTGCATGGTAATGGAAGAAGGAGGAGGAGGAGATGCAGTAGGGCGAAAAGCCATAAAACCCTCAAATAAATTTGTGAAGAAGAAAGCTTGTCGCGGTAATAATTACACTAGCCTCCTCCTCCACCCTCTCAAGAGATTAAGGGATCATTATGTGAAGTGCTGCTTCGCCATCGCCGGAGCTGGGGAGTTGAGTGGCTTGGTGGGAGCAGGGCACGTCGTTGCCCCACCGACCACCATCTTCGACGAATTGTTCCCAAATGAAAGGGTCGAGAGCCCAAAAGATGGAAATATAGTAGTACATGGTATTTTGCGCTTGTGAAAGGATGATGTGAAAACCACCCTAATAAGGCCGGAGATGTAAAGATGCATCTACATTGAACGTGATTAAATGCTCCAAAATTGTCATAAAGTGGAAAAATCTCTCTCTCTCCCTCTCTCTCTCTCTCTCTCTCTCCCTCTCTCTCTCTCTCTCCACCTTGACATGGTTTTTCTTTGGGGAGTAAATTGAGTGATTTTGCCACCTCATTGTAGCCCTATTTTTTGTACAAACTCTCTTGCTAAGGTACTCTTCTCACACCCCAGTTGACTAGTCCGAGAATATCTAGCCTTGGGAATTTATAATTGTGTTAAAAGTAACACAATTGGCAACTTCGTTTACAAACTTGGTCATTTCAATTGTGAGGACAAACAACCATTGCAAGCACTTGTAAGCATGTCCCAACAAGGAAGCCGCTGTAAACATGCACCCCTAACCTAAAATATAGCAACTTCATTTTCAACCCTCCTTAATAGATCTCTCTTACTCTTTTCTTCGTATTTTGTTAAATTTTAGGGTGGTGTCACATGTGAATCTGACAATGCTAGAGGTGTTTAAGCCCAAACCTCTTAATGAGGGAGGGTCCTTGTGTTTAAATCCCATGAGTGCGCTTTCAAATTAATAGTAATTAGTGTTCATATGTATTTAAGGTGTTTAGTAATTAGTGTTCAAATGTATTTAAGGTGTGTAGTGTTGCAATGTACACTCATTTTTAATGTATGTTCGTCCATAACATATGTCGACTTAGTTTAGGTTCGAATGGATAACAACTTTTTTAACAAAGCTTGGGGTGCATGTATGGTATATGAGAGTGAACATTAACCATTGCTAACATTTACTATCAAGAATTTATATAGCCTTTAAAATATTTTTTATGGCAAGATAATGCTCCTCAAATTTTTTACTTCTCTCTTCTTTGGAACTAGCAAGATTGGGTTAGCATTTTATGCAATGTGATTGAGATGCTTTATAGAGTTAAAATGTGTAGATGGAGAAGGAAAGAGATGGATGGAAAGACTCAAGGATCACCAAAATTTAAGCAAATGAAATTGAGCAAGGAAATGGATAGAGCAATCCCTTATTGAAATCTAGCAAAATATATTGAGCAAGCCTAATATTTGAGAAATCGAGCGAGGTAATGGATCAAGCCTATTGAAATCTAACAAAAAGCCCAATACTTGTGATGCTTGGAATAAAGCCAAGTTTGTGGTTTTCAAGGATTATTATAACTTATTACAAGATTACACTACTTATAATGCAATCATTGTTTGACCTCTAACACACTAACTTGCCATCTTGACAAGTATCTTGAACATGACTAGGTGCATGAATGTGTGGCTTGGCCCCATCATGCCCATGATATCGTCAACATTAAAAACAAAGCCTAGGGCCAATAAGCTCTTCTTCTACATCATTATTCTTGAGTAATTTTCCACACCTCAAATCGAATGATCAACACTCCAAAGCTGAGGTATTACAAAACAAAAAAACTTCTTCTTTATTTCATTTAGAAGCTGCCTTACGTCATTTAGAAGCTGAGGTATTACAAAACAAAAAAACTACATCATTTAGAAGCTGCCTTACTCTTTGAGCACCCTATGTAGTCCCATCTAATAGATTTAGTGGTGGCTTTCATGTACACTCCTGACAAAAGTTATCCTTCCCTAAGATCACACAAGTTTGTTACACATAGAGACACACACACACATGCATGAGAGTCACATGCATAAATCCTTCTCTATTGAATCTCTCCTATATTTATACACAGGTGCACACACACACGCACACACACACACCCACACACACAAATGCTCACATGTATATGCAAAATAGTGCCATCTCTCTCTCTCTCTCTCTCTCTCTCTCTCTCTCTCTCTCTCTCTCTCTCTATATATATATATATATATATATATATATATATATATATATATATATATATATATATATATATATATATATCAACATGTGTTAGTTTACCTCTTTTATCTCCCTCTTGGTCTTTTCTTCTTTATGTCCATGATGTACATGCAATAAAATACATAGATAAACATACAAATATACATGCAAAAGTCCCATCTCTCTCTCTCTCTCTCTCTCATATAACTTTATATATTTAAATTTTTATCTATATTCCCATATTTGTATGAATTCTAACACAATCCCTTTTCTTCTAATTAGCCATTTATATATCCATATACATAAATTCATTATACTTTAAATACACATTCACATGCATGCGCGTGCATGCACACACACGAACACATGCATGCATGCATGCACATGCACATGCACACACACATGAGCATGCATGCACATACCCATTTACATAAATGTATATGTATTTATATCTATATACTCATATAATTTTATTTATATAAGTTTTTGTAAATGAATATTTTTTTGCTCTCATTTTAACATAATCTCATTTATTTATACATGTTTTGTATATATATATTTTTATATATACACATGTATATTCTCTCTCACACACACTCACACACCCCCTCACTCCCATAAATATGAAGTTTACACATTTTTACACTCATTTTTAATAGAATTATACATAGACATATGAACATGAATTTCACATAGTTGCTTGCCAAATGCCTCCCACAAACCCTATGCAATTCCATACCTTCTTACATTTGTTTCTACCAACTCCCTAGCGCCCTACGAGATTTGCATTCCTCCTAAATGTTAGCCTCATCACTTCATTGCCTACTAACGCTCATATGACAATAAACCAAGTTGCTCTCCTAGCAAAGGGAACAACTATACAAAGATCATGGCTACATATGGTGATGCTCACAAAGAATGCAACAGAAGAAATGTGTACTATAGCTGGAACACATCTTGCTTATTGCAAGAGTACTCTTGCTTAAGATTATGGTGGAGGAAGCATGATATGCATTAGGGTATGCCAACAACAAATTTCATAGTGCTGAGGGAGCATCGGTATCTTTAGAACATGTCACAGCCATCCAAGAGAGAATGTTGGCCATATTAAAGCCGCAATTGTCCTTAAAAGACACAATGTCCTCAAGGGCTCGCAAGCTTATGGAAATGATGTGATTTCTTTGTCTACCAAAGAACACTGAGGAGTTATCCAAGAAAGTACAAGCTACAAAGGTAAACCCTCTGCCTTGTCATCACTGTTAGCTAGATTGCTAGAGTGATAATTAATGCCATATCATCATTTTCTTAATTATTATCACCTAGCATTTGATACATCACATGTGAAGCTCCTAGATAGATAAGAAAAGTGCTATATAGCACTTATCGCTTATTTATTACACACTTGCCCATAGAGCTTTTGTATCAGTTAACCCTTACTTTTCCCAAATGTAACCATGCTATTATAGATCTATGGTGATGGCTATATAGCACTTGTTATATTTCTCTATAATTTGTTACTACTATATAGAACATTTGAGGGCAACATAACACCTGATATAGTGCTATGTAGCAATGGTTAGTACTATATATACTCTTGCTCTACAAGGCCCTATAACAATAGTGATTGCTATGCTATAGTGTCAGTAGCATGTTCCTCTGCATCATCCACATGATCATGCTCATCGGCATGCACATGCTCTTTCCCATCAATTTCAAGGTAATACCCAACATCTACATGGTCAGATATCCCATGATGTTCAACATCATATACATGCTTAGCAGCATGTTCCTCTACATAATCAGGCTCATCAACATGCACATGCTCATTTCCATCAGTTTCAGGGTCATGCACAACATCCACATGGTTAGATATCCCATGTTGTTCAACATCATATACATGCTCAGCAGCATGTTTTTCCACATGATCAAGATCATTGGCATGCACAGCACATTCCCATCGATTTCAAGGTCATGCCGAACATCAACGGTAAGCTCTTCACTCCTTTTAATTTCATATGTTTGTGATTACTCACATTTCTTATCTACATGAATTGTTTTAGCACGATAGCATTTAAAACAAAAACACATAAGGGTACAACAACATTCATTCAAGAAATTTACAACATTCCACAAAAACATAGAATTTTGGAGGTCTAGTAGTTTGCACATTTTGGGAAACTCGTTTGAGCACACAATAGATTGAAAAAAAAATTGGCACAATTTGGGAAATCAATAGTTGTTACTATTCAAAAGACAATTACAAGTTGGTAGGTAATTGCACACAAATAATGGTGAATCCCAAGAACCATGTTTATAAAGAAAGACATGACTTCCATTGATGTGGTGCCTAATCTCAAACTTGCCCAAGCCTTTATAGCAAAAACGAGAAGTTTTTCTTGAGATTACAATAGGTGACGAGGCTTGTCACCTAGTGGTTGACTATTATTTTGCCTACTAAAGTTTCCGATAAGGCTTGGGCTTTGTACCACTTTTCTGGTCCTTCTTGAGCAATCTTGCTCTTTTGTAAGTGTTAGGTGTGTGTACATTGACCCTATATCTTCATCTACATTCATCATGGGAGCATATTAATACAAATCATGGTTCCAGTATTGTAGAAGGTTTATGGATTCATACCACACTTAGTTGCCCTTTCTCGGCCAATCTTGACCTTTTGTGGGATTTTAGCATGTGCACCTCCATCTTCCCAGCCTCATGACCTACATTCCACAATTTTGATACACATTATACTAGCTATCAAGAACTATAAATATAGAAGACTTAACAATTTATCATACCAGTTGTTTTAGGTTTAAGTTTGTCCTTCTTATGCTTATTTATCAAGAATGCAATAGGGAACATCTATTTCATCATCATCTAGAAATTCAACCTCCTCCAAAAACTAGTAAGAGGAATTAAAGCTTTGTCATCATGCACATCTTTAAATTTGTCATTCCCACCACCTCCACTAGTTTCTTATTGTTGCGAGTGTTCTGTTGATGTTGTTTTAGCCTACTCTTTGGCATCTTTGGTTGCAATCTGCTACGCATCATCAAAGAATGACTTCTTTGGAGTTGTCATTGCCTCAAAGTTTTGCCTAGATGAAAGTGGCTTCTAATTTAAATCCTACGAAAATTATTATTCAGGTAATTTATTACATCATATTCATACAACATGCTTATATTTATCTCTAATATTTAGAGGTCATATAGTGTATACCAACATGGGATATCTGACCATGTGGATGCTAGGCATGACCCTAAAATTGATGAGAATGAGCATGTTCATGCCATTGAGCCTAATCATATGGATAATGTTGAATAGCATGGGATATCTGACCATGCATATGTTGGGCATTTGGCTAAAACCAATGCAAATGCTGAGCAACTTCGTCCAAACATTGTGTGCGCTTTTGCTGCACAGGTCGTAGTTGTCGAACACCGTATGCGAGCCACGAATGGCTGGAAGCATACAACCAGGAAAGCAAGCTCAAACAGAATGCAAGGGTGTGTCACTCACCGCTCTAACCGCTGCCGTGAAGGATTCCCACGTCGCAGCAGTGAAGGAGGAGCCGTCGTCGCCGCTCTACCGCCTCTCCGCCGCCGTGCCGCTACACAGTGCTCGATCGCTCTCTCACTCTCTCTCTCTCTCTCTCTCTCTCACACATGCAGGAGAAGGAAACCAAGGAGATAAGGCAAGAGCACTCTTGTATTCAACACATGAGAATAAGGGTTTTAGGGTTACATTTGACTCTTATAGGTGACTTGGCCGTTCACACATGGGCGCCCATACATGGCCGACCGATCCTAACCCTTATCCTATTGATATTCAAGGTGCGCCTCTCATCGGCGATCACCCAATCCCTTTATCCTTTGTATATGGTGTCGACAAGCCCGGCCCATGACTCAGAATAGTTAAACTAATTACATGACGTAAAACATAGTACGTCTCATTGTCCGTCGTCATAGGTTAACATGCCCCCCTTCCTGATGTAGATTTCGTCCTCGGAAGCTATGGTATGGTAAGCTCGATAGGGTTGTTGTGGTAGACCGTCTGCAAAACACGGAAGTAGAGTGAAAGTATTATGGAATTCAAAAGATATAAAGTGTATAAATTTAAGCATGTTACACCACAATGGATATTGCTATGAGACTTAGTTTAAGGGGTCACATGAATGAGCTAGTGTAGCAAATTAACAGGAGTTTAATAATTATTGAAAGTAAATCAAGAGTTAGCAAGGTGTCAAAGGTTAATCAAGGTTTATAACTGGCCTAAGTCAAGGAAAATAACCAAGCTTAATAAATAAACAGATGACCACACTGTGTCTACTCTAAGAACAAGTTAATACCACGAGCCTAGGGACACAAGAAACATCAGAGTTACAGGAGCCTTTTGCCTTTATTTCTTTATGCACGTGACAATTTTTAAACACAATGGTGACCTTCCTAAGGCAAAACTAACATCGATCCTGGTACCATGTTTAACACAAAGCATTATCCAGGAATCTATTAGTTCACCTTAGGCAAGGCTACCCCCTACCAACCAAGGCATCGGTCTGGAGTAGAATACTCCTCGCCTACCAAGTATCAATAAGGCGATAGGCCAACATTAGAGCACATAATAGAGTTGTATTGCCATTTATTGTAGGCCTTTTTTTTTAATATTTATTTCTTTTGATCTTCGCTCCTGAACTGTAATGTGTTCTTGTATTCTTTCGACAAGGGGTAAAAGCTATGTCCTAAAGGTAAACACACACATGGCCAGGTGTCAAACATTAAGATGGTTTGACCCTAGACCTAAGACAATCGTATTCCAAGGTTAACTAAAGACTGCATGCATTCTCAAGAATATATCCAATAAGGTTAAACTCATTAATGATTCACACTAGCACGTCAGGCAACTTCAAAAACTAAGTAGTACATTGACAATTTTCATGTGGTCATGCATTATAGTTCGTGCAATTAATTGAACAGTAAAAACGAAAGAGAGTGGGTATGGAAGAATTACACCTATATTTTGGAGATCTCCTTGATTCGATGAGAAAAATGCCTGCAATTTGATGAGATATTGATGTATGAGCATTGCGGCTATCTCAGGACTTGAAAGCGAATCCACCTCAAACTTTTCCACCTGTACAACCAACTAACAAGCACTATACCTCGAGAGGCGCATCAGTGTGAAAAATTAAAGACTCGTTTAAGGAATCCAAACTAGAAAAAACTTGAAAATACTAACCTACCTACCAGTCACCACACTACTACTGAGGATACGGTAAGAGGATGTTGTAGAGTCCTGGCTCTAGCCCTAAGGCTAAGCCTCTATCCACATCATCCAAATAAATAAAGTCAACCTCAGTAGTGCCATGAGTTTCATCTGTCCATTCATTGTCAGCAGATATTTCCTTTTCATTTTCCCATCCACATAAACTCATCAAGAATGTAACCATGCAAGGATAGTCATCTTGTGGAAAAGGAAAGCATTGGGCTATCGGGGATATGTCCTCTACGGAGTAGGGGTCAGTCATGGTCAATAGGCGAATAAGCCATTCTAATTCCTCAACATTTTCCTCTCTGGCTAGTACATCTATATGATCCCATTCAGTTTCAATTACAGGATAGCACATGTGAAATATCTGAGAAAGGTATAGATGATACCTCTCACCAAAGGTGGATGAAGTGTGTGATGCCCTTGCATTTGCCATATCTGCAAACACAGATATAGCATCAGTAGGTTTATGACAAGTCAATCTAGTTCCTGATTGTATACGGATATTTCTCCTCTTTTTGTGCTCTTGCTCTTTTTACTATTTTTTATTTTTCTTTTCTTTTCTTTTCTATGTATGAAGCTATATATATACATCCCCTTGAATTTGGCAATTACATGGTCAGGGGAGAAGGTTAGGGAGGAAGCAATAGAATGTCGAGCGTGAGTACATGCTCCCCCTTTCCTTGGGTAGATCATATTTTCTGCAATGATGTTGCAGCCTCTTAGAACCAATTTGTCCAGCGGGTCATAGGTTGTGATGTGGGCAGATAGCTTTTTATGACCCTTGTGGCCACATCCAATTGCTGAGATGGTAGTGTACGCTCCCATTGACGAATGGAGGAAATGGTTTCCGATGATACTTTTACCAAGGGAGACATAGACTCATTGGTCTCTTGTTGGTTGTTGACAAGAGTAGGTGTAGAGCATGACGAAAATTCTATATCAACGTGTGTTTGGCATGAGGAGCTAGAAGCTTCATGTGGCTCCCACCTTCCTGAGCTAGTAGGTGATATTAATCGATATCATTTGGGGATCCAAACTAGCTCTGGAAGAGGTGGTGCGGAGCACTGTGTTACCTTTCCCTTACCACGGTCTTGAATTTTCGTTGGGGTGGCAACATTTGGTTTGCAATGTTTTACAGGTGATGTAGAGGGGTTCAGCTTATGTTTACAGCTTATGTTTAGGGACCCAAATCTGGTCATTCCCCTCGTAGTACCCTTGGGCTACTAATAATTTTTTAGGGATCCATCGTGATGTCACATTTCCCTTCGTCGGGTGGGTAGCTACTTTCCTTCTTCGAGGCTTCTTGTCTGAACGAGATTGAGCAAGGGAAGTAGTATGTACTCTTTGGCATAGAAAGCAGAACCTTGGAGACCACCCTGTTTGTTTCCACTCTTGGCGCTGAAGCGTTAGATGGGTGGCGAACAATCAAAGATGGTTTTGCCACTGGACTTTGTGATTTTTTGTTATCCAGCATTTTGTCCAGAGTCGATGGCTTAGGAGCGGGATTTTGAGCGGTCAGACCTAGTGTTGGTTCTTGCGTTGTGACTCATCTGGTTGCCCAATCGATATTGCACTTGGTGGCCATCATCCATTTGCACCCTAAGTTTACAGTCCCTTCCATGGTACCCGCAGGCATAACCAAAAAACTTTGAATTACGGTCCCCTTGTCATAGGCAACCGGAGTGTGCAGAATTCCTGAGACAGGGGTTTTCTTTTTGTTGATTCCTTGAACTTGGATAGCACTCTTGAATAAAGGTGGTTTTCCAAGTTGACACCACACGCCATATGATAGCAAATTGTGTTGAGCTCTTGTATCCAATAATGCATTATACAGCACCTCCCCGTAAGGACTCTGTAACTCAATTGGGTATCTTAGAGGTGGGTCAGATTCCAATGAATCCTCCTCTGCCTCTTGAAAAATGCTTGTGTAATCCCCAAGTTGGCTTCTCGTTGGTGCCTAGCACGCTGTTGACGTTCTTTGGCTTCAACTCTCGCTTGTATTTTTTTAAGCTCAGCTTGTTCTTTAGCTGCCTTCTTTTGATGGATTGCATGTAACTCCTCTTGGCTCAGGGGGTCATAGTATCTTTTGAATTTACTCCCATTAAGGAATCCAATGGTTTCAACTCCGTCGAGAGTCTCCACTCTGATGGTACCTTGTGGGGTAATTTCACATACTCTATATGGTCCCTTACCAGCATATTTGAGCTTCTTCTTTTCATTACGCACTCCATACATCAGGACTTTATCCCCAACCTTGATGTCCTTGTCCTTTAGGTGGCGATCAAACCATTTTTTCCTTCTATCCTTCTCCACAAGCGCATTGTACACAGCCAATTGTCTTTCTTCGTTTAGTCGCTCAAGGATATACAGTCGCTGTACTAAGGGATTACCATCCCAACCCTCTTGAGTAGCAACACGAAGACTAGGAATGACAAATTCCCATGGCATGACCGCTTCTTGGCCATATACCATTTTGAATGGTGTGCAATTAATAGCCACTTTGTACGCAGTACGATAGGCCCATAAAGCTGTTGTAAGCTTTAGATCCCAATCTGTGCGATGAGCTTCAACTGTCTTTGTCAAAATAGAGATTAAGGTCTTGTTGGTACTCTCGGTTTGGCCATTCGCTTGCGGATAGTAAGGAGTAGATTTATGATGGGATATCATGAAATTTGTTGTGAGCTCCTTAATCACTTCATTTATAAAATGCGTACCATTATCGCTCACAAGTTCAAAAGGACAACCGAAGCGTGTGATTATATTTTCAAAGAGGAACTTGGCTGTTGTCCTCGCATCTACCTTACGTGTCGCTTTCGCTTCAGTCCATTTGGTCATATAGTCAGTGGCCACAATAATATAGCGAGATTGTGTGTCGCGGACTGCTAGGCTAATTGGACCTACAAAGTCTAAACCCCACTTTTCAAATGGTTGGTTTACTTTGATTGGATGTAGGGGCATTTGATCTTTCCGCTGGGGTTTCTTGTATCTTTGGCATTCATCGCAACCCTTCACAAAGAGTGATGCATCTTGGAACATAGTGGGCCACCAATACCCTGATTGTAAGATCTTTCGCGCAGTTAAGTCTCCTGAGAAGTGACCACCAGCTACGCCCATATGCGCCTCTTGCAAAATGTATAGATACTCATCCTCTCGGGCACAACGCCTAAGAACGTCATCCTTTTCTCTTTTATAAAGAGTCCCGGCTATCAGGCAATAGGGTTCGCATTCTTTGATCAGCTTTCGAGCTAGATCTTTACGAAGCTCCTTGGGTGGAAAGCCATTAACCAAAAAGTTAACAATCTTCTCACTCCATTCAGGCATTGTCTCCACCATGAACAGGGAAGTGTCAGGTAAGTCATCATCAACTCCCGTAGGAGCCTCACCATTAGGTATGTGAGACAAATGATCAGCCATAACATGTTTTTTGCTAGGTCTCACAACAACAGTGAAATCAAACTCAAGAAGAATCAATAGCCATCGTGTGATTCTTCCTGTGGAGCATGGTTTGTTTACCAAATACAATAATGCTTGATGATCCACATAGAAAACAAACTTGGTGGCAAGGAGGTAATAACGAAATTTCCTTACTGCATATATCATTGCCAACCCTTCTCGCTCCGTAGTGGTGTAGTTCATCTCAGCATCGTTCAACTGCGACTAGCAAAGCTAATGGGGTAGTCTAGCTTGTGTTCTCCAGGTTGAGTTAACACACACCCAATAGCAAAGTTTAATGCATCAATATGCACATGGAAGATTAAATCCCAGTTAGGCATTCGCAAGATTGGAGCACTCGCTAAGGCCTTCTTTAATAGCTTATAGGCACGATCACATTCTTCGGTCCAAATAAACTCGATGAGAAGCTTATACAATGGTCGAGCTATCTCGGCGAAGAATAGAATAAATCTTCGATAATAACCAACGTGGCCCATAAAGCGTTGGACTCCCTTATAGTTGGTGGGTGGGGGCAATTCCAGAATGACCTTGATTTTACTCTCGTCAGTGGAAATCCCATTTTTGGACACTATATGCCCTAAGATAACTCCGTGTTTAACCCAGAATTGGCATTTGAAAGGATTCAATGAGATGCGATATAATCTACACCTTTCAAATATTTTTCGTAAACACATCACCAAGTGCTCATCCCAAGAGGAATGAACACAAAGATCATCTAAGAAAGCTTCACAGAAGTCCCTTAGATATTCCTTAAAGGCCGTGTTTATCAATCGTTGGAATGTTGCAGGTGCATTGGTCAAGCCAAAAGCCATGACGCGAAAGGCAAACACTCCAAACTCCGTGATAAATGCTGTTTTAGCTTGGTCCTCGACTGCAATTGTGATCTGATTGTAACAACCCGAGTACCCATCTAAAAAGCTATATGCCTCCTTGCCTGCCACTCTTTCAAGCACATGTTCAGAATATGGCAAGGGGTAATGATCCCTTCTAGTGGCTGCATTAACCTTTTTGAGATCAACGCACACTCTGAGTTTCCCATTCTTCTTTGGTACGATGACTATCGGAGAAACCCATTCTGAGTGCTCAATAGGGTATATGAATCCACATTTTACAAGCTTTTCAATTTCCTCTTGTATAATCTTTGCGTACTTAGGATTCATTGGGTAGGGACGTTGCTGGACTAGTTTAGCAGTGCTAATCATTGGAATCGTGTGTTGCACCACCGAGGGTGGAACACCCTTCATATCATGATATGTCCAAGCAAATATGTCCTTGAATCCTTTAAGAAGCTTTGTAAGTGCAGCTTCTTCCACCTTGGTGAGGTCTTGAGCAATAAAAACTGGTTTAGACTCCTCACCCGGATCTGCTAAGTCTATCTCCTTAACTACTGCAGGGCCATCGTAGACACCGCTACTCCCATTGGTAGGCGTTCATTGGGCTTTTGTGTAGACCACTTTACGTTCCCCTGTGGTGAATGATTTGAAATGCTCGGGTGCGGGGTGTAAGTCTACTGGTTCTTGTTGTGCCAGGCTTTTTTCTTTCAATTCCGCCTCCTTTTGTTATTGAGCTAACTCTTGGTTTTGTCGCCTTCTTGCAGTACGACTTAGTTTTGGCTTCTCTTCGATCTCTAATTGGGCGACGTCATGAGGTTGCGGAATACACCCATGACACTTTGGAGGTATTGTCCCCAATTATCCGCTAACTTCCGATGAGCATCAATGGCTCCTACATAACTAAGCCATTCTGCAGTGGATCTCTCTTTGTTTATTGCAGTTCGGACATTAGCTCGATAGCGTTGGTGCTTATGTCTCGTTTTCTTCTTACCAAGTTTTTGATTTTTGTTTCTGTCAGATTCAAACTCACTTGGTCGATTTTCACTTGTGTCCCCCTCACTTTCGGATGAACTGCAGGAGGTCACCGTCCTAGGCCTTGAGCACATTGCTTCCACATTTGGGTGAATATTTGATTCATCCTCCCCATCAGGCTCAGAGTCAGTTTCTTCTTGAGATTCAGACGACTCAGAGTTACATTGGTCAGAGTCTTCGCTACTTTCAGTGTCAGTGGAGTTTGCCACTTTCTCGCCATCAGGAGTCAAGTGCATAACACCTATCATGTTTATTGGCACTAACGATGGCATATCTTGCCTCTCAAGTGTTACCCAACTTGTGCCTCTATTTTCCCATGTGTCTATGGTTGCCGCTAGGTGTACCCAATCCACGTTATCCGACTCAGTCATACCCGGTAGGACATCCATATAAGGAGAATCTTTCCCATCATCAGTCTCTTGTTTGCATGTATAGCAATATCTTAATGGGGCGGAGTGAACAGTGGTATCCGATCGATTATCGATAATAACCTTGCTTCCTAAAGGATGCGCACGACCATTGTCAAGATCAACTCGAATGACAGAGTCCAAGAATTGTAGGTAGACATGGTTTTTCGACCAGTCATGTACCATTTGTGCTTCCCTCATGAAAGGACGTCCTAAGATCATTTGATATGACATAGGATGCTTGGAGAAATCCATTACAATGAAGGTATGTTTTACCTTGTATCCCAGAACCTTGATCTTAAGGTCCCTTAACATTCCAATAGGTTTAGCAATAGTTCCGTTTGCCATCTTAACCACTATGTTTGTGACTTCGAGGTGAGGTCTTCCCATAGATTCCCAACAGTTTTTAGTCACAATGCTCACGCCAGCACCACCATCAAGGATTCCCTTTAAAGTTAATCCCTTGGTAGTAATGGGGAGGGTCGCATTAGATTCATCACCTTCAAAGTACTGTCCCAACTTGTTAACAGGTATTTCAACGATCGAATCTTCATCTACGTTGGATTGTAGATCCCAATGTTCCCCTTCATGTTGAAGCGTGTCAGGTCTATCCATATTTGCGAATTGTAGTAGCCCCGCCTTTAGTTCTCCATTGAGAAATGCCCGAAGAGCTAAGAATAGCTCAGGATCTCTGTATAATTTGGATATGATCGTGGTTCTGATTTCAGAGGACATGAAATCCATTAGCTTAGACACATTCAACGGTACTTTTCGAGACATCGCCCCTTGACTAGGGACTGGTGAAGATGGAATCACTTCCTCTTCGATGGGGTCAGGCGTTCCCTCACTAAACATTCTTTCAAGCAAAAAGGGTGTTTGCCCACTTCTTGATGTCCTATCCTCACTTTCTTCTCGAATGATACTAGGTATAGCTAACGGTTTATGGCTCCTGTGAGGCTGAACTTGCATAGGAAACACTGTATCTAGAATTTTGATTTTTCTCGAGTTTGGTTCCAGTTCTCTTTGTGTTTCTTCCACCAAACCCCTTAAGTGTTGTACTTGTTCAATCTCCTCAACTAGGTTTGGGTAAGTTCCAATCTTTTTCTTGAGGGTTTTTGGCCCACGTGGCTTGTCTTGGGGAGTCTCAGTCAGTATGGGTGGTCGAGAGGGCATTAACTGACTTGGTTGTGGGGCCGAGGAAGTTTCCTTCTGTTTTCCCTTATTTATGTACTCGCTTGATTCTCCTTCGTTGAGCTCCCGAGTGGGTTCCTCCCTTAAGGTAGTGGCTTTGGTCCCCATGGTTTCTATTGAATCAGAATCATCTTCAGGATCATTCATATACACGGGGTCATCTCCTGTCCCTATGTTAGTCTTTGAACTAGGCTCGGAGCTCGTGGCATTAAGCGATCTCTTCCGCCGCGTTTTCTTTTTCTTTGCTCAAGCAATTGATGCAGTATCCCTCTCTTCGAGAATGTAGTTTTGATTTTGAAGCATTGACCGTGTAACTACATTCGCGGGTACGACAGGTATGGTTCCTCGTGCCTGGTTGGTGACCTCAACCAAATTCAATGGCGTAATCTTAGGTGCATTAGGATTATGTGCACATTGAGCAATCAAATGATCTATGCCACAACGATTACATGTAAGTACCGGCATTCCCGATGTGCTCCCTTGATTTGGTTGCATCTGAGTAGCGATCTTCTGTAGCCTATTAGGGCACTCCGCTACACGATGTGGTCCACCACAATCGTAGCATTGAAGAGGTGGTCTCCTTGCCATGGTCGATAGGCACTGGCATGTACTGTTGTAGGTACTGTTCCACTAAGTAGCGGTGTCGTACTAACTACAGCAGTAACAGGTGCGCTTTTCGCCATGCTCATCATTGGGGTAGGCATTGTGGATTCCTTAATGGAAAGTTGAGCCAAGGTTGGAAAGCTAAAGTTATTGCTCGTGGGCTCAACCTGCATTGAGACTCCAGGCGAAACAACATACGAAGGGTCTATGGGACTCACCGAGGGAGTCTCCAATTGTGATAGGGTTGGTTGTTTGGCCTTGCCCGTATCCAAAAACCTCATAGGGCCAGTGGAAACTAGGTTCACTCCCCTATTTTGCCTCTCAATTTGGATAATTCTATGAATAACCTCACATATCATTTGTTGTTGCTCCTCTAGATTAGTGGCGCTAGATGTAGATCGTAGGACTTCTAACCAACCTACATGGTATGTGTAACCCGTGTATAGGTCAGTTAGAGTCTCTGTGTGTAGATCATATTCCCAATTTTCATTGAGAAATATCCCATCTAGACTTGGTGTGCCAAACGGTTCTCTTGAAGTGGACGCAATGTCACTTCTTATGAATTGGCTTCTAGGGACCTCTACTTTAGGAAGAGCATCGGAAGGTGGTAGCTCAGTAGGACCCTCATTAAACGAAGTGGGTAGGATATCCACATGGACACTCTTTGGGAGGGTAGGGTCCACATGAGATGTGAATGGCGAATCCACTACCTCTCCTTCTTCATTTACTTCGCTTGTCGCATGTTTCGAGTGTGTAGCTCTACTAAAGGTCTCTATTAGACGACTAAACATGCTAGATCCGGGTGGTGGGACCCAAACTGGCATGTTTTCGCTTGTCTCCTCAGGGTTCTTGGTAGGATGCCCTTCCATGGCTTCTGAGTCAGAGGACGAGTCACTATCCACTATTCGTGGATCTTGGGTTGCACTTTCTTGGGTCCCAACAGAAGGCCAAGATGCTAACGTGGAGGGATGGTGTGAGCCTGCGTAAACTGAAACGCTTTCTAGTGGCTCAGACTCCAGCACCCGACCAGAGCGTAGATGCATGTGACCTGGGTACCCTACGTGCATTGGTAACTACCCTTGAAGCCTACACAAGGGGTTGCTTGGGTATTTCGCACCCCGTTTTTACTTGTTTTTAGATTGTTTTTAACCCGTTTTTGACCCCCTTATTATGGTCGAACCTGGACTAGGACGTGTGATAGCTCGAAACGAGCGTATCGTTCAAAGGGTCCTAGTGTGCTTTACAGCACCGTATTCGCCTATCCAGAGCTCTTGTAGTCCTCAAAACAGTCTGTTTCCTTGTGGGGAAGGGGCGAAAGCCTATTTGCTTGTGGAGGAAAGGATGAGGGCTTTATCCCACATGCTCACTTTACTCCTTGGGGGGTGGACTACATATAGGGCACAACTTCCCATAAGCTCTCACTTGAAAGAAAGCTATGGAGGCTCACTCTCCTATATATATATATCAAAAGACCGAGACCGGGGTCGGGGTCAATTGGGGGTTTTTCTTTTCAAAATTTTTTTCTCTAAATAAAAAATCTTTTCTTTCCACACGTTTGGTTTTTTTTCTGTGAGAATAAAATTTAAATTTTTTTTAATTTTTAAATTTTTTTTAATTTTTTTTGGATAAGTTTTCTACTGTTTCTTTCTAGGGTTCAGACTTTGCCGCGGTGCAGTTCACACACAGCACAGGTCTGGGGATTCAGAAATCCCCCCTCACAAGCAGAAAACTAGATAACAGAACGTACGCCCACACGCGGAGCAGAAAAATAACAGAAGAAACAGAAATGCAGAAGCCAAATTGCAGAAACAGATTGCAAAACACGGAAACACCTCAACAACAACACACAGACACCTTTCCTACAGTGTAAATTTCACTTCGCGCAGCAGCCCGAGCTGCAAACTGGAGCTTGGTGCAGGGCAACTCCCCGGCAGCGGCGCCAAAAATGTGCGCTTTTGCCGCACAGGTTGTAGTAGCTGGGGACGAACACCGTATGCGAGCCACGAATGGCTGCAAGCATACAACCAGGAAAGCAAGCTCAAACAGAATGCAAGGGTGTGTCACTCACCGCTCTAACCGCCGCCGTGAAGGATTCCCACGTCGCAGCAGTGAAGGAGGAGCTGCCGTCGCCGCTCTACCGCCTCTCCGCCCCGCCGTGCCGCTACACAGTGCTCGATCGCTCTCTCACTCTCTCTCTCTCTCTCTCTCTCTCTCTCTCTCACGCAGGAGAAGGAAAACAAGGAGATAAGGCAAGAGCACTCTTGTATTCAACACATGAGAATAAGGATTTTAGGGTTACATTTGACTCTTATAGGTGACTTGGCCGTACACATGGGCGCCCATACATGGCCGGCCGATCCTAACCCTTATCCTATTGATATTCAAGGTGCGCCTCTCATCGGCGATCACCCAATCCCTTTATCCTTTGCATATGGTGCCGACAAGCCCGGCCCATGACTCAGAATAGTTAAACTAATTACATGACGTAAAACATAGTACGTCTCATTGTCCGTCATAGGTTAACACATTGTCCAAGAAGACTTGAAGGTTCGGCGTGGGATTGGTGAGCATTGTCCAATGACAATGCTCAGCAGATTCCTAAAACATTTTCCAAGAAGACTTGAAGGTTCGCGTGGGATTGGTGAGCAACATGAGGATATTGTAGAGCCTGCTCATGTGGAAGTTATGGTTAGGATTGGTGAGAAACTTCAAGATATTATAGAGCAACTTGAGGATATTATAGCGCAACTTGAAGGTTCGGTCTAGGATTGGTGAGCAACATGAGGATATTATAGAGCCTGCTCATGTGGATGTTGTGGTTCAGCCTAGGATTGGTGAACAACTTAAGGATATTATAGAGCAACTTGAGGATATTATAGTGCCTGGTCATGTGGATGCTAACCGTAAGCCTCCTAAGACCATGTGGGTGTTGGGCATGTGGATGAAGTTGTACAACCTTGGATAATTGCACATGTGGATTTTGGGCATGTGGATGTTGTGAACAACCTACTATTAAACAACCCGCTACATGCCTTATAATTGATGAAATAGGAACATCATTTAGTAGAGTGTTACCCAAGCAAATGCCCAAGCGGATGATGTTCAAGTACGCAACTTATAATTGATGAAATAGGAACATCATTTAGTAGAGTGTTACCCAAGCAAATGCCCAAGCGGATGATGTTCAAGTACACAACTTATGAGAAGAGTGACCTGATACTCAAGGTGATGGGGTTGGTGATGGGGCTGCTAGATGATGATTCAGACAAAAATGAGAATTCTTCTGTGATCATGTGGAGGATAAACAGTGGAGGATAAACAGGGTGAAAAGACCATGTGGAGGGTCAATAAGGCAAAGACGATGTGAAGGATAGACAGGGTGAAGACTAGCAAGAGGATTTTACTAATGATGAAGTGTTCTTAGTGACTCCAGAATCAATGATTATTTCTCTTTATGAATAAAAAATTAAGTTGCTACTGGTACTCGATATGAATGGGCTGCAATCCAAGGTATGTAGCAATGTTATGTAATATATAACATATAGCTCTCGCCCTTCTACATAGCAATGCTATATAGCACTACTACATAGTAGTGCTATATAGTACTACTAGATATCTATGTAAGATTGTCTCCTAGCTAGAAAAGCATGGCATATCTAAGTGTTAAAGGTAATATTTATGCTATGTAGCATATAACATATAGCTCTAGCCGTGCTATCTAGCACTGCTAGAAAACTATGTTGGAATGTCCACTAGTTGTAAAGCATGGCATATCTAAGTCTCTAAAAGGTATATAACAATGCTACGTAACATATGACATATAGCTTATAGTAATGGTATACATCACTATAATATATAGATAGTTATATATGACTGTCTCCTCCCAGTTATAGAGCATGGTATATCTAAGTGTCTAAAAGGTAATGGTTGTATAGGTATGCAAGAGTTCCCAAAAGAGCACAAACCTGTGGAGATTTTGGCAAGTGATTCACAAGAATAAACAACTAGTCCTTGTGGTAAGACCGAATGCTAAGTAGTTTTTGATTTGTTGCTCTGAGCATTTTCACCTAATGATATGGACCAATTACATGGCACGCAAGATGGATAAAGCATTGAAGGTAGTGTTTCCTAGACAATGGAAAGATAATAAATTATTTTTAGGTATAGTGATCTCCTATTTTTAGTACTATTGCCTTTATAAATAGCCGAACTAATATTTAACAACACTTATCTTGTTGTAGGTCGATTCTTGCAACAGCATTGTTCACAGTGCCCATATGATTTCAGGGAGATCCAACATCACAAGAGCTTGGATAAACCTATTTTCTGGAATAAACTTGATGTTGTGTGTGGAATCATTATCCTCAATTCAACACATTATTAGTCAACAATAATCATGAGACTGGGAGAATTGTATATCACCAAAGTCATTTGACGATCAGGACTAGCTGGATTCATGGTACTTGACATGATTTCTTACGTCATGGGTGTACATGTGGAGCATTGTAACTGATCAAACAAACATTCACTAGGTAGAATATGCTCTTGAATAGCAAGGATGACATTTTTAAGGGATTTGAAAGACAAGAAAATATATTGATATGCATGTATATACATCTGTGAAGTCAATATAGATATTTTTTTAACTAATTGTGTACAAGCTTCCTATATTTTTATGAATGAAGTTTTATAAAGTTTATCAATCTATGGAGATTGAGTTAGTGTCTCATCATTTTATGTTGCCGATAAAAGTACTTGGACTCCCAACCTGTAAAAATTTAATATAGTAACTATTAAATGTTTACCACATCATATGGCAATGCATGATAGATGGCTTCATGTACCTCATGAGAAAGGTAGAACACTAACACTTTTGTGCCCACTAACTACTAGATGACTGAAGTATATAACAACATAGGCAGCTTATCCTCTATTAATTGGTAATTGGTCATTTGGTTGTTTATAATATAGACTTGATGCAAAATAAGATCCTCTTCGACACTTAGCCCCCATGCATCAGAACTTGTTTTCTCTACCATCAGCTTTGCTGCACTGTATTTCAAAATAAAGAACTCATCTTGTTCATCATTGCCCTTTTTTACATTGACAGCACAAATGTCACCTTCACAAAGAAAATCAGCCAAGGTATCGCTCACAACCCTTATAGATGGGGTCGCTACTAGTAGTGCTTTTCATCATCTGATGAAACCTTATATGTAGGTTAGAGTTGGACATGGACCCACTTTTTTACATGTGACTTAATGGTACACATTCTCCATGGCCCATGCATACATACATCACAATAGCAAGATAACTACTTCTGAATTGTGTTAGATCGTGCTTGGCAAATCCACATACAATATGCATGGATCATGTACCTTTAATGGTGTCACATCTCCAAGTGTTGCTGAAATCCACGCCATCAACCTCTGAGAAAACTCACTTGATATCCTTTTCCTTGGAATCATAAGTAGTGTTGGGTTGATCCATTGCTCAGTAGTGTTGATCCATTGTTTAGTGTCTCAGTTAAGAAAAGCACAACATCTCTAGCATCCTTGAGATTAATGCTATCAGTATTTAGTTGCTCACATGAGTAAGAGCCCTCTTGATTACTACACTTGCCCTATCATGCTCACCCTTCCCATGGTCAGATCCGAAGAAATTCTAGGTCATCTCTATATCTATAAATCTGAGATACCTACCCATAAAGAAAAATGGTCTAGAAGCCTTGAATTGGGAAGCTACATCATCAGGCAACATATGGGCGTCGGTGCCCAAACCCCCCCTCCTCCCTCTTCCCAAAGGCAAAAAAGGGAGTGGGGGGGACATATGGGCACCGATGCCAAAACGCCCCCCTCCCTTACCCCCCTACCTTTGGGCACCATCGCCCATAACCTCTTCCCTTCCCTCCCTTATTCTCTCCTCCATTCCCTCTCCCCCATAACTTTTTTTTTCAAAACCAAAACCTTATTCTCTCCTCTTTCCCTCTCTTCCCCTCACTCCCTCCCTCCCTATCTTCACCTTACTCCTTCCCTCCCTCCCTCTTTCCTTCTATCTTATTGTCTCTCTCCCTCTATCGTGTTGTTCTATATTAAATGCAGAATATTCTTCATTAATACAAAATATTTTTCATTTAATGTTGAATATTATTTATTAATTTTTAAATATTTTATATATTTCTATTTTCAATCGATACATACAAAATTTTAATCTATTAGGTCATTGTCAATGGTATAAATGTTTGAGAGTTTTTTTTAAGTGTATTAATATTAGATTATTTGTTTCATTTTTTACATTCTATTCTTCATTTTGAGATTCTTCTTCTTGGATTTGGAGATTCTAAGTCTATCTCTCTAACATTTTTGAGCTAATCACGCTTCTTCTCTCAGTGTACATTTAGGGCTTGTGTTTGCAATGGATTTCTCTACTATATCAATATTCTTTGGTACCTACAAAACAATGGCCACATGATGTCCTTCCCATGTGTAGGTCAATATTTGGTACTAAAAGATTGGGAGTTACAATCTCCTCTCTTTTGTAATCCTAATGCTTCTATTAGTGTGTTCGCCATATGTGAGCTAGAAGGCAACCCAAATCACTTAATCCAATTGTATCTAAGCAAGACCACCTCCCTCTCTACCCTGTATGTTTTTGATAGGGAGTTAGTGAAGAAGACAGTATCTAGTCCAGACCATGTAAGATTCAAATTCATGGGAAATGCACCGTAAGCAGCATCCACAAACTATCATGAATCAGGATGGAAATAGCTCCCATAGGCCGCCTGAATATGTTACTGAGAATCAACCTCAAAAGGGTAAAGGGAAAAAAATTTAATTTACACAAGAGCAGCAAACAAATGGAGGTGTGCAGATAGAGGAGAAAGAGGAGGGAGTGCAAAGAGTATGGGAATCAGATAATTCATGACACAATGTGGGGAATTCCTCATACGACAAAAATTAAGAGCAAGGTCACTTGTCAAGCATGGCTAGGTGGCCAAGCAGGAAAATGTAGAAAACAAATCACGCAGTTAGGAAGAGGGGTCCCAGCGCCAAGCTTTTATGGGCTGTGTGAGTGGACAGGTCGATGGTGCAAACAGTTCATGTGGTTCTGTATAATACAAGCAAGGACCATACATGGGCCATATGCTCGACAATCACACAAAGCCTCCAAGCGTCTGGACAATGCAAACCTTATGAGCAATGAGGTGCAAGCTAGAAGGAGTGGGATTTATTATGCAGTAGAAGGAGAGTTTTCAAGAAGAGAACACAACAGCAAGTAGATTCTCGAGGTACAGGATGGGACTATTGCAAATAGAAGCAAAGAGGATAGACAATGCTCTCACTTTGTCAGCTTCAGTAATTGCAGAAAGGGTTGTGAAGAAAATGAAACATGAGGTGTTTGTATAGTAGAGACTCACTTTTCAAGGATGCAAGGTGAGAGGTATGATGTGACGATTGCAAAGCTACCATGCTGTACATGTCCAGATTTTCAAATGAGACCAGGTGGTGGGGACATCCATTTGTTGCATGTAAGCACATGTATTTTGTCTACCTACGTGTACTTGGGCTCGATGCAAACAATAACATGTTCATACACCAATCACATATAAAGAAGGAAGACCTTGCCCAAGATTTTGAGTGCCAGAAGTTCAATGCCAGTGTAAGCATGTGGTGTTGAGGAATCATTTCTGTGTATCTCTCCTTCAAAATGGCCTGATCACATGCCTTTGGATGGTTTTTTTGTAATCCTGAATAATGTCATAAAATTTCTTCATTTTGTGAAATTTGTGTCTTGCAACCATATTTTTCAAGGAGGAAAATAGAATTTTTTATGATGTTAATGAAGATCACAATTGGTGATTGTGTTTCTTTCAAAGAACCTTGTGAATTCAATTTTACTTTGTCGAATAACAAGTGAATAGAGTAGCGAAAAAAATAAAGTAAAAAATTTAAGGGAATTCCTTCATTCTTTTTTGAATAATGAGTAAACAATGTGGCGGTAATGAGCTTTGATTAATTTTATATTGAAAAAGGAAATCCCTTTTTCTTTTGTGAATAACAAGATACACTTTATGCACACCCAAGAAAGGAGTGGTGTTCATTTTTTCATGCGCCTAAAAAATGAGAGGTAATCCTTGCATGGCCAAACCATTTAAAGGAATGGTGTTCCTTTCTACATGCACTCAGTCAATGAGAGGTAACCCTTGCATGGCCAAATAGAAAAAAGGAGTGGTGTTCCTTTAATAAGTATTATTTTCATGCAACAAAAAGCAGAGGTCCCTATTGAAAGTGGCATGCGGAGGCTATAAGGGGGGGCCCTCTCTCTCATTAGATGTATCCAGTAGTCCCTCAAGAAGCTCTTCCTCATTCCTTCTCTGTCTCTCAACCCTAAACCCCCTCTCTCTCTCTCTCTCTCTCTCTCTCTCTCTCTCTCTCTCTCTCTCTCTCTCATCACTCCAACATGTCTACCTCCAGTAACACTATGACGAACATGAAAGAAGCCTTCACCAAGGTCTTATCTAAGCTATCAATGCAAGTCAGAGAGAGAGAGAGAGAGAGAGAGAGAAGTTCATGAATGTGAAATATTTAAGCACATGCAATAGAGTGCAAAAGCCAAGATGGTGCGTTTAAAGATGGAGATATATATATCAATGTAACTTGAAATTGAGTAATATAATAGGGATTTAGCAGGCATTAGGATATATCACCCTGAAAATGAAGAAAGGAGAATAATCAGGGCAACTAGAATATCTATATGTGTTGATTTTCTCTTTTTGGTTAGTTAGGGAACTCTCATTTGTATGAACTTTTCTTATGAATGGAGTGTGTTTTCCTTGGTGAACTTCATTGTGTGCATGAATTTCTTTGAGCAAGTATGCTTTCATTTGTTTTTTCCCTTCAATTTTAGTCCTCTCCTTAAAGTTATAAATTTTCTCTTTCTAGTTAGAGAACTCTCGTTTGTATGGAGTTTTTCTTTACTAAGGAAAAATTCATTGTATACATGAATTTTTTCAGTAAGTATGGCATCGTTCCTTTTTTTCCTTCAATATCTCTCCTCTTCTTAAAGTTTTGAATTTGAATATGCATATAGAGAGGGACATAGATAAATAAAGGAGCTTGGGAAGTTAGTGAAAGAGAGAAGGACACCGAGTTTAGTAGTGTTGGAAGTAAACCATGTAATGTTTCTCGTCAATTGAATAAAGGAGAGTAAGCATGGCAAATAGAATATGTAAATGTGTGGATTTGCTCTTTTTAGTTAGTTAGAGAACTCTCATTTGTATGGAGTTTTTCTTAACCTAGTTAGAGGTGGAGATAACATGAGGGTGCATGTTGAAGGATGAAGAGAAATAGAGAGAGAGGTAGAGAGAGTGTGTGTGTGTAGAGGGAGAGGGAGAGAGAGTGTGTAAAAGGAGAGAGAGAGAGAGAGAGAGAGAGAGAGAGAGAGAGAGAGAGAGAGAGAGAGAGAGAGAGAGAGAGAGTGTGTATAGAGGGAGAGGGAGAGAGAGTGTGTAGAGGGAGAGTGAGAGAGGGAGGGAGGGAGGAAGGGATGGCATGGAGAGAGAGAGTGAGAGGGCTAGATAGGGGGAGAGAGCATACAGTGGCAAGGAGAGAGAGACTGAGAGAGAGAGAGAGAGAGAGAGAGAGAGAGAGAGAGAGAGAGAGAGAGAGAGAGAGAGGGAGAGGGATAGACAGAGGTGGAGAGAGCATAAGGGTGTGTGTTAAAGGAGGGATAGAAAGAGAGGGAGAGAGATAGAGTGTGTAGAAGGAGAAAGATTTATCCGAACGAAATGCCAATTTATTCCAGAAACTCCTATGAATCTTCAACAATAAAGAAAATGACGAATGGTAAAAAATTTGGACACGCAATCACAAGGAATGTTTCATCATGATACCTTTTGGGGCAACACAAAAGTTTTCACTCCTAACATCTGCTTTTGTCAAATCATGGAGAATCTAAATATTATTTGGAGATACAGTGTGATGAAGAATTTCTTACTCATTTCTACTACCTTAAATCTAAGTTACCACCAAAAAAAGTATTTGTATCTAATCATATTCATATTGTTAAAGGATTATAAAATTTACTATTGAATTTGCTATTGTTAACGTTTTTATCAAATTCAAATTTCATTTTTGTACCAAGAAACTCATGAATTTAAAGTAAGTTCTCTCTTACCTTGATATCAATAATCAATTTACATTTTATTGTATGATGTCAAGTAGTGATTTTTGGTTGAGGTACATCCCAATTTTAGTTTATGCTATTTACCTTTTATGCATAGAAAAGCATGTGTCCTTAATTCAAGTATAGTCTTTTTATTTTTTACTGATTTCTACTCAACAAAATTACTTTTTGTGTATTAAGCTAACTTGGTAGGAAGTTTTGATCTAGAGTAATCTTTCATCAAGTATTCATATTACACAATACACTACATAACTTCTTCTTTCTCCCAAATTTAATTTTTGTAATTGCCTCTAAGCCATGCTTCATTTTATTAGACCTTTGAGTATACTTCATGGAATGTTTCCTTTTTTTATATACAATTGAGAACAGTTACTCTTCAAAACGGGAGGACTGTTACAAAGTTCAAATTCTTTACACAACTGAGAGCAATTGCTCTTCAAATGGGAGAAATGTTTTACGGGAATGAAATTTATTATATTTTTAATGCTGAATAGAAAGAATATATACTTCAGTAATATGTGTGCAAGAACCAACCTTTATGTCAAATGTGCGAGGAAATTATTTAAAGGTTGCAAAAGGTACAAATGGTGATGAGCAGTGTGAGTGTGTCACACATGGAGAATCCTATTTTGTGCCATCTTGTATTATTAGTTTTTATGGGATATTCTATGGCTATACACCATGATTTTAATGTATTTATTTTATTCACCCCTTGTGTATATGGGCATGGACATTTAAATTATAAGTGCATATGTGAACAAAGTTTATGGTGGAAGGCACAGAGGTGTGAATAGGATAAGTGGCTTGCTAATTTTTTAAAAGGAAAGCCCAATCTTGAACCTGCACTCTATTATTGGCTCAAGGGATAAATTTTAAAACATAATAAAAATACCCATATCATGTGGAGAGAGCCTCACACATGGAAGGGGAGATGGAACCCAATGATTTTTCTTGTATGATGAAGTAATTTTATGTTCATGTCTTTTTTGTTCCATTAGGGAAAATTTGGACTCAAATTGGGTCCTTTAAGGATTTGCACACATTCTCTCTCTACAAAAATAGGCTCATGGTGAAATTTTTCCAAATTAACTCAGAAGTGAGCGGGGTTTAGACATTTGGAGTCTACTCTTGAAGACCTTTCCAATGATATAAAACATGACGGGCAATTTTGCATATTCAAGAAGTCCCCAAATTTGGTGATAATGTGGCATGTAACGTGCCACATCATCACCAAATTTGGGGACTTCTTGAATATGCAAAATTTCCCATCATGCTATATATTTTTAGAAAGGTCTCAAAGAGTAGATTCTAAATGTATGAACTCTGCTCACTTTTAAGTTGATTTACAAAAAGTTCACCATGAGCCCATTATTGTAGAGAGAATGTGTACAAATCCTTAAAGGGCCCAATTTGAGTCCAAATTTCCCCTAATGAAGTGTTTATGTTCACCTCTTCTATGCTTTGTCATATTTCTCTATTCAATTTAATCAAGTAATTGAAAATATATGGTTTAAGTTTGTACTTGGAGAAAGATTTTTGTTTCACCTAAAGCTAAAGACAATCCAAAAGCAGGTGGTGATGAGCCCTGTCCTAGCACAATTTCTCCTACTACTCCTCAAAGAGGTTAAGGCCAACAGACCCAACCTCAAGTCTCAAGCTCCTGCTAACCAAAGAAGATGGGATTCACATGATGCTTAAGCTTTGGTTGATTGTCTTAAAAGATCTATTATTCCACATATTTGCTTTTAGAAAACATCCATGCTTTAGAAACACTTTAGAGACTATCTATCAAGCTAAAAATGATGCATGAGTTGCTTTTCTCAAAAGGAAACTTGATAATAATAAAAATGTAAGAGAATACTTAACCAAATCATAGAACTTAAGAGAATAGCTTCTCAACGTTGATGAGATCATTCTTGACAAGGAAATGGTTAACATCATCCTTAACTCTTTACATGAATCTTATCTAGGTTTCAATACTTCCCTTTGACTTTCTTTGAAAGACAATACAAGTCCTTTTACCTATCAGGAGCTTGTTAGCTAGTGCTGTAGGAACGATCTAGAATGAATGTCTCTGAGAGTTTTAGTAGTGATTAGGTTCTAGCAGCCAAGGATAAGGACAAGAAATTTTAATGGAAGACCAATTCAAAAAAAACTTATGAGTCTAAGTGTGATTCTGAAAAGTCAAAGAAGGTGACTTTTGCTGATATTACAAGAAGCCCAACCATATAATTAAAAATTACTTCAAACTTCAAAATAAGTAAAAGAATTAAAAGGAATCCAACAAGGATTCTAGCAGTTCTTCTTCTAACAATCAGAGTTCCAAGAAAGAGGACTCTGCTAATATCATTGTCCAAAGACTTCTCAGTAATGGCTATTTGTAAAATATAATCCTAAATAGGATGCATGTCTTAGTGCAACTATCTCTAATATTTTGTTTCTTAACAGTGGTGCTTCTAAGCACATAACTTCTCAAAGAAGTTTGGTCAAACATACGGAGACTGTGCAAGGTGGTCACACTGTTACATGTGCTAACAATGCCTCTTACCTTGTCAAAGGTATTAGTGAGATAGTTCTCACTACTGTTAGTGGTAAGGATTTTTGTCTTCATAATGTACTTTTTTGTTCTAGGAATTCAAAAGAATCTGCTTTTTGTGCTCACTCTAGTAAGGGGGGGTCTTAATGTTAAATTTAGAGATAATAAATGCATTATCCGTACAAAGACTAGATCTCTAACCATTGGTGGTTGTTACAGGCTACATCATCCCTCTCCTAGTGCAATGGACAATGCTCACCTTAACTTGTCGTGGTGGGGAACCTACCAGTGTCCAAGCTCGTATCTCGATAGACTCCAAGCTTTGCTAGCAGTAGCTAGCACCGCTCTCTTGCGTCCTCCTCAAGATGTCACCACCATGAGGTTGCCATTTTCCATACAAGGACACTCTACTCTCACACTCAATAATACAAGCATAAGAGGCACATGCACCAAGAATGTAGCTCTCTCTCCCCTCAACTTTCTCACACATCATAGACAAACAAGAGAGCAAGGAGATAAGACTAGAATCAATTGGCACAAAGGGGGATTTTCCCTTGCATTATGAGAATAAGACTAGACTCAAGTGGCCAAAAAAGGGGGATTGTCCCTTGCATTATGAGAATAATGTTATTTATACAACTTTCCCTTATTCACACCCAAAACTTAATGAAAGATGAACTTGATGCTCACTGTTCTCCTGGTCGTTGGGGTGCAGACCATTCGTCAATCGGACGCCCGGTCGTGCATTTATTAAGGTTTAAAAATGAGCTCGAAGGTGCCAATGATCTCAACAAAAGTGTAAAGCAATGATCTCAAAAGTGTAAATCTCCTTGAATTTCCAAACTTCCTTATAAGGTTTTACACTATAAGCACTATGTATTATAGAATTATTTTGGCAAACTAGTAAAGGTTGTCACATGTGGGGCATGACTTGGGAATCCATTGACCACGGCGTGACTTGGGAATCAATTGACTCCCTAATCCTCATGATTCCTTACATGGCCTCACACAAAATTGAGATATTTTTGGATATAAAAATCCTCCTAGTGTCTAAAATGGTTTCCCTTGAAACAGAAATTCAAAAAGAACTTTCCAATGTGCAATTGGAATTAATTGAAAATAGGTATAAAGGACCTTAGCCTAAGGGTCCAAATTTTCAGAAATTTTTGGATTATGGTCCAATTAAGGTTCCTATGGACCAATAAGATTAATCCAAATGTAGGGAGGAGATGTCTTCCAAGATTTGGTTGACTCTCTCGGTTTGACCATCGCTTTGTGGATGATCAGTTGTACTTATACTTAGCATGGTGTCCAATCTCTTGAACATAACACGCCAGAAATGACTATTAAACTTTGTATCTCTATCACTAACTATATCCGCAGGTAACCTATATAGTCGATAGATATTCTAAATGAATAGCCGTGCTAACTCAGGCGTAGTCACTGTCATTTTTGTCAGAATAAACCAACACATTTTTGTTAACCTATCCACGACTACCCAAACCAGATTGTGGCCTCTGCTTGTTTTAGGTAATCCAACTATAAAGTCTATCGAGATACTCTCCCACTTGCCATTTGGGATCTCTAGTAAACGACCTACTTTTAGGCGTTATACTTTATTGACCTGGATTTTGTGGCATTTTAAGACAGTCCTAGGAGTCCTTACTTAAGCCAGACCAATAAAATTGTTTCTTAACTAGTGCATGTCTTCCGTATTCCAGGATGACCAGCACTCGAACTATCATGACATTCATATAAAATACGGCGCCTAATGTTTGAGTCTAAAGGTATACATACTCTACCTTTGTAAAGTAAGTAACCGTTTATCGATGGAAAAATTCTTCCAACGATTTCTTTCATCACTCGTAAGTGACATGTCTCCTCGAGAGATGTCTCCTTGAGACATCTCTCAAGACTTACCGCTAGTGGGTGTCTGTCTTGTTAACGAGGCTATCTTTATTTATCATCAAGGGATCCCTCTTCTCACGACGACACTCCACACGTGGGCATAATGTAGATCATCAACGTACTTCCCCTTAAGTGATTCCAGAAAATCACTCTTAATTTGAGTAAAACTCAACTCGTTAACCATGGGCATGCAACTCAGTAAACTAGCTACCACATTGTAACATCCTTTTCTATATCTCAGTTGAAAGTCGAACTCCTGGAGAAACTCTGCTCATCAAGCTTTCCAAACTGGAGCCATAGCTATGGCTACCTTAAGTTTTTCAAAACTTCTTTGCTAGGAATCCCCCCAAATGAAGGTCTTTCCTTTTCCTTTATCATTGGAATAGCTATCTTAGCATAATCTCGAACATACTTTCTATAGAATCCGTACAAACCAAGAAAAATTTGTAATTCTTCTAAGTTTGTGGGATGTGGCCATTTCAATATGGCTTCAACTTTCGTTGGATCCATATGAATGCCATCTTTCAAGATTATGTGACCCAAGTATTGGATTTCTATTACGAAGAATTCACATTTGTTCTCTTTGGCATAAAGTGAATGCTTCTTGAGTAACTCAAATACTTGTAAGTGTTCGAGATGTTCTTTCTTAGTGTGCAACTATAGATCATGATATCCTCTAGAAAAACCATGACAAATTTTCCTAAATAAGGTTTCAAGACACTATCCATGGGTGTCATGAATGTGGTCAGAGCATTAGTCAAACCGAAGGGCATGACTAAAAACTCATAGTGACCAAACTTAGTTTGAAAAGCAGTCTTTTTAGACATCTACTTCCCGAATTCTCACTTGATGATATCCAGATCGTAAATCGATTTTCGTAAAAAGTAATTTTTCCCTTGAAGCTGATCAAACAACTCATCTATTTGTGGCAAAGGGTACTTATTCTTAATCGTAATTGTATTCAACCCCCACGGTAGTCTATGCATAGTCCCCCATCTTTTTTCTTCACTAATAGAATTGGTAAAGCCCAAGGCAAAGTGCTTGGTCGAATGAATCCACTTTTAAGGTATTCCATTAACTGTCGTTCTACTTCTTGTGCTTCCTTAAAACTAAGCCGATAAGGAGGCTTACTTACTCGCTTTGATCCAGGTATTACGTCAATTGGATGCTCATCATCTCGGACAGAGGGTAATCCTTCTAGTAATTCATTTGGAAACACATCTTTAAATTGTTGTAACAATTGCTTTAAGGATCCATTTACTTTTTTATTGTTAACATGCTTTAGTTGAAAAGAAGTCATGTAAACACTGTGCTCACTCAAACCACTTATGTTTATACATGTAGAAAAATAAATAACATAATCAAGAATCATGGAACACAAAAAGATGTTTTCTACTTTATTAGCTTTCACAAGGTGATTTCCATAGAGCATATGAGAGGTGAGGAGGGTACATCATGTTCACCTTGCAAATGCACTTTCTTAACATCTACTTCAAACTCAAAAGAATTATGCAAATAACTTCTAGACAAAGATGGACCAATGTTATATAACCACTCGCAACCTAGAATGACATCTGCTCGAGTGATATGCATAACCTAAAAATCTAAATGCATCCCATGACTTGAATGACTAATGGGACATCACAAACTACTATATCCCATACATCTTTATGATAACCATTAATCAAAGAAACCACATACTTATGGTCACTTGAACTTTCTGGAAACTTTAATTTCTTGACTAAAGTATAATTCAAGAAATTGTGCGTGGCACTATCATCAATCATAACTCATACCTTGTGAACCTTAACGTGACCATATATTCGAACCAACTTATGTGGTCCAAATGTTGGCACCCACATCGATGACGTGACACAACACTCAGCATGGTAAACTTGAACCTCTTTAAACTTACGGGAAGTCTCTAGAGGGAGCACTTAAATAGTGTGCACTTGCTTTTCTTTACTTTGATCACCCTGATTCTTCTCATTTTCTGTAAGACACTGTAGTTTACTATGACCATTTCCCATGCAGTGAAAACATAAATTTTTCCTTTTAGCTCTTTCAAATTTGACCTTGATGCTTGGAACCCTCGGACACACTAGGTGTCCGTTGTGCAGTCTACGCACGTCTTTTCTTTCCGACAGTGTTGTCGAAAATCTGAGCAAACTTAATTGCTTCTAAAGTTTTCAGCTCATTTTTCTTAACTTGATTCTTATAGTCTGAGTCTAGTCCGTGAATAAATCTACGAATCTTTTGAAAGTAATCTATAATTGGAAACATAATGAGTCAATGTGAGGTTTCTCATCTCATAATTGTCCCACGCTTCCCAATTACGATCCATCTCATTCTCAAGAAGAATTTCTTTCATGAACGCACTTTTCAAATTCAGCCCACGTAGTAGGCCAAGTTCTGGACTCCAAGCTCATCCACCACTTAAGCTCGCTTCAAGCACGCATATCGCCTCTAGAGTTTGGCGTAATTGATGCAAATCTTGCCACTTTTGTAAACAAGTGTTGACCACATCCTTATTGCATTCCTTCTCCTCCCCATTAAAAGTTGGAGGTTTGAGATCTTTTAGAATAGCATCAGCATCTCTAGGGTGAGATGTACCGACATTCATGTTGCCCCCTTGGGCGGGAGCTACTGGCATCCCTCCCACAAAGGCATGCTTACAGTGGTAGAAGCTTGTATATTATTCTTTAACTCATGAAGAGAGAGAAGTATCTTATCGTACTTGGTGTCAATGTCCAAAGTATGGTATTCTAGAGCCTTAAACTATTTAGTACTGACCAAATTATCATCAAGAAGGTCATCGTCTATCATCATGACATCAAGATCGACCACTGCCTTCTTCGTGTCTGACAAACGACTAGGATTTCCACTTCCATATTCATTAGGGTTATTAGAGTCCATATAGACCCTATAAATGCGATGCAAGAGAATGAATACAAGAACCAACCTCAAGTCCAAAGTACAAGCTCTTGGAAAACCTCAAGTCCATATAGACCCTATAAATGCGATGCAAGAGAATGAATACAAGAACCAACCTCAAGTCCAAAGTACAAGCTCTTGGAAAACAATCGCAAGTATTTAGCTCGAAGTGAATCGGTTGGTGCGATGCTGGAATTTGTAAGTCGTCGTTGAAAATCCCAAAACGCCACTTAGATGCTCCATCGCATGATGACATTAGGAAAATTCTGGACTCAAAAGAGGGCTGTTTCAACAATAATATAATAATAGACACATAGATTGAGTGACATGTAATCTACGAACGAGATTCACCGGTGGTGGGACCTCTGTACAAACCCACCCAAAACGTGGAGAAACTCTTATCTTCATGAAATATTAAAAAAAACCATCACCTTGTCTTAAAATATTTAAAACCGTTTTTTTGTCAGAAACTAACACAATAAAAGAATGTTTTCCACATTCCTGTGTTAGACGTGGAGCACTAAAAAATTCTTTCCACCACTCCTAGAACTAATGAAGCTTGAATGCTTGGAATAGATAGATACAGATTCTCCCGGTTATTCCCTCAACTTGGTTCCACTTTTGAATCTCGAAACATCTTTGCCGCCCAAAAGAACACACCGTCCCTCATTTCACCCTCCCTCCTTGATCCACAAAAGCGGTTAGCCCAGTCATCCACTTTCTGCTACTTCTTCTTTCTCATACGTCTGTTAATCTATCATGGCACCCGAAAGTGGACTGAAACGAGCAAGGAGCAGTATCTCATCTGTTGTGTTGTATAACATAAAAGACGAGAACGAAGAATGGATTCCCCAAGTATACAGGAAGTACTCTTGGGTCACTATGCAGCCAGGAAAACAAGGCCACTACCGAGTGAAGGGAAAGGCATCTGAAGACTTGGCCAAACATTGGAAAGGAAGGATCCTTGACTTTAAGATGGCACCAGGAGGGAAAACTGTCAAAGAAGTGTTGATCCAGCATGTATTCATGCAAAAAGAGATCAACGTGGGACCATTGGAAGGACTTCCAAGACACAGACCACATTGTAAGTGCTTGTGTTTTGTATTTCAATGTTGCAAATAAGGTGATTGATATACATTTTTCTGCCTTGCACAGATTTGTACCCATCCAATCTTCAGGAGTGGGAGCCTGCACAATGCTTGACGGGGTTCTTGAATGTCGTACATGGTGAGGTGGGGGAACTTCAATATGAAGGTCGTGCACCAAGTGATCTCGTAAGAAGTAGAACATATTTCTATGACTCATTTTATACCTTGCCCACTCAATCGAGTCGACATGGAAAGTTGGAACGTATTCCGTTGCCCGCACTTGATAGTCCTAGGTGGCCATTGCTTGACACAGAAGTGATAGAGTCATACAGGACCAAAATGTTTAATGATATTAAATGTGCTATGAAGCCTAGCATTGGTGCAAGAAATGTGCACTTAAGTTTGTTTGTTCCAATTGCATGCTTTGTTCATTTATTTTCTGATTGTAAACAATTGAGAAAAACTAGAACAACTTTTGTGTGCAAAGATGTAGATGAAGCCTGGCTTGATCATTTGTTTGACAAAGGTTGGAGAGTGAAATCATCAAAGGGAGATGATTTGATCGAATGTCGATTGAACACCTCCGACATTGCATTTCGGTGAGTGTTAAAACATTATAATGTATTTTCGTGAAACAGTTACAACGCTTATTTGATTATACTCGGAAAATTATCCTAATGATATTTTGGAATCAGATACTATATTGCCAGGCAACATCTGTGCATTTCATTTACTTATAGAAGGTGGCGATGGATGAACAACAACTGGGAAAGCATGGACCAAGATACAAGAGATGGCAGCCACTCTTGCTTGATAGATATAGTTATGATTCGACAGGGTCACCCATCTTTGACATTGGAAGTGGAAGAGAATTGGACTCTCGAATATGTTAGGAAGGAATTAGAAGTAGCTATTCAGAATCCTCCAGATCAATTTTGCTTCAAGCTCGATGGTCGGAAGCTAAGTAAAAGAAGAGAGCATCAGATCATTTGTAAAGATGTTGCAGCCCCACATGAATTGGAGGCACTAGAAGATATATGATGTGACCATGTATACGGTGACAATGTATTTTCCATATGCAATAAACTTATCTATTCAGAACATTGCCTTTGTAATGCTTTATTGTTTAAAACAATGTAATGAAGGCAAGAATTCCCAATTGAATTTTTATGTACACAAAAAAGGCTTAAAGTAAGAAAGCAAGCAGTGAAGGAACACAGTAGCAAATTTGATCCTCTGATTTTCAAATGATAAGTGTATTTACAATTGATGTTCTCTCTCCAATACATGTATAGCTGCATATTTACAAACGTACATTTGTTGGAAGAAGGAAAAAACTATTTATTACTGGAACCCATAGGTATCGGCTTCAGGATGGAGCCAGGGCTCTTCTCCCAAGTATGGAGCCCATGTAAGAGGCTCAGGGGGGCCTATCCCCCCTCGTGGATTGGGCGGGATGAAGTCCACTGGCCCGTCTGGAGGCATAACTTCAGCGACCTCGATCAATTTCGCAATCGTTTCCTCCCTAAACGTTTGGACGTCTAGGTCCACGTAGCGAGACATTGATGGAAACTGCCATCACAATTCATCAAGGCATAAATAAGATCAACATGACAATATATAAGAAGATAAACAAGAGCACAAATGCGTATGGGAGCTGAAAATGCTTACATCCTCTGAAGGGAGCTGAAAAATGCTTCGTAGCAGCAACATTGCATTAAGTGCAACCCTCCACCCACAGCTATAGCCATCTTCTTGTTTGGGGACACTAACCCTTCGGATGGTCGATCGATCCAGGGTGTCGATGTCCATGCTGAGGCTCTCGTAAGCTGCCATTAGTTTCTTGACTCCACTGTAAACAGAGACCAATCATTATCCTGATCAATCTGGACTTCTAACTCAAACAATAATATGTATCTTAATGATTTTTACTTACAGCAAAACATTTCCATGGACACCAGATGTCGAATTTGCAAGGTAAATGACATTTTCTTGCACGTCGACTAGTAGAAGACTCCAATGGGAACTGCACAATAGAATTCTATTAGTTTCAATCCAAAGGAAGCACTATATAACTCGTGTACGGTGATTCCTATAAACATCATGCGAGAGAGAGAGAGAGAGAGAGAGAGAGAGAGAGAGAGAGAGAGAGAGAGAGAGAGAGAGAGAGAGAGACAAACTCACTTTTCATGATATGCCAAAAAAAATACTCGGGCATCGTCCAGCTGGACCTCCCGAAACCAGTTCAGCACATCGAGGTACGGAACTGACTCTACTAGCAACAGTGTTGAGACCAGTGAATCAATCTGGAACACTCGTTGCTGTACATCCTCGGGCAATAGCGAAATAACAAAACTTCACAAGGAAACATATCAAGAGTGAGGCATCAACTTTAAGAGCCAAGAATGAAAAATTGTGGGAGGACAGAGAAAAGAGTATACCTTAAAACACATCTGAGCACTTTGTCGTTGACTTCAGTTTTGGGATCAAACAAAATGTTGATTTCTTCAGCATGAATCGGGAAATAACATCTATGCCCTCTAATATTAAAGGGTACATAGAACTCCGGCAACAAAAATTGCAGCGCCTCCCGATTCATGGCGTGGAGTGCGCGAACATTTTCCCTTTTTGTTTGCAATGCAAGCATTGCAGCTTGATGTTCCCTTTGAGCGCTTGTCATTAAATTTGCCCGAGTCTGATGCTCATGATCTGGACCTCCCTCGGTCACCTCTTCAATTCTCACTTTTTGTACAGGACGGACATCCAAAATTTGTAACATTCGTTCATCAGTAAACGTAACTGGTCTAAGTAATTTATCGTATCTGAAACGAAGGGCTACTAGGCTGAAAAAATCTTTGTTCATTACTGTCACCCTATGTGCGTGGGCAGCAAGAACGTAACTATCCAAAAAAAATTCGATCATCCAATCTTCTGTGGCCTCTTGCAAGCAAAACAAGGCCGATGCCTTCCACCTAAACAAAATTCCATTCTGCTCACAAATTCTCCTGGCAAGCCTCTGGAAAGGCAATCTGGGAATAGCAGCTGTCGGGTGCTTCATAAACTTTTTGATTTCTCGCAGGGCTGCCGAATGCTCTGCGAAACGCCTTAGTCTAGGCTGCGTTTTGGACAATCGGGAAGGACTGCTTGATTTCCTTGATCTTGAGGCTTTCAGAACGCCCATCTTCTTCCCAGTAGATGAGGGAGCTGCATTGTCAATGGGTCTAGCTGTATGCCTTACACGAGCCATCTGAAAACGCAAGAAAAAGCAGAAAACTTTGCTATTCAGTAGTACACGATTAACAATTCACCATAAAGCGAGAGAGGGGGGCCAATAAAGCAATATGCACTTCCTCGCGTTATGGTGAATCCATTCACCATAACGAGAGATGAAGGCCCACAGAAACACAATAATCCTTCTCGCATTATGGTGAATTCATTGACACCAATAAGAAGCGGATTATCGTGCATTCTTTGAGCTTCGATCTTGCGTTATAGTGATTTGATTCACTATAACGCGAGACTAAGAGCCAGTCAAAGCAAAACAATCCTCCTCGCGTTATAGTGAATCGATCTACTACAACGGGAGGAGGGTTCTCCCGAATCTCTTACCATTCCGTCTTGCAGTTTGGTGATTCGATTCACCATAACACATAGAGCAGTATTGAGATTCTAATGACTCGTCGTCTGCTTTACGGTCAATCGAATCACCATGACAGAGGGCAAACAGTCGAAGAGAAAACAATGGCAGAGGGCAAACAGTCGAAGGAAAAACAAAACAATCAAGTTTTATACAAGAAACTCACAAAACAATCAAGTAATACACTTTCATCACATTCTATGACTGGGAATGGATGGAGACTGTCGTGTAGGAGGTGATTTTATTGACACCAATAAGAGGTGGATTATCGTGAATCCTTTGCCCCTTGGTCATGCGTTATGGTGAATCGATTCACCATAACGCGAGTCTAAGGGCCAGTCAAAGCAAAACAATCCTCCTCGCGTTATAGTGAATCGATTTTCGCGAATCTCTTACGTTTGCCTTCTGCCATGGTGATTCGATCCACCATAAGACATGGAGCTTATTGAGATTCTAATGGCCCGTCGTGTGCTTTAAGGTGAATCGAATCACCACGGCAGAAGGCAAACAGTCGAAGAAGAAACAATGGCACAGGGCAAACAGTCGAAGAAAAAACAAAACAAACAAGCAATATACAAGAAACTTACAAAACAATCAAGTAGTATACAAAAACTTACATTTCTTGCGTGCGAATGGATGGAGACTGTCGTGCAGGAGGTGGAAAGTCGGTTCAGTACTATGGCGGTAGTCGGAAGTCACCTGGATGCAAGCAGGAGGACGGACAAGGCAAAATCGATAAGAGGACGAAAAGGTGGCGTGATTAACGGCTTTGATTAGTCTTTAGAGCGACACACGTGCTGGCGGGCTACTAGGGCGACTAGGCGGCGCTGACGTGTCGCATAGCATTAAAAAGGGCTTTGATTAAACTTTATAGCTTGTACACGTGCTAGGTACACGGCGGGCTGCCACGTGGCATTCATGGAATGGCGGGTGAAAACGCGGCGCTGACGTGTCGCGTAGCATTAAAAACGGATTTTCTAGGATACTCATCTCATTTATTGCCTCTCTTGGAGTTCGTATTCTCATTTATCTCCCCACCAACGGCCTTCATCTCCATCAATGACTGACTATCTCCTCCAACCCTCCTTCATCAATCATCCTCCTGTATCCAACATCAAAGACAAACCTCCAACCTCCTTCATCTCCATCTCCTGCGACGATTGTATACAATTCGTTTTCCTGGTATTTTTATCTCTTTTGTGCTTCCTTCTTCTTTCGTTATTTCGTTGTTTTGGTTTCAGTCATGGAGAACTTCTTGCTTTGTCTTTTCATCGCGTTAAGGTGAATTGAAAACCTATGACTCCTCGCCTTATGGTGAATTGACTGCGAAGAAGAGTATTTTAATTCGTTTGACACCTCCTCTCTCAGTATGGGTACTGGAGAACTATCTTTATTTTTAATTCACCATAACGTTAGAGGCGTTGCCAAAGGATGATAAAGTCGTCATGTTGCGGTGAATCAATTCACCATAACACGAGAAGAGGTCCTTGACTTAGCTGCAATTTTATTTGCGTTAGGGAAAATAGATTCACTACAACGTGAGGAGGAATACCTGGATTCCTCTGGCATCTCCTCTCGCGTTATGTTGAATCCATTTACACCACACAGAGATTTATTGTTTAAGATCGACTGTCTCTTGATTCATTGCCTGAACTAATATTTGCCATGTCTTATCTACAGACTTGAATTCAGCCATGGCGCAAGTTCAAGTCGAATTTGATGTGGACGAAGAGATTAAAGAAACACCTGCAACTCTATTATATGACTTCCTCTACAAATGTCGACATCATGATTTGCACCCTGCAATTTCGTTGATGTTCAATTGCGATTTTTCTCTGGAGGATACATTGTCTAGCCATCATGGATACTTCGAAGAGGCAAAGCAAGAGTTTGACGAGCTCACAAATGAAGAACCAATGATGATTGATGGGAAAAGTCACATTCATTTTAATCTCAAGGTGTCGCCGGAGAAGAAGCAGAGGTTAAACAGGGATTGGCACAAGGTGCCATGTGATAAGAAGAGAGCTTTGGTATGCCCTTTTCACAAAAGAAAATGCCGCTTGATGGAATACTCTTACGCCTTCTTATGCTTCTTGCACATGAACGTGCAATTAACAGATGAAGAATGTACAGAGCCGCATGCAACAAATGAAAGTGAAGACACGATTTCTCGTCAGGCTAGTCCCACAATTGAGGATGTTGCTGAAGAGGAGGACACTCCTCATGTGATTGAGGAGTTCAATGTTGAAGAAGAGAGGAAGCTCAGTTCGGTGGTTGATATTGAGGCAGTTAGAGAACAAAACAGTGATGTAGGTCAGCTTGTGATTGAGTCAGATGACTCCTCCCCCATTCCAACGCCATTACTCCCCTCCTACCAAGTAGGAGATTCAGAGTATATATTGCTGACAGACATACAACATGTATTTAACTTAAGGGAGGACCATTGCATAGCTTTCATTGCCCAAAATCTGGAGGTCGATGACAATTTTGTAGATGATGATGGGATAGACAAGTACTTACTAGTGGATAGCCATGTGAAGGACACCGAGTTCCTATCTGCTGCAGCAACACTAAAGATGATCTATGCTGATGCCCTTAGATATGAAGGAAAAGATGCCACAGAGGAAGAGCTACAAGAAGCAAGGGACAGACTGAATATCACCAACATGGGAGGGTGTAGGGATGTGCCAAATAAGTCAGCGGAAACCGTTCCTAGTTCGAGCACTAATTTATGGCAAGACGCCTTGCTTGAAGCAGATGAGAACCAAGAGGTTAGTTTTTTTTTTTTGTGGATTTGGCTTTATCAACTTTGTCCTGAAATGTTTGGTGATGTTGTTTCTGGCTAATGCTCCTTTATTTTTTCAGTTGGAAATATATGAAGACACATTCCTCAAACGTGCTTCAGGCAAGCGTATGGCGGGATTGGGCCACGATTCGACACTAGGAACATATATACACCGCCTAAAATTCCCTCAAATTGTGATATTTCACGCTAGCTTCTCCAAGGACAATGCCAGTTTTCCTCTGATGGCGATAAAGACTTTATCCAGGTATTTAGGTGGCTATCACTTAAGGATGAATGCAAACAAGGCAATACTTCTGGAGCGGCAAGCAGCTGTTCGAATTTTTGGAGAGGGACCTGGAGTATATTCGTTAAGATGTAAATATTATTTAACATATGCTGCTTACGGGTTGGCATGTGGAATCACAGATCCTAATCTGTTGAGTGATTGCGGGAAGAAGCATCTTCTTAGAACAGCAAGGCCAAAGGTCCCTGTTGTGCCATTGATAGAGGATGAAGAAGATGATGCAGAAACGTCAACAAAAAAGGCTCGGCTGGGGGAAGTCTTTGCTCCAGATTAACAAATTTAGATTGTTCCAGTTGCTAAGAAGTTTTGTCATATTTCTCAATACTCTTCTTGTTTACCATTACAAACTATGAAATGTATGTATATTGGAAACATTTATATGGGACATAGATGAAAGCTCTTGTTCTTTTAAAATCTTTCACAGTTACATCATTGTTTTACAATATATATTTCAATGATCAATTTTCTTCCACACTCTGCCCTGTCTTTGTCGTTGTCTTAGCCATTCAGCATGATTCTGCTTTCCCTGTGAGGAGACATATATTGAACGTCTCCGTTCAGCCTGAACCTTTCTTATTGCACATGACACAGCTGATTCAGCATGTTTGATCTTCACACGAGCCCTCACTTGAATCCGCCTATACCACCACTGACATAGTTGCTTCATGGGATTACTTTTCTTTATTCCTCCTCCATGTTGAGTGGCCCTTTGATAGGCACAACGTGCTTGCCAATGAGATCTTTCCATGCCTTGGGTAGACCAAATCCCAAGGCTTCCAAACTCTTCCGCAAAAAAGGTTCCATGTGCATGCAAAATGTGCTACAAATGCTCAACAACAACAAGACATTTAGTATCGTACAATATTTTTTGAACAACAAAAAATACTCAAAGCTGTAGGTTTTCAAGTAATAACCATGTATTGTGTCAAGTTTGTCGCACCCCATGCCTTTTCATAGCTAGTGTAGAACTCTGTCACAACTGCCTCAAATTTCTCAACATCCCCATCTTCAAACCTTGCTTTTTGCAACAAAGGTGCTAGGCGATCAAGTGCCAACCACGCTTTGGCCTTTGCCACCCTTGCTTGTCCTGAAGAGCCTCGATCAAGTACAGCTGCATGAAGCTTCCTCCACACCTCAAAATCTGTACCCAGATGACCTCTCTGGGTATGATTAGATAAGAACTTTCTGGCTTTTGCACCTCCAAAACATGGTTTGCTAGGAACATTTCCGGTCTTCCCTGATCTTCTCAAGTCCTTCTCAATCTTCACTTGACCACAATGTAAACCTGCATCTGAAAGCACTTGCTCTATTTTTTTAATAGTTCTTTCACTCTCTACTGCTGGTTTCATATTCCATGAAAATTCGATGTACATGTAGACTAGTTTCTCAATTATTCTAACCAGCGCATGCAAAACACAAATATGAACTCTGATCAAAGGGATAGGAAGAATTGGATCCCAATTAGGATCCACTCCTGGAGCATCACGATTTGGGGGTTCACGCCTATTACTGATTGCATTTAGGCATTTCCATTCTCTCTCTTTTCCTCCTTTGGAGACACCTCGTTCGGTCATACAATACAGGCAAGGATACTTGGCCATTGCTCCTTGGGAAATACCAAACATGCATTTCAAGGTTTTAAGATCTGCAGCCAGGTGCCATTCAACCTCATATTCACCATATCCTTCTACATAAAGCTTTTCGCCATTCGACTGCTGCTGGATAGTGGAAGGAAGCTCAGTCTGGTTGAAGTACCACTTCAGAATTTCATGGGTCTCTGTTGGAACCTGTTAACAACAACTGTTAGATTGTCTACAACATCATAACAAGAGGATAGCAACATAATATTCTTTATTTAAAAATGGATAGCACGTCACCTCAAATGCAGCCAGCCACCAAATCTCATTTTCGGATTGTACACTAAAGTGCTTCTCATCAGCATTACTGATACTTGCATCCAAAGCTCTATTCATTAAAGTAATGCTAACCCTTTTCAGCTTCTGTCCTTTGATCACCTCACTCTCATCAAGTTTCAAAACAAATTTCAGCCTTCCATTGCACTCATGTACACTGATGTCATAAAATTTCACCATAGCCATTTGTAATTTCCGAACATCCATGATGAAATTGTTGAACTCTGTAAGCTCTATAATTTTCTGTTCCCCGCTCTTTTTAGTCACTGTCAATGTGCTAGACACGTGACAAGGCTCTCCAACAAGTTCGACCATTCCCAAGTTGAGAATATTTCGAGCTTTGTTTACGTGAAATGGTTTTGGAATGGGAATTACTGTTTTTTTTCCAAGCTTGCAATTGAAACCCTCTTTAACTTTATTAAACAACATCCTGTAAGACTTTGTGCTTATACCAGCCATGTCACATATACCTTGTGCATCTGCAGGCGTGAATGCTTCACTCACCTCCTGCAAGGATTGCTTTGCTATGTCTGATCGAAGTCTTGCAAACTTAGGATGCTGTATTGCTGACTCCACGATGTCTTTTGTCAGAACTTTGCCAAATATATCAGAACCTTGCTCTTTTGGACCCACAACATCTGTGACCATCCTGAAGCAACAACGATTGCTATTTCAGTCCACCATTCATCTAACTATACCACCCCCACACCCAATCCCCCATCTCCAAAAAAGGAACTAAAGATGAAAATGAAAGTGAGTGCTCAAAGAAATTTAAGCTCAAAGAAATTATAGATCCCAATACCTGCAAGCTTTTACACGACGCTTCCATTGGCCACCTCCAACATTGAGTTCTTCCAATGGTTTGATCTGTCTCTTGCGTAATCGAGCACCCAATGGCGTGTCTTTCAAATATTGCAATTTTCTGTTGAACTTTTCAAGTTGTTTTCGAAGGTGTGCATTCTCACTCTCCAATGTGAAATTGTTGATTTCTCGAACTGCCAAAATTTCATTCTTCTCCTTAATAGTGTCCTGCATCTTACAAATAGTCTGCTGCAAATGATCAAACTCTTTTTGTAACCCAGCACAAACTTTTGCTTTGTCCTCGTTTGAAGCTTGCAAAGCTGTTGTGATCGATGCCAAGTAAAAATTCGCACCTTCAAGCATTTTTATCCTGGCATCTCTATCACTCAAATGTCTTTCAAAGATACTTTGACATTGGCCAAACAGTCTTTTGCAATAACCAAGCAATCCATTTTCACCCTCACACACAAACTTGAAGAAACTTGTCAACCCAAAGAATGATGGAGATTGAGAGGAGGTTGGATCTGGTGGGTAAATACTACCATCCAACCAAAGGTCCATATTTTTCTTTCCTTCATTTCGAAGCTCAGTAATGCGGGCTTCGCATGCTGGCCTAGACCAATTTCTCTTACAGCAGGGAGCATAATCGGATTCTACTTGGAAGTGGATGTTCACCTTTTTCCTCTTTTGCTGCACAGGTTCCATTGCATTGTTCTGTGCTTTAACAACACCAAAAAGCATCATGAACTCACACTTTAACCAAAAAAAACCAAAGATATTACACTTATCTCCCGTGAAGAAGATTGCTTCATTAAAACCAAAAGACAACATCACTAAATAATACCTCCTTGTCCATCAAACAAACTTGTTGGTATCCTGGATGAACCAAAATGTACAGAGTACTTGTAAGCACAACCCTCACTTGAAAAAGGTAAGAAATGGGATTGTTATTCATGCACAAGCAGGTATGGCGCATGAAGAACAAATACTTTTCCATCCTTTTTCAAAACTTGCCGCCTTGAGAAGAAGAGAAAATCAAAAACCTCCCGCTCAAAAAAATTCGGATTTGGAGTGGTTGTGGTTGTGCAATCGGGAAGACAATGAGGGAGACAATGCAAGATGATGGGTTGCAGGGACGAAGTTCGGTTCAAGTTTGGTTAGCAGAGTTGGCTTCGTTACATTCAAAAGTGTAATGAAGAAAGAGAGTGGTGTCTTTTTTCAATAAAATAAGGCACCATAGTGGGAATAAAAAACTATACTCAAGATGCATTGTTTTGAATTAAAAAACACCCTACATATCAGTTAATGGAATAAAGAACTCAAAAATGACGCACGTGCCCTCCAATATTATATGTGGATTTATTGGCTTGCTTTGTCCACATCACCATCCCAAGGGATCTCTTACAAGGCCCCTTTTTGAGTCCAAATTTTCCCTAATGACAACGCATGATGAACAAACAGCTAGTAAGATACCGAGGCTAGGCAACCTGCTCCAAACAGTACACACCAAAGGGATGACTCTTTGAAGATGGATTGGCAGTACGATCGGATGCTCTCATACCAACACTAGGTTGGTCGACTGCAGGAGGCTAAGAATCACCAAAGGCTCAAGAGCTCCACGATTTCTCCACCCAACCATTCCAATCTTCCACACGGCTCACCTAAGTTTGGACCCCTCCTCTTTTAATAGCCTATTGGCCCTTTTCCTGTGCCCAACCACTTTTAGTGCCTCGTCACCCTTGAGTCCATTTACCGGTCGTATTGGCTCCCCTAAACCTCGCTCGTGTACCTTGTCCGTACAGTTGAGCTCTTTCGGCTCCTGGAACTACCGCTATCGTGACAATGAGGAAGAAGGAGAGTACAACACAATTAGGTCTATGTGCTACAACACAAACGAATAAGGCATGATTAGAAAACCCTTAAACATGTGCATTAATGGCATAAGAAGAAGCTATGAAGTTGTATCTTTGTATGCAAGCGTGTATATGTAGAGCTATGTGAGTCATAAGTGTGTATATATGGAGATATGTGAGCCACGCCACGAGTATATATTTGGTAACAACTAGAGATAGTTGCATCAAAAAATAACATGATTACTATTAGCTCCTTTTTCTTCTTCTTCATTGGCATGTTTTAATTCCCTATAAAATCCTCCAACCTGCATGATTGATATATGAAAATAAGCCATTGAAACATACCTTTGTACACAAGTATGTATTTTTTGAGCCATACAATTCATGTGTTTATATTCATCCGATAAATACGTAGAGGACACCACATGACATCAAGCTTACTTTTAGCGACATGTATTTGTTGAGCTATGCAATTCATGTGTCTATATCCATACAATAAATAAGTAGAGGACACCAAATGACATCAAGCTTGCTTTTAGCGACACTTTAGAAGAAGAAGGGCTTCTTCTTTGGGATGACAAAAAAAAACCCATCACACATTGGACATGATTAACACTAGAAGAAGAATCCATTGAGACATTAGAAGAAGAAATCACTTCCAAAGAAGAAGAAGTAACAAAAAATTAAGAGGAAGCTCTTCTTGTGTGTTACACATGTCCTAAAAAACCTCACAAATCCATTATGCATGATTGGCATAAGAAGAAAAATCCATTAAGGTTTACCTTTGTATGCAATATGTAGAGCTTGCTTACTTGCTTACTTGAAAGGGATAAGTTGTAGTTATATAGAAAAATACCTTTGTATGCAAGTGTGTATATATAGAGCTTCCTTGCTTGTTGCTTGAAAGGGACAAGTTGTAGTTATACAAAAAAATACCCAAAACACAATTGAAATTACTTATGTTTCTTGAAAGGGCCAAATTGTAGTTATACAAAAAATACCCAAAACTTAAGAGAAATTGCTTATGCTTTGTGAAGAAAGATAAAAATAGGTTAAGCACTTGAGGGTGGAAACTTGCTTCTTAAAAATGCATTGGGGCATATGTAGTCCTTGGAAATACTTATAGACACTGGATCCTTAGTTGGCTTGTCCTCACCCAAAGTGGATGTAGACTTGGTTCTTAAAGGTGTCTTAAGGTTTATGTATTCCTTAGGGTGGAAAAAATACTCATGGATACTCATAAACAAATCCTTATTCAAATGGGTATCATAGGGTGGAAAATTGCTTCCAAAAATTTAAACCCTAGAATCTAAATCTCATAATGTAAACGCTATGTCCTAAAATCTAAAACCTGAACCTTAGACCAAATTGTAGACCGTAAACCTTAGAATCTAAATCCTCAACCCTAAATCCTAAATCCTAAACCTAAGACGTTAAACCTTAAATCCTAAACCCAAGAACTTAAACCTTAAATCGTCAACCAAAAAACCTGGACTCTACCCTAAGATTTAAATCCTAAACCATACACCTTAGACTCTAAATCCTAGACGAACCCTAAACCATACACCTTAGACTCTAAATCCTAGATGAACCCTAAACCATACACCCTCGACTCTAAATCCTGAATCATCAACCTTAAGACCCTAGACCTAAACCCTAGAGCTTACACATTACATGCTAGACCCTAAATCCTAAGTTATAAAGCCTAAACCCTAAACACTAAAGCTAAACCCTTAACCTTGAACATTAGACTCTAAATCCTAAACCCTTAAACCTAAACCCAAGAGTTTAAATCTTAGACCTTAAACCTTGAACCTTAAATTTTAAACCTTAAACTATTAATTCTAAACCCTAACGTTAAACTTTAAACTTGAAACTATTAATTCTAAACCCTAACGTTAAATTTTAAACCTGAAACAATTCTAAACCCTAACATCAAATCATAGACTCTAAACCTTGAATTTAAACTATCAATTATAAACCCTAAGCTTAAATCATAGACTCTAAACCTTGAAATTCGATTCCTTAACCCTAAACTAAAAAACCTTAACCCTAGGCCCTAAACTCTAAATCCTAGGACTTAAATCATACAACCTAAACCCTAAATCTTATAATCTTAACTTGAAACTTGAATCTTAAATCGTCAACTCTAAACCCTAAACCTTAAACTCTAAAACCTAAATCCTAGGTCCTAAACCCTAAATCTTAGAATCTTAACTTGAAACTTGAATCTTAAATTGTTGACCTTAAACCTTAAACTCTAAAACCTATAAAATTTATTCCAGACCCTAAACACTAAATACTAAACTTTAAACCCTAAACCCTAAACCATAGACCGTAAATCGTAAGCCCCAAAACCTAAAACCTAAAGCCTAAAAAGTTCTGATCAAGGGGTGCCATTTGATTACCCACCACTATATGTATGATGTACCCTAAACACCAAACCCGAAAATTTGAAATCCAAAGCCTAAACTTCAAAACTTGAAACCTAAACCTTGAAACTTGAAACCCAAAGCCTAAACTTTAAAACTTGAAACCTAAACCTCAAAACTTGAAACCCAAAGCCTAAACTTTAAAATTTGAAACCTAAACCCGAAACCCTGATTCCCACCATTGAATATCCATTCTTTGGAAAACCCTCTCCACTGTAGCCTATGTGAAATAACACTCGTAATAATCCTTGAAAATTATCATCGTAATCATCCTTGCAATAATCCTCACAAATTAGGAGAGTTATTGCAAGAGTTATTATGAGGCTTGACATTTTTCTATTGACTAACGAAAAAGAGACTTTATTCTCCCTTGTAGTATAATAGAGATGTAGTGTGTGACCTTAATACGATTCAAAATCAAGGTAGTTAGCTTTAGTGCTATAATTTGTTTTCTTTCTAACTAATGAGAAAAACAGTAAGATTGGAGTGCATGCGGTTTCCTTAATCAGTTTTTTAATGATTTGCTGAATCTACAACTAAAAGTGAAAAAATTCCTTTTTTTGTTATTGTCTCAAACTTGCACCTTATTTTTCCAATATGACTAAATATAGAACTTAGTAGGAATAAGAGAGAGAGAGAGAGAGATTTCGTAGGCACGTGTTGTGCCTTGTTGATCATGGGAGGGTTAGTCTAGTTTAATGAAACACTTTTAAATCTCCACTAAATTGAGATTATTTTAGATATTTTTCATATCCATTAAAATTTTGAGCAAATTCTCAAATGGCACGAATGATAACTGGTGGTTTATATTGCTCCCTTGGTATGGTTTGTGTAAAGATCTTAAAAGACACAAATGCATATGTTCACATAGACAAGATGATTAAAAGCTCCTTCTTTTTAAATTCCTCTTAAACTCTTGTTAACCAATTGAATATATTTTGAATTTGATCAAGCATTATCAAACAAAGATAAATTAGCTTTGAATTTTCCACCTAATGGGGCCACCTTAAGTTGTTACAATTCTAGAAGCTAAAGTTGACTCTATTTATTACACGTCATAGATGCCCACTCACACACCATCATTATTATCTACAAGCATATAAAGATAAAACTACAAATTGGTATAAATGTTGCCACCAAATAACCTAAAATCTCTCTAACACAACTAAAAGGTTGGAAGCTAAAAAAAGACTACTTTCCATTTGTATCTAGTCATACATTTCTTCTCTTACATACCATTTACACACAAAGGATTATAAAATTTATAGAATTATATTACTCGCATGGTGAGGTTAAAAAGCATCTTGAGATTCCAAGTGGATGGACAAACTGAGTAGCAAAGCAGAGGCAGCTTCTCTTTTAGAGTAGGGTTCGTTTTTAATGGCATGAGTAGGTGGGGGTTTTATCTTTTTGAGATGGTGGACAAGAATGCCTTATCATATCCACGACTTATGTACTCATGCTTGCATGGAAGTGTGAACATACGGCAATAGTGTGAAGATACGACAATAGTGTCCACCCAACTTTCTCACGTCTGGCTATGCATATTCCATTTGCATGATCATTACTACATGTTTGTATGTTATGTGAAAGGTGCCTTAAACAAACAAGTACACTTGAACTTATGCATGCTTTCTAATCTATATGCAATTGGCTTATAGGCCTTTCCCATGACCCACATAACTAGGCTTGGGGTGTGCTAGAAAACTTGGCTGTAATTGTGCCAAAAGCTGCCTAATTGCTGAGAACTGCATTATAAACTTGGCCAAAAACGTCATTATGATGCTATTGAAAATCAAAATATCGTGGGAAGCTACACATCTCTAACCTATGAGGCTATGTGTGAGAGTGAGGGCCTTTACACATACAAAAGCTCAAGAAATGAGAATTCAACCTAAAAGATTGTGGGCACCACGTGCGAGGAGATGAACTGGTGAGTTTGCTTGGGAATGCAATTGGGTGGGCAAGATCAAACCAAAAAGCGGGATTCTTTCCCTTTTGAATAAAAAACCTAGCTCCACCCAAGGTATGGAAGCCACTAATAATAGGGCTTGATAAAAGCATTTTTTAAAAATCGGTCAAAATAAGGATAGGCTTATTTTTCTAGGCTAAATTTGCATATTTTGTCGGTATTTCAACAAAAAACTAGTAAATTTGAATCGTTTTTTCTACCCGGTTTTTCCGAATTTTGGCAGGAAAAAATACATTGAATTGCCGTTTTGTCGAGCCCCGGCCCCTTGCCCCTAAGTTTTGGACATGTAAAGTGGATTGTTCCCCAAACTCATTAATGGCATGTACTATGTGCTGAAGTCATGGTCATTGGTGAGCATACACGATGACGACAGCCGAGGACAGATATCATGCTTGTACTTTTATGGCTTTTGATCCACGGTTAGAAACTTGGGTTGGGACCTCGTCGGCAGTAGCTTTTTGGATCTGATGACTTTGGGCGAATTCTGCAACGGCGTGAGTGGTCTTTTATTTTAGGGTCTACTTGTTTTGTTAGCAGTGATCGCCCACCTTATCTTGTCCTGTGAAAGATAAACCGGGAAGGTAAGCGGTTTTCTCCATCGCCCACTACACACTGTCTTGGAAAAATTACAATTCTTTGTTTTCCTTTGCTTCTTTGGAATGTTTTCTTCTTCTTGACTGTATCTTGTGGCCTGCCAAAGGGGCTCACGAGGGCGATCTATCACTGAGCGGTGGCCTTAGCAGCTGAGATCCTCATGCCTTTCGGAGGCATCTATTTTCGCATACCTTGTTATGAATCGGCCCCCCATTTTCCGGCCAAAAAAGCCTGTTGGGTTCGACAGTGAGGGCAAAAACAGAGTTGGGCGCTTACCCTACTCGTCAATTCAGCACATTGTGTTTACTAGTGAAGGCAAAATCAGAGTTGGGCACTGACCCAGAATGACTCAAAACCATACAATATATGTGTACCTGCATTTGGATAATTGATTTATGGACTTGTTACCCTAGTTTGCCATAGTATCACAGAGTTTTGACATCGTGCAGAAGGTGCGTTTTTCGGCAACGTCATGGATGGCGCAACTGGCAGTGATGTGGAGCTCATCTCCAAAACCCTTCAGGTGGAACACAAGATTTTCTACTTTGACCTCAAGGAGAATCCTCGTGGCCAATACTTGAAAATCTCAGAGAAGACCTCTGGTTCCAGGTCCACCATCATAGTGCCAGCCTCTGGCATCAGCATCTTTGTGGATCTGTTCAAATACTACGCGGCCGGAGACAATCCAGAGCTTTCCGGCAAAGACGCAGCCCTCCAGAGTAGTGAGGTGCAGCTGGACACGAAGGTCGTCTTTTTATGATATCTTCCTTAGGTTTTCTTATTTGTATGATTTGTTTATACTGAGCAGGGGCTAATGTGACTTATTGCTTACTTATGTGGCAGGTGTTCTATTTTGATGTGGGACATAATCAGAGAGGTCGTTTTTTGAAGGTAAGCATTTGAGTTACATGTGAGCATGTGCATGTCCTTGATATGCTTTCAAAGGTCTATACGGCCACTATTATGTAGAGTTAGATGATGATGAAGAGCTTTTACCTGATGCAAGTAGCTATTGTAGCTATATCGATCAGTCCCGGTGCCTAGCATGTCTTTGAAGATAGATGATGAAGGCAAACCGCTATGGCACTATGTAAAGAGCCACTATGCCTTTCAAATTTAGAAGTGTATCGATTGTAGAGCAATGAATTAGAAGACACGTCCAAAAGCCCTTTTGGGTAGAGGTTGCAAGAGCATACCCAAACTGGCAAGGTGAAGGCAGAGAGAGACGACACAAACATGGGATAATGACTTGTGCTCACCATATAACTTTTAAGCTCACACTATATATAATGTAATCATCTTTACAACCACATAAGCATCATAGCTGAACACTCCCCCTTTAAAAGTTAGGTGGTTGTAGCATCAAGAAGACTTAGAAGCATCATCGTCATGAATCAGTACGACGTCCTGCAAACCCATAAGTTGCAGAAGATGTTATCTTTTGGAAGTCCAAACATTTGATTGTCTTGTAAGGTTGGCCGCAGCTCATTTATGAACTGTCGACTTGCTTCGTATGGTCAACTGTCTTGTGAAGCTGTAGAAGGCTTGGAATGGCGAATGGTTTTGTGTGACAGTTGTGTAGACTAACAATCTGTACAAAAAGGGCTCTAACAATGTGGACAAATGTGGGCCTTTATGGTTTAGGGTTAGGAGAGTGCCCTTAAAACCTCAACTTTTTGTATGAATACCTCATAATGGAAACATAGCACCTCATTTGGTGCTCATTTGACATTTGGATATTATGCAAGGCTCAGTGGTTTTCCTTTGGATTAGCTCATTAAACATTACTTTAATCATGGATTAGAGCTCTTAATCTAGGCATTTCTACTGCTGGCGATCAAAGATGGGTGGGTTTTTTTTTTTTGGGGGGGGGGGGGGGGGGGGCAGTGTTTTATCCTCCTCTCCTCCTTCCCTCCCATTCCTCCTCATCTCTCCCCTTTACAACTGACAAATTCTCCCTCCCTCCCTCCCGACCTTTTCCCTCCTCCCCCCACTCTTTCTCCTCCATCCCACCCCATGCCCTCCCCTCCAGCACCTTCATCTCTCTGGGTGCAGATGCTGGAGTGCCATCACCAGGCTACTACTGCAATGTCATAAGCTGCCGGTCCCCTCTGTGTGCTACTGGTGCAGAACCACTGACTGCCCATCTGCATTGGCTTCCATTTGTGGCACTCCTTGGGCTGCTTGCACTTGCCCGTGCTGTCACTATTTGGTTCCCTAAGCAGGATTAGCTATGATGTAAGAGCAACATTAATTCCAAAAGCTCTTTTTTGGGACACAGTGTGACTAGCCATTGTGTCTATTTTTAGCCCATATGACTGGAACTACTTCTACTCTAGTGTGGCTAGAGGCGGATGGCTCTGCTAGTGTGACTAGTACTCCACATCTCCATTGTGATTGGAGATGGCTAATGCGATTAGCTGTGTGTGCTCTCTACTAGTGTGACCAGATGAGAGGCTAGTGAGATTGGCAGTGATGTGCCACGAGTGTGACTGGGAACACATACACACCAGGGTACCCTAGTGTGACTAGAACCCTGGGATGGATACAAGTTTTGAGAAAAGGGATTTCCAAGTTTCATATGCATGTGCATTGCTCATGTTTGCATGTACTGTCTGACCCTCTTCCGTCCCTGCTTTGGTGTAGGAACTAACTACACCGGTTCCTGTTCAAGGAGACAACTAGCCTTTGCATATAAGCATGAAATTCACACAACTGTACCTGATTTTATCTGATGAGAGCATTACCATAGTCTGCAAGAGAAAGAGAGAGAGAGAGAGGCTGTGGGGAGCAAGCTCAACCCTCAATACATGAGTTGCAGGGCAAGGGAGTGCACCACAATAGCTCTTAACCTGCAACAACCCACCATAATGCTGCAAATGAGCCTCATTCAGCCCAAAATCCCACGCTTCCCTCTTCCCAGTGTGGAAAATGCACATAAATTTGACACTTGGCACAATTTTAAGCCTTTTCCACATGCAATCTTCCAAGCTAAAAATCTCCTAACTGGTTCACATTCTCACAACAGTCCTTTGCCAGCTTTTGGTCCCCTTGACATTCCGCACAAACTGACGCGAACACTTTTCAATTCCGACATTGCCCAAAATAGCAGTTCCCTAGATTTTAGGGATGATGTCATCTGCATTCCTTCTGGTCTCCTGACCATCTTTGACCACTATGGTCACTTCAGAATTTGCTTAGAATTCAAGATACATTCACATTTTGGTGGCAGCCACTTACTAGTGTAAACCGGCCTATGCCCTCATTCAGTGGCCATGTCCTGGACACTGTCATTCATCTTTCAGTGCAGTTCTCAGGCTTAGCCAACCACTGGTCCAGAGTCCCACTGGCTGACCCATTCTGACATTGCAATGGCCCAAGTCCTTCCAAGAGATCCCGGGGGAAAACAACAGCAACCAAAGAGAAAGAAAAGAAAAATATATATATTTATAAAGAAATGTAAATAAAGAAAACAATTGCAAAAAGTTTCACCTCCTGGTGACACCGGGCATGCAAGGGCACATGGGCATCCTCTACATCATAGGAGCTAGGCACCCATTTTATAACCCATGTGGGGTGACCAGGTCCCTTTTAATGCCAGTGTGGCCACCATGGTGGGCTGCCCACCACTTGGCAGGCCCTTCCATGCATGGCCACCTATGCCACTCCCTTTTCAATCTCTCTTGGGTTTGGCGCAACCAGCAGCAGCAGCACAGTCTCTCCTGCTCATTCTGTATGGCCAGTCCTGCACCCACCTGTTGTGCAGCTGTACGACTCAGCCCCCTGCTGTACGACAGGTGTATGACCACCTGTACAAGCTAACTCCGCCTTCTTTTGACGCGGGCCAGCACCTGAACAGCATCTGCAGCTGTAGTATGGGCTGTGCATGCTGCTATACGGCCTGTATCCTTTGTTTACTTCGTCTCTGCTGCTGGCAACTTCATTCCCTTTTGTGCCTGGGTGTTTTTGAAGAAACTGCCTATTTCTGTTGCATAGACAGCCACCCTATGTGCTTGAAGAGTGCCCGAGGATTGCCATAAAATCTATGAAGAGTACTTAGAAGCTGTTGAAGACCAGGGAGCATTGCCGTGGGTGCAATCTTACTTCTTGTGAGATTGGGCTTGACTTAGTGGCTTGGGGCTTGGAGCATCTATTTTCATATTGTTCTTGGAAATCTGATGCTTGGCACCCTTACTCTTGTATGTTGTAATATGCAGCGGAAGTCTTCGTATTGGAGGATCCTGTCACACAAATGCTCACACCATCTTCTGTATCCTGAGTTTCGTGAGTTTAGCAATCCACTTTAATACTTCAAACTTTAGAGAGATATGAGAGAGAGAGACGAGAACTGTACAGCAGATTGGGTCCCAAATTACCCACTGAAGGGGCCCCTATCCCGTTACCGAGATAGTATTTGCTTTATTACTTTAGAGAAAATGACTGTGGACTGTAGATAAGCCAAACGCAAGATCTCGGAGGATCGGAAGCCTGGCTGAACTGTACATGGCTGTAGAAACACCTCAATGAACTGATCTCGAGCCTATGCACTCTTCCCAAAGGCATGAGGAAGGGCTGCACACCTGAGGCTGAGAGAGGACTGCAGTGGACTGTTCTAAGCTATGTAACTATGCTGTAAATGCTTATGAATGATATGTTACCTTCACCAGATGACTGTTGCATGTATGGATGATGCACAGAAGGCGGGGTACTGTTGCAATACTGAAAACTGCTGTAGATCTGCAAACTGTAGGGCTGAAACGCAGACTGTAGGCAAACGCAGGTCTGTATGGACTGAATTGCTGCTGGTGGTGATATGGGCTTAAACGCAGAGGGTAAACTGCTGTCCTGGTGCCTGGAAGGGTGCTGTATGCAGGCGCCTATGGCTGTAGGGACTGAACTGCTGCGTTAAGGTACTGATTGGCTGCGCTTGATGACTGTAGGGACTGTATTGCTGCTGAACTGCTGTGTAAGACTGCTGACTGAAGCAAACGCTGGTTCTCAAAGGCTGGAGAAGCAAACGCAGAAGCTTCAAGAGGGATGGATTAGTCTATGCTGAAGCCGGGGAATGCTCCTAATGCTGAGGATGAAGATGCCTAGCTCACTGAAGACTGAATGAATGTCTAAGCCCTATGCAAGCCTATTTATACTAACTAGAGGCTGGTCAAGTTAGCTGGTCATTTATTTAATAAAGTTTATGTTTATAAATGACAATAAATGCTAAATAAATATCATAAAATATGGAAAAAATACTAGATAAATCCTAGTAAATTCCCTAAGGCTTCTGGGATGTTCTAAATGATGCACAGGCATATGAATGCATGTTATGCAAAATGCAGAGTGCTTTCTGATGCAAACCCTAAGGTTTCTACTGACTCTATATGCATGAATGATTCGGGTTAAGGGACTTGACTGACTGACTAACCCGCTAAGGCTGAGGAATAACCTACGTAGCTCGTGCCTGACTTATCCTGGATTGAGGATGTACAATGGGGTCACGGCGTACGACAAATATCATCCTACTGGGTTCTAATAATGTACAAATGTTGCACTGCTGATGATGAGCCAGTTTGTCACCATGCACTGAGTGCAGAGTGCATGTGACATATCTCCAATTTCTCTATTGGAATAAAGCTATTCCTTAGGGCGGGGCCCGGTTGGTCCGGCCCTAGTGTGGTGTGCCACATTACATTGGGAGCCCAAGCTCCCTTCCTTCCCATTGTGGTGGAAGGAGTCCTTTCTTGTGATTAGTCGTGATTATTTAACCATTAAAAGACTAATTTTAAGACAACAATTAACCAACTCCACTTAACACAAATCAGACATTGATCATTAACGAGGTTAATTAAGGATGGCTGGCTGCTCTCCTTCACATATTAGTGCATCACAAGAGGCACCCTTGGCTGTCCAACTGGAGGTGGATCCACATCAAGCCATGGTGCACAAGGAGCAAGAGATGGAGAGACTTTGGAGGAGGATTGAGCAAGAAGCGGTTATCAAGCAACTTAACTACATTTTCAGTTTTGGCAAAGGGCATGAATGCCAAGCCTCGTGAGCTTGCCCTGGCATATCTCATCAAGAGAGGGAAAGTTGAGACAAATGAGGCAGGGGAACTTGCCCTTGTGAAGCCTCCCAAGTTAAATACCATGGGGGCTGCTGCCCAAACAGCCCATGCAAGCGTGAGAACCGCACCAACATTGTGCCAGTGTGTTCTCCCTCTCCCCGTTGACCCATTGCATTAAATCCTATCCATGCAACCCATAGTGAATCTATGGAAACGGTTGATGAGGGGCACAACGAATCTCAGGCTCATGTGCATCCAAAGAGCCCAATGTTTGGGGCTAGTTTGAGGATGCCTATGCAGGGTGAGGGCAAGATGCCCATGAATGCCTTGGACAACACTAAGAAGAGTGCTATGGATGCATGTACTGAGCCAATGGTTAGCAACAAAGGCAAGAGGAAGATGCCCATGCTCGATGAAGTAATTATGCTGGAGGATCTTCACCCATCTCCCAAGAAACTCATGGAGTTTAAAATGGGCGACGAGCAAGTGAAGTTTGATGATTACCATGGAGATTTGTATGTGGACAAAGCATTGTCCATCTCTCAATTTGAGGCAGTCTTCTTGGAGGAAGACTACACGGAGAAGGCAAAATTGAGACAGGTGGGCTATCATCTCAAGGGTACAACAGTTCTTGGTGGTTGGCCGAGAAGCTCACCGACCGAGCCCCCAATTTTCTATAACACATTTTAAAAAAAATGATTGGAAGGTGAGAACTACCCGGGCACACACGGACTTCATCCAGTGTTGGCAAGCTTTCTCCTTATCTTCTCGAGACTTTGGTTGCTCAATTCATGCCTCTTGAGCTTGGATCGTTTTCTTCAAGGGTCGCCACCTTTTAGTATGGGAAGCCATGACTGTTCATTTTTTAAATCCAATAATGTTTTTTAAAAACATTAAGGCTCTAAAGCCTTAGCCTCATATGTATTAAGGCTTTTACAAAAGTCTTCCCACGGGCTATGTAAGCAGCCCGCCCACCCTAAACAGGCCGCCCACGCATCTGCAAGGCAACAAAGAAAAAAACATGACTAGCAACCCTCACGTATGCAAATGCGGCTAGCCTAAAAAAACCCACCTGCATGGCGTTTTGGGGCTCCCGCATGCAGTCGAGTATGTCACGATTGTGACTTAGTTCATTATACACAGTCTCCTCGTGGTTACAGATACTGAAGTGACATGATTACAGAGGACCCCTACACTCGGATGGTCACGACTATTCGCTCTAGAGACATGCCTCTTCATCAAGAGCCACACTCCTTCGATGACTGGTCACACCCCTTCGCTCTAGGGTTGCAACTCTTCATCCAATGGTTGCAGCTATTCGTCCAAAGGATGTGTCTCTTCACCTAGAGTCATGACTATTGGTCATGGGATGTCTCTTTTCATTCGTGTCTCTTGGACTCCTATATAAGGAGCCTGTCGTATCACAGTTTCAATCAATCAATCAAACATCTGTGTTCAAGTCTCTCGAGTCTACTTTCAGTCTTAAATACACAGATAAGTGGATGAAATACTAAGTAATAACAGTAATCCTCACAGTGGTATCAGAGCAAAATTTTTTCCCGGGCCTACGGTTGTGAGCCTCTCACCCTCTCCGCTCTACTCCTCTACCCGGCGTTGTATGGAAGCAGAAGAAAGATGGAACCTACATCTACGAGTATGAGGTAACCTAAACCTTCTTTCTCAATTCACATATAGAAGACAGATGCACAGATGTGTGTGTGGCGTACCCGGTGAGGAGATTTCCTGCTGGTAGCCCTTCGTGTGCCTCTTCATCGGGTTGTGCCCTTTCGTGCATGGGTTCGCATCCCTTCACACGAACGGTCATCAAATCAGCCCGGCAGGTACCCCTTCACCTTGGCGGCACCTCTTCGCTATTCCCCATGGCTGCGCACCTCTTGGTCGCCTGTGCATAAGCGCTCGTCATACAAATCAGCCAGCGCAGGTCCTTTTACGCGCAGCCCTTCGTGGGTTTAATAAACGGCGACCTTCCTAGCCGGCCAGCCCGTTAATCAACTTGGGCGGCCCTTTTTATTAACCCACGTGCCCTTTCGATAAGTCAAAAAAAAAAACAAAGCGAATATGGGGCCAGCGCAACGAATTAGTCCGCCGGCCAGCCCATTCGCTCCTCTCGCACGCTGTTCTAGGGAAGGTTCGCTCCTCTTCCACGCTGCCACGCCAGGGAATTCTCTCCACTCTGGCACACATTCCCCTTCTCAACCAGGCGTCCAATGGAACCCAACAGCAATCAGCCAGAGCTTTACATCTCGTACATAGACGAGGTCCCGGAAGCCATCTTGCCTGAAAATCCTCGCCCAGCCCCAGAAATAATTATAATACCCGATACACCCACACCGGAGCCCGCCCCATTACTCGAACCCGAACTTGTTCCGTCTCCAGTTCATGTACCAGGTCCCCTGGACTATTTATTATACGTCAGTCACACCGCCACGCCACTCAGTTACAGGCGTGGGTGATCTGGCATATTTACTTGACGTGTCCAGCACACCATCTTGCTCATTACGAGTTTATTTTGGGACGGTACCCACATCTTGCATATTTCCTGGACGAGTGCCGTGTGGATGCAGTAAACCGAATCATCTCGCTTCAGCCCTTGGTTCGAGTATACAGCGAGCTCATTGTGCCAGATTACACTCCCTTAACCCCCTGCAGAGACACCTCCTCTCGACGAGGTGGAAGACTTCGAGCCTTCGGAGTTAGGCTCCAATTTCTTAGCAGAATTGGGAGACGATTCACTGTCACTCTCTTCTCCAGCAGTACCACATATTTCACCAGCTTCTCCGCGCTACTCACTCTAGCAGATCCAACATGCCATCTATCTCAGAGGAGGAGGGCCAGCAACAAGACGAGCAAATGCAGGCCATTACATCATTACGCGAGCAGATGGAGACACTTCAGCAGACCTTTTCGACAAGTCTTTCTACCATCAGCAGACGACTCGACCAGTTGCAGCGGCCCCATCCAACGCGCACACCAGCCAGTGATCCACAACCATCTTCTTCAGAGACTTCGGTAGCAGAAAATGAAGATGAACCAGATCCAGCGGCCGAGGTAAACAATGCAGAACTCCAACTTCTTTATAAAATATTTACTGTTGCACAAAAAAAGAAACTCGATGTCAAACTGCCTGCCCCTTATAATGGTCGCCGCGACAAGCGCGTGCTTGACCAATGGATATTCAAAATGGAGGTATATTTGACCAATACCGATTTGGTCGAAAGCAAGAAGGTGGCTTTAGCCAGTTTACTACTCAAGGATACAGCACTTCTATGGTGGCAACGACGTGTTGCAGATGGTAAGCACACTCCTACTTGGGATAAATTCCGGCGCGCCCTCCGCAAGGCCTTTGAACCTGCCAGTGCGGACTACCATGCCCGGTCTGCTCTCCGCTGCCTGAGGCAAACAGGATCCTCAGCCACATATATCACAGAGTTCCAACGTTTAACTCTGGAAATTGAGAGCCTCAGCCCCGCTGACAAGCTACACAGCTTCATCGATGGGCTTGAACCCAACTTACAGGAAGATGTGCAGAAGTTTAACCCTCTCACCATAGATGCTGCCATTGCCTATGTAGAGCGCCTTGGAGATCTACGACGACAACCCAGGACATCCTTCTTTGGCAATCGGTCCTCAAACAGTGCCCGTTTCTCCCAGCACAATCGCAGAGGAAATTTATCTCAACCTGAGTCTCAATATTCCCAATCCTCTGGTCAGCAATCTACTCGGCAACAGCCCTTTCGGCCTAGATTTTCAGGTTAGGCAGCAGCCTCCCAAACAGGATCCTCTTCCAACAACAACAATCGGAATCGAGGACGCAACTGGCAAGGTCGCCGACCCAACAATCGCCGCAATTTTCGCCGCGATACCTCAGCAGGTCAGCAAGCCTCTACATCGGCACCTTCAACCTCTCAAGACAACTCTCCAGGTCTTTGCACAATTTGCAATGGACCACACAGGTGGTATGAGTGCCCAAAGCGTAATTCTCGCCAGAATTCCAACATGGAATGTTTCCCAGAAGGTGAACATGGACATCATCATCCTTCTGCGCCAGAAAAAGGCAAGCAGGTGGTTCATGCAGTGCGAGTTTCTAAAGTTGTCAGTGCTTTAATGTTAAATGCCCACAACCATACTTCAGTGCCTGTTAACCTTTCCAATCAAGTTTTGAGCTTATTGGGATTTATTGGCCAGCATCCTATCAATGTTCTTGTTGATAGTGGATGCTCAACTAATTTCGTGGGAACTACTCTCGTCAGCAAGTTGCGATTACCTACTCAGCAGAGTGCGGAAGTTTTCCAAGTGGAACTTGTAGATGGTTCTTTCTTGCATTGCAGTAAACGGATTCAGCAGTTGCATTTTTAGATTCAGGACTATCAGGATCAGCTGAATTTCTCTATTATGCCTTTGTCACACTATGACATGATCCTTGGACAGTCTTGGTTATATGAGTATGATCCTTTGATCAGCTTTCGAGATCATTCCATTCGACTTTATCATAATCATCGAGAAATGGAATTACGAGGTCTGTTTAATTCTAAGCCGATTACTGTGGTTTCTGCTATGCAAGTCAAACACTTAGTGCGTAAACGCGACAGCACTTCTGCCTTAGTTATGTTGCGAGAAGCAGAAGACAATACAGTGGACCAATCGGAATCCTCGCCATCAGATATTTCTTATTTACAGCAGCCCTTCTTTCAACCTTATAAGGATTTATTTCCTGACGAGCTGCCAACGACATTGCCTCCTCGACGTTCTATAGATCATACGATTGATCTAATTCCTGGACAACCACCGCCAGTTCGAGCTCCTTATCGAGTTTCTTATTCAGAATCTCAAGAAATTCAGAGACAATTGGCAGAGTTGTTGGATAAAGGTCATATACGTCCAAGCAAAAGTCCTTTTGGTGCTCCAGTTTTATTGGTCAAGAAGAAGGATGGATCTATGCGACTTTGCATTGATTATCGTGTCCTTAATAAGCAGACAATCAAGAATAAGTTTCCCTTGCCTTGCATCGATGAGCTCTTTGATCAGTTGCTTGGTGCGAAGGTATTTTCGAAGATTGATTTGAAGTCAGGCTATCATCAAATCAGGATTCGAATTGGAGATGAGTATAAGACAGCTTTCAGAACAAAGTATGGACATTATGAATTTTTGGTCATTCCTTTTGGGTTAACCAATGCCCCAGCTACTTTCATGACTTTGATGAATGACATCTTTGGTCCTTACTTGGATAAGTTTGTCATCGTTTATCTAGATGACATTTTGGTCTTCAGTAAGACTTTAGCCGATCACAAGCAGCATTTGCAGATTGTCTTCGAAGTACTCCGTACGAATGTCTTGTACATCAACAAGAAGAAGAGTCAGTTTTTCAAAGATCATGTGGAATATCTTGGACACATCATCTCTGGACATGGTATTGCAGTTGATCCTAAGAAGATAAAGATCATTGTTGATTGACCTTTGCCACTTACAATTTCAGATGTGCGATCTTTCTTGGGATTAGCGAATTTTTACCACACCAAGGTTCACAAGTTCTCAGATATTGCTGCTCCTTTGACGGCCCTTACAAAGTTAGATAAATTGCAATGGTCACTTGAAGCTGAAAAGTCCTTTAATGATCTTAAGCATGCGTTGACAACTACGCCTGTTTTGGCTATTGCGGATCCAACTCAGCCGTTTGACGTCATGACAGATGCTTCGGATAGAGCATCTGGAGGCGTTCTTATGCAGAATGATCGTGTTATTGCTTTTGATAGTCATAAATTTTCGGCTATTCAAATACGATATCCCGTTTATGACAAGGAATTTTTGGCAATTGTTCATGCTTATAGAACGTGGAAGCATTATCTTCTTGGTGCAGATTCAGTGGTCAAGACAGATCATCAGTCTTTGACTTACATCTTTACTCAGCCAGTGATGAATCCTCGTCAAGGACGATGGGTTGAATTTTTGGCAAATTTTCACATGGCGATACTCTATGTTCCTGGATTACAGAATGTGGTAGCAGATGCTTTGAGCCGCATGCCTCGAGCTACGAACTTTGCTATCTCAAATGTGCAGATGGAGATTCCTGCATGTTTTAAGCATGAGTATTTGACAGATAGAGACTTTGGAGATGTCTTTCGAGCTCTCAAATCTCTTCATCCTACTGTTGCAGAAATGAATATGTTTGCCGCATATACAATTGCAGATGATTTACTTTATTACTTAGATTGCATTTGTGTTCCTCACAATGCATCTTTGCGGAAACTCCTTATTCAAGAGCATCATGAAGTATCCTTTGCAGCTCATCCTGGAATTAACAAGACATATCGTCTGTTATCAGCAACATACTTTTGGCCACAGATGCAACAGGATGTTATTAAGTTTGTTAAAGCTTGTCACTCTTGTCAAATTATGAAAGCCTCACGACAACTTCCTCAAGGATTGCTTCAGCCTTTGCCAGTTCCTCAGGAAAGATGGGAAAGCATAAGCATGGATTTCATCACTACTTTGCCGCGTTCGCAGAAAGGCAATGCTCAAATTTTAGTAGTGGTCGATCGGTTTTCCAAAATGGCACATTTTATTCCTTGCAAGAAGACAGTTTTTGCTCCAGATCTTGCAGCGTTGTTCGTACAGCATATTTTTAGAATTCATGGATTGCCAAGATCTATCTGAAGTTTACTGGACATTTTTGGACTTCCTTATTCAAATCTCTTGGTACGAATCTCTTGTTCAGTTTTGCTTATCATCCTCAGACAGATGGACAGACAGAACGGGTAAATCAAATTTTGGAAGAAATGCTTAGACATTATATTCAGACAAGATTAGCTTCTTGGGAAGAATATTTGCCTCTTGTGGAGTTTGCTTATAATAATTCTCCGCATTCAGTCACTGGAATGACTCCTTTTCAAGCAGCATATGGTCACACTCCGCTTGTGCCTACAAACTTTGTTCTTCAACACAAGGTGGCATTAGCAGATCAGTTGATTCAAGAAATGCAAGATATTCTTGTGCAAGTTCGAGACAGACTGGTTCATGTTCAGCAGAAGTATCAAAAGTATGTGAATAAGCACAGAAGGCATACTGAGTTTCAAGAAGGTGACTTGGTTTTGCTTTATGTTGCACCACATCGATATAAGACAATAAAGTCAGTCTTTCCGAAGTTGCGACCGCGTTTCTATGGTCCATTTAAAGTTATAAAGAAGATTTATAAGTTGGATCTTCCACCATCTTGGGGAAAAATTCATCCGACATTTCACATCTCTTGGCTCAAGGAATACATACAAGGAGATTCATCTATTCCGGAGTTATCTTCTTATGTTCCTGAGATTGAAGATGATCACATTATTCTTGTTCCTGAGAAGATTCTTGACGTTCGTCAGAAAGAAACAAGACGGAAGATTACTACAAAATTTCTTGTTAAGTGGATGGACTTGGATGAGTCAGATTCTACTTGGCAGACAGATGAAGAAATGCAACAATATCCTCAACTCCTCCAAGAATTCTTTGGCAGACGACCGACTCTCATTTAATCACATGGGTTTTATTTTAAATGGGAGAGAATGTCACGATTGTGACTTAGTTCATTATACACAGTCTCCTCGTGGTTACAGATACTGAAGTGACATGATTACAGAGGACCCCTACACTCGGATGGTCACGACTATTCGCTCTAGAGACATGCCTCTTCATCAAGAGCCACACTCCTTCGACGACTGGTCACACCCCTTCGCTCTAGGGTTGCAACTCTTCATCCAATGGTTGCAGCTATTCGTCCAAAGGATGTGTCTCTTCACCTAGAGTCATGACTATTGGTCATGGGATGTGTCTTTTCATTCGTGTCTCTTGGACTCCTATATAAGGAGCCTGTTGTATCACAGTTTCAATCAATCAATCAAACATCTGTGTTCAAGTCTCTCGAGTCTACTTTCAGTCTTAAATACACAGATAAGTGGATGAAATACTAAGTAATAACAGTAATCCTCACAGAGTAGCGTTTCAAAAAAAAGACGTGTGCTCCTGGCTTGTCACATACATAGCACAAGCCTCCCTCCTCTTCATGCCTACGCAAGTTAGTCTCTGGTCTCCCCCTTCAGCACACGGTTCCTGGCCTGCACGTGTTCATGGTGTTGTTCCAACTTTCTAGCATTGCAGGTCTTCATTATTTGCAGCTTCTGCTTAGCACCTGACTCCTGCAGAACCTGCAGTCAGTTGGGCTTATGTTAGCATATATCATCTCCTGTTGGTGGCTTTTTTGATGTCTATGGGGGCCATTTCCATGCTCTGGCATTCCCCATATTTTCCCCCTATCTTATGGGTCTTTGATGTGGGTTGCCCACCCTTTTTATGGTATTTTTACCTATTTTCAGGTTGTGTAGGAGCCTAGGAGGCAGTCGGCCAGCTCATATAGGGTGTATATATATGTTGCCCTCTTCCTCACTTTTTCATCATTCTTGATCATCACTTTGGTGAGCACTGCCTACGGAGTCCACTCCTCGCCTACGGGTTGGTTGTATCCACTCTTTTCTTGAGGATTAGTGCATCAGCGTTTTGTTGTTTTCTCTCCTCTCTCTCTTGAAGCTTCAGTGTTTTTGTCATTCGTCTACATCTTTCTGCTGCCCTATGACATGGTATCAAAGCTTAGAGATGTCTAGACCTGGAATCGCTGATTGGTGCTGATTTTCTGCGTTTTCACGCAAACTCGGTGCTGCCTGCAGTGGTCCATACCTGCGTTTTCTTCTTTGGAGGGAAAGATCTACATTTTCTGTGTTTTTTCTCCTCTCTACTCTCTTTCTATCACGCCCACCCTCCCTACAAGTGTAGAGAGCAGCTCTTGGGGTGTTTTGGTGGCTGCTAGAGGAGGTACATCATGGCACTCATCCAACCTCGGGCGGTTCAGATACTGACTCTTCTGAATTTTCCTTTAGATGCCAAGTTGGATGGCACAAACTACGACATCTGGAAAGTCATGGTGGAAGCAGTCTTGGAGACTTATGATCTTCTGGAGTTCATTACACGACTGGTCCTCCGGCCCAACCCGGGCACTGCAGAGGATGAGGATACGAGGGATGCCCTTACGCATGAAGCTGCTCTATGGGATCGGCTTAATGCCCAAATACTGGATGATATCTTGGGTTCCTGCAATGGCCTAGATGCTATGCATGAATGATGTGCAATATGCAGGATGCTTTTTGATGCAAACCCTAAGGTATCTACTGACTGTATATGTATGAATGCGTCTCTTTAAGTGGGTTAAGGGACTTAGACTGACTGACTGACTTGCTATGGCTGAGAATGACCTACGTAGCTCGTGCCTGACTTATCCTGGACTGAGGATTATAATGGGGTCACGGCGTACGACAAATATCATCCTAAATGGTACTAATATTGTAACAATGTTGCACTGATGATGATGAGCCAGTTTGTCACCATGCACTACAGTGCAGAGTGCATGTGACATTCCCTCGTGCTTAGGTTGGCAGTAGGTTCATGGCTTCCAAGTAGTCCGCCAACAACTGGGTGTACTCTTGAAAGAACTCCTCGTCTAGCCATACGGCTTCGTGGGTACCTCGATCTCGGAATTTCGTATAGAACTGATGTATCCGTCGACCGGAACCATGCTTCCAACGATGAAGAAGGATCTGCTCGAGCTTGATAACTTCTGCTTCGTCTACCACGTCTGGCTACTGTTCATCTGAAACATCAAACACTTCTGGTCCAACATATGGTTTTAGCCAAGAAACATGGAAAACATCATGCATTGTCCAACTGGTAGGCAATTTTAACTTCATGTAGACACTTTGTTTCATGATACGCAGATAGACCCAATCCTCTTCCTTGAAGTGGACATCTCGTCTAGACTTATTCGCCTGTCTGCTATATGTTCCTGTGCTTTGGTCAGGCGGTCCTTGACTGACTCAATGATCTCGGAAAATGCCTCCGTGTTTTTATCAGCCTCTAGAGATGGATACATCAATCTCGTCAAAAGAGAAGAGAAACGTTGACCAAAGGCTGCTTTATATGGAGTCCGTCCGACACTGGATGAATGAGTGTCGTTCAAGATAGCTTGGACCAATGGAAGATAATGTTCCCATTTGGACTGCTGGTCATGACAATATGACTTGAGAACATCAAAGGCCAATTGGTTATATATTTCTATTTGGCCGTCTGTCTGTGGATGGAATGCACTAGACAATACTGCAACTTAGTTCCAAAGTTTTCAAATAATGCCCTCCAGAACTGCGAGGTAAACTTGGAATCTCTATCTGATGTAATGGCAAATTGGGTACCAATGCTTGAGAAACAGACGGGCTACGTCCTCGGCTGTGGCCGTATGCTTGCATGGGATGAGCATGCAGAATTTACTGAAGCGATCCACAATGGTAAAACACTGAGTGTTCCGAGATCCGGTGGATGCTGGTAGAGGCCCTACAAAGTCCATAGATATGTCGATGAAAGATCCGTCGGGGATAGGCAAAGGTTAAAGTAAACCAGCCTTCTTTGTATTAGGAACCTTTACTTTTTGACAAATCTTATAGGCTTGAACATGTGAATAGACATCACGCCTCATCTTTGGCCAATAAAAGGGCCGTTCTAATTTCTCGAGGGTATTGTTGATACCCCTATGGCCTCCAACTAAGGAGTCATGGGCATCATGGAGAAGAGCGGAACGCTTTTCCCGAATGACATAGCGGCGGTTCTTGAAGAACAACCAACCGTTTTGTACTGAATAATGGCCTGGCTCAGAATTGAGGGCCAAATTGTACTGAGTACCAAACTCAGGGGAGTCGACATACTAATCTTCTATGCTATTTAAGTCTTTTCCAGAGATGTTGAGAATGGTAGACTCCTGAATGGTCTGGATGCTTGTCTTTCTACTAAGAACATTTGCTACTGGATTATGCTGACCAGGGATGTACTTGATCATTCCTCCAACCTGGTAGAAGAGCTGACCTTGTCTAGTGTGCTGATCACTCCACTGGGCACTTGGCATCGTCGGGAGCCACTTAAGTGCTTGGTGGTCTGTGGTGACTGTGAAAATGCATCCATAAGGAACATGTTTCAAATGTTTGAGAACTGACTGCTTGTCATGTGCAAGTTTGCCCATGGACATGTCCAGAAGCTAGTCCAAAAGGGGCAGCGAGGAAAAGATGACTAGAACTAGGATTTTGAGCACAAAGTGCAGATGTGGCAGTATGGGACTAGGAGAAGGACATGAAAAGGATGTTGTCGGCTACATGAAGGGTCGGTCGGCTGAACCAGAGCATTGTTGGACTCATTCACTCCATTAGGGAGTGGGTCCTTTTGTGTAGGACTGTTTTGGGTGATTACACCTTTTTTTATGAAGGCAGCCCATGGCTGTAGATTTAGGGTACCTTTTTGTACCATATGAATATACTGAATTTCCAGCTCTCTCTCTCTCTCTCTTTCTCTCTCTCTCTCTCCCTTCTGTCTGTGTTTTTGCATCAGCATGTTCTAAGTGGTGTTTAGGGTTGAAAGAAGACTCTCAGAGCTTCTGCATGTTACATTGGTATCAGAGCATCAGGCTCAGCAAGGCTAAACACTGATTCAGTCCCATATGATGGTGTACAGGTCCAAGGTACAGGAAAGTGCACGGGTACGAAGCCCAAGGCAAGGAACACAAGATCGGGAAGAGCTCCCAGGAGGTTTGTTGGTGGTGTTCCACAAAGCTAGAGGGGATGGCAGTCCTGTGAGCCAGATAGGTTTTCGAGAAACGGTCCCCAGGGAGGATGATCCTCCAAGGGGTGATGTGAGAGTGCCAGACTCATTTCTCAGGAATGAAGACCAAGACAGTGTTCAGAGTTAGGGCAGGAACGGATTGGGGATTGGATGGAACAGATGCATAGATCTTATTTAGAGTCAAAGTGGTTTTGGAGATCGGGCTGGGTTTCAGAGAAAAGGGTTGCCAGAGATGGATGGATGATAGAGGGACTTTGGGAAAAGAATGGGATGATGACAGTCATCCAAGAACAGGTTGGAATCCTGTCATCAAGGTTAGCAGAGGGGGATGTCATGTGCAAATTTGCCCATGGACATGTCCAGAAGCTAGTCCAGAAGGGGCAGCCAGGAAAAGATGACCAGAACTAGGATTTTGAGCACAAAGTGCAGATGTGGCAGTATGGGACTAGGAGGAGGACATGAAAAGGATGTTGTCGGTTGCATGAAGGGTCTGTTGGTTGAACCAGAGGAGAGTCGGCTGTACCAGAGGAAGGCGGCTGCAGGCGCTTCAATATTTGTGGATTTATGACCAGTCGGCTGGCCGACCAGCAATCGGCTAGCACTCCAATGGTCCAAGAGGCCTATAAATAGGCGCATGTGCTCATTGTTGGACTCATTCACTCCACTAGGGAGTGGGTCCTTTTGTGTAGGACTGTTTTCAGTGATTACACCTTTTTTATGAAGGCAACCCATGGCTGTAGATTTAGGGTACCTTTTTGTACCATATGAATATATTGAATTTCCAGCTCTCTCTCTCTCTCTCTCTCTACTCTCCCTTCTGTCTGCGTTTTTGCATCAGCATGTTCTAAGTGGTGTTTAGGGCTGAAGGAAGACTCTCAGAGCTTCCGTGTGTTACACTGTTGTTCTAGCTTGTCTTCGAAAGTCTTGGAAAGACAAGAGGGAAACTTGCTAGGAGGTTCTGCCCTAGGGACCGAATCGATATGATGATCCACAGGATGAGAGGATGGGATACTGGGTGGGAGATCATCCTTAAAAATGTCTGAATGAGAAAGGAGATCTACCAACTGAGGGACCGAAGAAGATGAGACAACGGTTATCGATGAGATAGAAGCTATTTGAGCATAAATCAATGCTCCTTCTGCTCCCTTGCGGATAGCTCGTGGGGTCTGGAGATGAGAAATCATAGGAACGCCAAGAATGCTTCTATCTTCCCGAATCATGATAGGCTCAGGAAAACCTTTAGAGATAATAAAGGTGTCCTGTCCCCAATTGGGAATAGGTTCATACTGATGAAACCACTGGATTCCTAAGATCATGTCACATCCCAAAAGAGGGGAGAGAATGAAATCTCGCTGGAATGAGGCCTTTTGAACTTGAAAAGAAAATTGTTGTATCCTTTGAGATATGTGGGTGCGAAGACCAGGGGTAAACCCGTCTACCTCCAAATGATAGGGCACCAAGGTACAGCTCATGTTGGTAGCCAATTGGGGAGAACTTCCCATGGCAAAAAGGATTATGAACTGGTGGCCCTTGGTAGAGCCATAAGCTTGGATCAGGCTTTTCTGTGTGGTTGTAGCCTCACCCTCCTGCTTAGCATCAAGTACCACGGATGGCATGGGATGCATAGAAGGTAAGATCTGAACCGCATTGGTGGTAGCAGGCGGTGGAGGAGCGGGGGATACTGTGGCAACTGTGGCAGAAGGCTCTTTGGAGGCTTGCTCCGCTTGCCTTTTTGGACAATCCTTCTTACCATGCCCAATGGTATGAGAGAAAAAACATCGGTTTTCTGACTGATACTGTCTTTGCTCCTCTGGAGGAAGATAGCCTCCAGTGATGCCTGCTTTAGCCTTTTCCTCAGGGGTTTTCTTAGGCTTGGATTCCTTACCCCCTGAACTAGAGCTAGGACTGTTATTTGTCTTTGTGTCTTTAGAAGACGGAGTACCTTTCCGTGGTTGGGGTTTGGTACCGGATTTGGATGACTGCTTGGGCTTCCCTCCGTTCATCTTCATTTCTTCATTCTGAGCGACAGTCAAAGCTTGGTTATATGTACGAATGTTAGGATCCAATCCACGAATGAATTGCTCCATCTTGGCCTGCGCAGATAGCCCTAATTGCTGTGCTAAAGTAATAACCTTGCCAGAGAACTGAAGCACTGGGATCTGTTCTGTCTGAGTCGATAGAAGTTTAGAACTCATCTGCCAGACCGGTCATGTACTAGGGCGGGAGGAATCTGGTCTTCAGGTCATGGACAAAGGTATCCAAGCTAAAAGTTGTGACACCTGTGGTCTGGTCTGTATAAAGATTAGACCAACGCTGCCACCAAGTGACTGTCTCACCAGTGAGATGGGGAGCCATTATGTGGACTCTATCCTGAGGATTTGTGATCCTAGCTAATGGCAAATGAGCAGTAAATTGATGAATAAACTGATTAACTGCTAAATGATCACACTTACCATCATACTTACTGAAATTTGGTTGACTGCGAATGATGGTAGTTGATGCTGCGGATTGCTGGCTGGTGGCACCTGAGGCGGGGGATGCTGAAGAGAGGTGCTGGTATCTAAGATGAATGGCCTCCTTTTCCCTTTGGTGCTCGAGTAACATGTCACGTGCATCCCGCAATTGGATGCCACGTAGACATTTCTGTACAGAAGGTGCAGGACCTAGGATGGTGAACTGGTCCCATGTGAGCTCAGTCTGGGACGAGTCGGCCAGGGATCCATCTCAGTCGTCCGAGGTGAGGTGTGCATTGTCCTGCACATGAGTCCAAGGTCAGGTGTGCACTGTCGTGCACATGAAACAGTGCCAGTCCGCGTTGTGAGTCTCCCTCTAGAATGATGTCAGTGATTCTGTGTATCTGGTATGGTACCGGATGCCAGATCACTGAGTAGATAGTGGTTAGGGAGCGGAGATACTCCTATTTTTTTCTTTTCCCTTTATAATTCTTTAGTGATCCTTGCAGCTACCTTTTTCTTGGCCAAATACCCCTATTTTTACCTTTTTCCTTAATAAAATTTTAATGATCCTTACAAGTGCTCCACCCATCCTGGCAACTTTTCTTTTCCCAATTCAATCCTTATTGTATTCTCAACTTGCTTTGATGTCCTCGACTTTTTCCCTTGCACTTGCCATCACTCAAGTAATTACCTTGGCCTCGCTTAGCCGACGAGTTCAGTCCGCCACTTGATTCATCGCTTCTCGGAGCCAGTAGAGATGGCCATGGCCGCCTCCCCGGTGAGGGCTCTCCCGCCAGAGTCGCTAGGTGGCCCCGAGAATCTTGGGGCAGCTAGTGGATTACAGTTTCTTCCGATATCTCCCTGTCAAAGGAACTAACATTTTCGAGGAGACGGTGGCTCCCATTCGGATTTGTGTGGTGTTACCTCACTCTAAGCCATCCACGCCAGAGAGTGGCGCAATGATCTTTTCTTCCCCTCGAGTGTAGCCCCCTGGAACGGATTGGGACTCGGAGTCGGCGTTTGCCGCCATCCAGGGGTAGGCAGTTGAGCTTTCTCATCATTTTCATGATCTGTGCATCATTGATGTGCTTACCCATCTTTGGCCTTTGGCTCGGATGGAGCTGGGAGGCTTAGGCCACAGAGATCAGGACGGGGAGGTGGTGTCCTCGAACTTGGAGGTGTTGCTCTTTGTGTTCCTTCATATCTCAGTAGCAATACCCCTTCGCCCCTCCTACAGATACTTGCATTACGACAGGTGGAGCTCTGATTATGCTTACTCTGGAGCTCGTACAGAGTGGCGTCACATGGAGGACAAGATCCACGCCCACCTAGCACGCCTTCGTCCTAGGATTGACTGTGACCACTCCCCTTCGAAACCCATGCCCAAGCCTCTTTGAGTGGAGGGCTTTTCCGATACTTCTGCTGCCCACAGAGATTAGATATCGGATTGCCTCATGGAACATCTAGGGTTTGGGGGAGCCTCATTGTTTTCAAAGGCGTGGCGTCCTTAGAGGAGAGTAGGAATTGGGGGACCCATTGATATTCCCTTCCTCCAGGAGCACCATCTTTTCGAGGGGCATACCCGTTGCTGTGGGAAGATTTTACCAGGCATGAGTCACACTTTTTGGTCCCCCTCTTTTGGCCCCTCCGGGATGCAGGGGGGGGTTTATATTTTTGTTAGCGAAGGAACTAACATTTTCGAGGAGATGGTGGCTCCCATTCGGATTTGTGTGGTGTTACCTCACTCTAAGCCATCCACGCCAGAGAGTGGCGCAATGATCTTTTCTTCCCCTCGAGTGTAGCCCCCTGGAACGGATTGGGACTCGGAGTCGGCGTTTGCCGCCATCCAGGGGTAGGCAGTTGAGCTTTCTCATCATTTTCATGATCTGTGCATCATTGATGTGCTTACCCATCTTTGGCCTTTGGCTCGGATGGAGCTGGGAGGCTTAGGCCACAGAGATCAGGACGGGGAGGTGGTGTCCTCGAACTTGGAGGTGTTGCTCTTTGTGTTCCTTCATATCTCAGTAGCAATACCCCTTCGCCCCTCCTACAGATACTTGCATTACGACAGGTGGAGCTCTGATTATGCTTACTCTGGAGCTCGTACAGAGTGGCATCACATGGAGGACAAGATCCACGCCCACCTAGCACGCCTTCGTCCTAGGATTGACTGTGACCACTCCCCTTCGAAACCCATGCCCAAGCCTCTTTGAGTGGAGGGCTTTTCCGATACTTCTGCTGCCCACAGAGATTAGATATCGGATTGCCTCATGGAACATCTAGGGTTTGGGGGAGCCTCATTGTTTTCAAAGGCGTGGCGTCCTTAGAGGAGAGTAGGAATTGGGGGACCCATTGATATTCCCTTCCTCCAGGAGCACCATCTTTTCGAGGGGCATACCCGTTGCTGTGGGAAGATTTTACCAGGCATGAGTCACACTTTTTGGTCCCCCTCTTTTGGCCCCTCCGGGATGTAGGGGGGAGTTTATATTTTTGTTAGCGAAGAGCAGCTCTTGCCGGCAGTAGTTTTTTCAAGGATCATTGACACAGGTCGGGCTCATTGGTTATTGTCGGGGATTGGCGAGGATTGTGTGGGCTTATATACTCCGAACGCCGCTCTGCAGATAGAGCCACCTTTTGGAGTACAGTTCTTCGGTCCCTTCTTGAGGCCGACTTTTGGTGCATGGGTGGGAACTTTAACATGATAGAGTTAGTAGAGGATAGACTTGGAGGAAACATGGCTACAGTTTCTGGCTCAGAGTACTTTGCTTGGGACGAGTTGATCCTGGTACTTAGGGGACAAGACCCTCGGCAATTGCTAGAGTTTGGACCCAACCTTGGGAGTCTGTGCTTCTCAAGGTCTGACAGGAGGAGCACTGGCCCCAATCTTTCTCGACTTGATAGATTCTATGTGGATGAGTGGGCTTGCGGTCGTGGGGGCATGATTGGTATCTTGGCAGGCACTACTTTCTCTGATCATGCTCTAGTTATTTTGTCCTCGGAGGATATCCCTGGAGGCAGGACAGACACTTGAGCACTAGGATCTCGGACAGCCTCATACAGGACTCTGAGACATGCAACAGGATAGAGCAGATATAGGAGGGGCTGGATTTTCTCTCAGGTTCTACCACAGGCACCTTGGATGTAGGCCTTGGCAAGATTAGCAGTTTATTGCTGCAGGCAGCACAGAGTAGATTGGCTGGATTCCGTGAGCAAGAGAGGAGCATTCGTTGGGGCATTGATTCTCTCTAGCAACTTCAAGAGAGTTCCCCAGATAGCCCGTGGATTGAGGGTCAATTGGCTGTCGCCCGTATAGAGCTTAGATCTATAGAGGAGAGGAGGGTAGAGTACAGATACCATGCGAGAGCTTCCTTTTGGACCCAGGCCAGTGATAAGAGTCATTGGGGATTTCTTTGAGATTGCAGGCCCCCACATGCAGAGAGATGGTATTCGCAGGTTGCGAGGCCAGGATGGATCTATTGTTTCGGATCCCCCATGTGAGAGACATAGCCACAGATTTTTTCAGAGGGTCTGACTCACTTGATTCCTAAGGAGGGTGTGACAGATTGGAGATTCGGCAGAGAGGCTTGTAGAGGGTTTGATTCACTTGATTCCTAAGGAGGGTGGTGACAGATTGGAGATTCGGCAGTTGAGACTTATCACCCTCCTTGGGACCGCCTACAAGATTTTGGCTAAGGCCATCAGCCGGAGACTTCAGCCCTTCCTCCCCGATTTGATTCATGATACTCTGACAGGTTTTGTTCAGTATCGGAGCATTCTAGCTAACATCTTCACGTTTTGAAAGGTGATAGCTTCGGCCAGGATGCGGTAGTAGGATCTCATTGTGCTCCTTTTGATTTTGAGAAAGCCTTTGATAGGGTTGACTAGGGCTTTCTGGAGGGCATGATGTCCCAGTGGGTTTTCCAGTGGAGTGGATCCGTTGTGTTTTTGGACTTTATTTGGTCTCTCACAATCAGGTTCTCGTTTAGGGAGCCAGAGGTGATAGATTTTCCCTCTCTCGCTCGGTCCAGTAGGGCTGCCCTCTAGCACCCTACCTCTTTCTATTTGGCACCAAGGCCATGAGTAGTTTTCTCTCAGCTCAAAAGACTGGGCTCCAGGGACTGTGTCTCCCCATCCGTACTCAGGAGGAGCTGCTAGACTTACGAGTTCACAAATGACACAGCACCATACTTATCTGGAGATGTGGGGAATCTTCAAAGATTTGCAGAGGCGATTGAGATCTTCTATCGCGCATCAGGAGCGCAGATTAACTGACACAAGTCGTGTGGTTTTTGGGTTGGCTTTTCACTCACCTCGACTTGGCGTCTGATTGAGGCTTTCCAGTGGATCCCGAGGGGCATGCGAATCTGTTATCTTGGGTGCCAAGTGGGCATCCATATCTCCCCAGAGCAGCAGCTAGCCCCTCTTCTTCTGAGCATTCGGAAGAAGCTTTTGTACTGGAGTTCAGCGAGGCTTTCCTTAGCGACCGAGTGGTGGCAGCAAACCGGGTTATTCTTGCCACCATGTGGTATATTATATCTTGTTGGGCCTTCTCTCAGGCCTACATTGGTCAGGTTCAGTGGTTGATCCACAATTTTCTGTGGGCAAGGAGCAATGGGAGGCTTGCCCGGGCCAAGGTGGCCTGGAGAGTGATCATACAGCTCGCCACAGAGGGGGCCTAGGCATCATTGACCCCGCCATTTAGTGTCGTGCCCTGTTGGGCAAGTTGATTGTTAGAGGACTTTTTCCAGGCGGCAAGCCATGAAAGGATTTCCTCTTGGCTAGGATTTGGCCCATCACACGCCTCATGCGGAACCTAGGGGAGTGGACTTGGCTCAATCCTGCAGACCTGGAGGAGACTAATGGTACCCCGTTCTTTGCATACACCACACGGCTAGGTCGAAGGATCCAGATGCTTGAGGTTGAGGGCACCCTGGCAACAGCAAAACACTGGCAGTCTCAGGGCCTCTCATTGCGCTTTCTCTCAGATTTTTGGAAGTGGCTCTAAGACAAATTCCGACCTCGGAAGATCACCCTCTTTTATGGTTGTTGGCCCATTGGAGTTTGGCGGTAGACTAGCAGCATGTCTGAGATGTGGCCATCCCCAGGAGTCTTAGCAACATTGTCTTTGGGATTGCCTGAAGGCTCAACGGGTTTGGCAGCGGATTCTCCGCATCTTCACTATGGATAGGGTCTCTCCCCGTACGATTACATGGGGCACTGTTACTATTACATGGGGCACTGTTGCTTGGGCCATTGAGGCCAAGGTGGTCATGGCTTATGAGGAGGAAGGTGGGGGGCTAGCCCTTAAGGTCTCTCACCTGCGCATCTCGATAGTGCTAGTTCCAGCCCCATCTTCTAGTCACTAGACTCCTGGTTCGTGCCAGAGATGGGAGATAATTGTTGCATGGCACGTCTAGAGAGCTCGATGCAGCGAAGCCATCGAAGGCACCCACACTCCGCCGGCGGAGTCCATCGGGAGCATCTGGCTCGACATCATTCATACCCTCTGCGGATAGTGCAGAAAGTTTCAAGGTGGTTATGACCGTATGTGGAAGTGTTGGGAAGCCTTCCTCGGGCTCTGGCGACATGGTCCTTTTCTCAAAGATAGTGGTGGTGAGCCCACTTGGCACTACAAACCACTTGTGTGGTTATTCCCTCCCTCACCCCTTGTATGAGATAGCCTTCTCATAGAGCGGCCATCCGGAGGAAAAGTGCATCCCTTCCCCTTATTTTGTTATTGATCCTCACTCTGTACATGGAGGCGAGTTTGTATCTAGCCTTTGAGGCTGTTTTCTGTTAACTAATAGAAGGATCCGTTTCCGGAAAAAAATTAAAATCACAAGGTCTTGTACAATATCAAAATATCAAATGAGAAAACCAAATAAGGTGGTGTGCCTTTCATTCCATTATAGATATTTACAAAAAAATGAGAAATCAGCCAATGAGGGGATAGCTCAAGTGGTGAAGGTGTTTGCCTAGGACCAAGAGGTCTTGGGTTCAAAACCCCCCTTGGTGCTTCCTTGGCGGCATCGCCTACGGGTGGATAATTAAGCGCCTATGGGCGGTGAAAAATCGGTTAACTATGGGAGGATCTTGGGCCTAAGACCAATCAGGGAAAAAAAAAAAGGAGAAATCAAGGGCTTTTCACTCACCCTCCTAACCCTAACCCTACCTGCAAAATACCCATATTTGGTGCCCTTTTGGACTAAAACAAAGTCTAAAGTCTAGGGTGCGGGTGCAAGGGAGAAACGAGAAGTGTTGTTGGGAAAACATAGAAGGTGGGGAAATGTGCTAGTTTGAAAATGGAAATGGAAATATGGCTGAATTCACACCTCACCCCCCCCCCCCCCCCCCCCCCCCCCGAAAAAAAAAAAACACACACACACACACACACACACACAAACAAACCCCCAAAACAACAATGCGTGTTCTAGCCTTGAGGCCTCCTTTTGTGTATGTTTCCCTAACTGCTTGTGATCTGCTGGGTTCATTTCCACTGCATGCTCAGTAAGTATAGAAGCTTGTAACGTGAAGCTTATATTTAATAGAAGCATAGCTGTCAAAACGCCTCAACAAAATGAAAACGGCAACGCCCAAAATATTTCGAAAACTAAAACAGCCATGCCGTGTCATAGGGTTAACTGCATTCTATAATCATTATCACGTGTTGTTGATGAACGTGCAAGGTTGCGATCCGTTCCAAGGCACACCATTAGCAACTAAGTAGGACATTTTTGTAAGGCCAAGCGTAATACAACGTGGCCTTTCCCAAATTGCATGCCAACACTTTCCAATGTTTCTATCAATGTGGTTGGAATGGGTTGGCTGCCAAGCTGGGATGGTGTCAACGGGGTTTGCAATGATCTCTCGGGCAAAAATGTGGACCAGTTTGGGATCCTGCCATCATTAAGTTTTGACAACTTTGGATAGAAGCCTTTGTGCTTTAGAGGCAGCATGCATAACTAACTTGCAATACATGCAGCATGCCATCACATAGACTGTGCCATGTTTGAGAGGATGCTTTGCTGTGTTTGCATTTATTTTTTAAAATTACAAATTTCTGTAGTGCACTTCTCTACTTTGACTTTATAATTTATAACATCTGGACAGTTTTAGATTTGGTCTATTTTTGCAATTTTCTATCCTTTTTCAAGCGCAATATCAGGAGCGTGATAAAGGGTGTTTTAATGCAGGTTTCTGAGGTAACTCGTAATCGTAGTACAATCTTTGTGCCTGCTGGGACTGCGGATGGGGAAGGTTGGGCAGCCTTTCGGGATATTCTTGCAGAGATTGAAGGAGGTCGGCATTTGCTTGCACCTGATAACAGATCAGTTGATCTTCAGGTGAAGGTTTTCTTCTAAATATTCACTCATGCTTGTCACATGCTGGTGGTTCTTATGGCTGAGCCACATGCATGGCCTTCTAGGCATGAATGTATGATGCATGCATGCAGGCACTTGCGGCTAGGCAGACATGCAGAAAGGGGAGAAAAGGTTTTGTTATTTCAGTGTCACATTGAAGGAATAGGAGACCGATCATTGCATGATTCAGTTAGAGACAAGAGGAGTTGAAACAGAGACCTCTTTGACACGAACAATGAGTGTATGTGTGCGCATGTGTGTGTGTGTGTGTGTGTGTGTGTGTGTGTGTGTGTGTGTGAGAGAGAGAGAGAGAGAGAGAGAGAGAGAGAGAGAGCATCTACTAAAGACCCAATGGGCCTATGAGACCAAAGTGATGCAATAATGTTCATGGCATATCTCATCATGGGAACCCAAAATAAATAGAACAAATCAAAATTATCTCACTCACCTTTTCTACACTTCGCTAATCTCTTGGCGCTTCGCTTTCCAAGACGAATTGGCGGGAGTGGCACAAAAATGTCCATGGATATCTCATCATGAATACAAGGAACATGAAACATGAGAGGAGCATCAGGCTCTCTGAAGAGTGTGTGCTCCCTCTTGGAGGACTCCTCTTGTGGGTGGTGCCAACAAGCCATGGGCCTTCCATGGAAGAACTTGGTAGACCAGTATGTTGAACCAATGAAGGAGAGTAGGAACTACCCAGAGAATCTGGTGGAGAGGGACTCCATGAAGGAGACTGTTGGTGACGCGAACGTCATCTCTCGTGCCGACTAGCAGAATGCTTTGAGAGACAGTTGCTCAGATCGGGAGCGGTGCTCGTCCAATTGCTAGATTTAGAGCAGGTGCCATTTGTGCCTCCATATGAGCAGCCTGCGCATCCATATGCCTTCCTGCTGGCAAACAATGCCATGATTCATTCTGCATCCATGATGACAGCTAGGAACCCGTGATCAATAAGGAACCCCAAAAAGACTTCCTCAAACCTGACCTTGTGCATTCCTGATTCTAAGGGGGCTATCCGAAACAAGCAATCAACGCACCCGGGTGCCAAAAAATACAATTTTACAGCTTCCTAGGCCAAACTAACCACAATCTCACTTTCCCCCAAACCCGGATGTCCTGCTGACTCTATGGGTTCTATCCATAGTCCGTGTAAAAAACCGCGTCTCTACCTGTGTAAGTCTTTGAGAGAGAGAGAGAGAGAGAGAGAGAGAGAGAGAGAGAGGTTTTCATATTTTTTTTGGGAAACAGGAATCTTCCGTGCCATCAGAGCACATAGCAGTGCACTCATTGGGTGTCATCTTACCGAGTGGCAATTCACAGGCAGGATCCTCTGGGAGCCCTGTAGATGATGGCTCTGTGGTCTTGCCTTCATCCAGCAGTGATGCAGGTGGGACATTTTCGAAAGTTCTTCGAGCTGAGCAAAAGAAGTTCTTCTTTGATCTCGGGAGTAATGCACGTGGGCAGTACCTGAGGATTTCAGAGGTTTGTGCTATGTCCATATGATAAGAGCTTGCCTTCTGTAAATACTGTGTTGGTCTTTATTCTTGAATCTTTATGGGATGTAAATGCAGAACCTTATGGATGGGCAATCTTACCTGTCTGATTCCCTGCCCATCCAATATGGGCGGGCAGGTTCTTTGACCAGCCTAAGCTTGGAGTGTTGCTAACCTTTGGGGGTTTTGGAGCTACAGGTGACAGGTGCTGACCGCTCGGCAATCATTCTTCCAGTATCAGTGTTGGAGCAATTTTATGAGACAATCGGTCACTTTGTAGAAACAGTCAGAAGCCAGGGCATGCCTGGGCCAGGACTTGGCAGGGTTCGACCTGTGGCACCCCCACGGAAGTGGAGCGAGGGTTAACTTTTCTGTTAAAAACAAGTGGCAAAGCTTAGCAGTGTACCTTCAAATTTTTGGCTTGTCCTATCCTTGTATCCGTATTCTTCTAAGTTAACTTACTGGGAAAATCGAAAGTGCTCAAACTGGACCAACAGTTTGGGTAGAGCCTTTTATCCTGGGAGGCACACCATGAGATGATATTGTCTAAATGAGATAATTTGTCACACTATACAGTTATAACACCACAGTTCCAATGGTGAGTCTGGGTGTAATAAGGTGGCATACCACACACAGGCACCACAGTAACAATGAAGGGGTTGGCTTTATTTTTCTTTGTTTTTTGGGTTTGTTTGCTTTTAAATAAGAATGCTGCCTGCATACTGGGGTGCCTAGAGCAAAATTGTTAAGGCTTCAGAAGAAACGGCGTCAAGGGTGGAGGTTATAAAGGATTGACACTTACCGAGCCAGTCTTTATTTATATGTATCTAAATGCTTTGTCAGCAACATGTCAAAGGCTGTGTGTGTTTTTTTTAAAGTTTATCTTGGCATCAGAAAATTAACTCGTTTTAAAACACATCTGTCTATTCCATTTTTCCGATGTGTCGTGGAACATTTCTGTGATGATTCTGTGGCCTCAACTTACTTTTATTTTGCCAGTTAACCATGGCTGTCATATCCCAAGGGAATGAAACCTCAAAACGTTTTGGCAACAACATGAAAACAAAAATTGTTCTCAACTGTGTCCCAGACACCCTCACATGTTTGAAAAGGATCAGGTTGATGACCATGCAAGGTTGCAACTGAAGGAAGAGTTGGTTGAAGGTACACCACTATGGCAACGAGACGTCCTGTTATGATATCAGGCTTTGTCTCACTGGCTCTATGTTACATCGACCACCAGGTTTTGCAGTAGATGTGCGCTTGAGGGAATGGAACTGCACTCCATGGTGTTGAAATTACTTCAAATCAAGACACTTATCCTTCCTGAGATTTGTGTGCCCAAGTGTGTTTCAGACCCTTGTAAAATTTAGTTTTAGAATGTGCAACTATTAGTTGTCTTCCTTAGATATTGTCCTCTCGAGCTACTTGCCTGGGGCTCCACCTAGGGTTGGCACAATCTCCTGAACTCGCTCGTGTACCTGGCCTATTTTCCCTTTGCTGACGCCTGCATCTGCTTGAATAGTATCTGCAGAATATGTATGTGAGTGCACATCAATGCTAGCTCAATGTCTTGATGAATGGGCATATGCACATTAATGGATGTGAACATATGTGTTTTGCACATCAATGCTAGCTAAGGACATAAATACATATGCACAACATTTCCACATCCATCAATGCTAGGTCAATTTCTTGACGAATGTGCATATGCACATAAATGTATGCCTATGAATGGATGTGAATATATGTGTTTGTGCATCAATGCTAGCTAAGGATATACATAAATATGCACAACATTTCCACATTTATTTTTGGGTGCAACATACTAGTGAAATGGTCTTGGGAGGCATTAATTCATAGAATTCTTGTGGCCAAGTATGGACAAGCATGTAGGCTTGAGGAGAGGCAAGCTAGACGTAATGCATGGGATGTTACAAGGAGAGCAAATCACGTGAGCTTAGGATGTCACCAAGCACCCTTTTGCTAGTGAAGGAATGTTTGGTGACATCAATTGAAGAGACCGGTGTCTTTCCTCTTTATTTGAATCACATGGATATAGACTGACTTCTCATTGTAATTTCACCTACATTTATGCACTACTACCTTGTGTAATTGTGATTTGGGTCCTATATATTGTGCTATAATATGCTATACCCTTGGGATATAGATCTCAATTATGTCTTTAAAAAAGGATTAGAGTTCCGAGATAGTTTAATGTTACCTACCAACTCAAGTGATGCCACAGAAACCATTGAAACATGTCACCAAGCACCCTTCTGTTGGCAAAGAGTTCTTTGTGAGACTAGTGAAAGAAATTCATGTCATCCTTCCATCATCATCTTGAAGGAGCGAAGATAAAGAAATCAAATATTAGCCTCAAGATTGAGTACCATCATCCAAGAATCAAAGCATTGAAATCTATGGTACACATGGCCTAGTAAGCTTTCATGGAATTTCTTTCTTTTATTTAGCCTTTAAAACATAGATATTCATGGTTCGTAATTAGGCAAATTGTGTGATCATGGACATATAAACATTCAAACAAGGAAAAATGATAGAGATCCATCTTGTGCTATGGTTAGTGATGGCTCTTAAAGCAAAAAGGCCTTGTATGATGACCATAATATAAAGAAATATTCCTTGAACACAACTATTTTAAGGCGGCCTTGCAATAGGATCTAGCTTAAAAATTTGGCCATGAGAGTGTACATTCTCTACATTATGCATAGGAGATTCTTAACCTAATAATTTTAGCTTCTACTGCAAACTCGCTCTATCAAGCTTGCCCTCTACCTTGACAACCATTTGAATTGCTTCTTTATTGGTTTAGCCTACAATATTGAACAACAGTAATATATTTTCTCATCACAAATATATTGCTATTTGCCACCTAGCAAACATGTAGTATTACAAAATTGAAAACTATCCATAAACTCCCTATTCACTTGTGGTGACATTTCTCTATTGCTTTCATGTACACCATACTATAGATCAAGCTTACACACTCTAAATTAGTAGGTAGCATGGAAGTACAATCTTTTTAAAAATCCACTAGTTGGACAAGAACATTCTTAGGAGCTACAGACATTTGAATACTCAAACAAAAGATATACACACCATAGGATCACTTCGTATCAATGTAAATGAATTGAACTAATTAAGATTTCAATATGTATCATTACTTGAGTGTTGTGAGTGCATGAGAGAGAGAGAGAGAGAGAGAGAGAGAGAGATTTTATTAACGTCTTCCAAAAGACCAAACTCGGCCTATGAGACAAATCAGTGTACCTGTGTGGGGTATCCTTTGTCATCGCAACAAAATGAAAAAGTACTGAACTAAAAAGCTGAATCTAGGTGTGCAATAAGTACAATGAGTGGGGGAGGGGATGGAGCTCTACTACTAGGAGAATGCAAAGCTATATGCATGGAGTATACAATCATGATATGCAACCTAGCTAGCTCCATCCTGTACCATATTGGGGGTATAAAATGGTATACATCAATGAAGGGGGTGTCCACAGCTCCCTGAAGAACATGCCTGGGTCTACTCCTGAAGCGAGCCAGTCGCTCCGCACCCTCTGTGAAACTGAGCTCTAATCTCTGTCATCTCTCTGGTATAGGTGTGGTGTCCGAAAGCCAGGTGTCCTCTGTCTCCTGCGGGCTTTGAGTGTCTCTGCTCTCTGGAGAGTAATTCCCTGCTGTATAGGGGCTGGGAGTCGGATGGATCTCTGAAAAAATGTAATCTGTGTCTGTCGTCCCCCCTTTGAGAGAGAGCTCAAATTTTTTAAATTTACTTTTAAATCTATTTAAATATAAGTTATTTATACTTGTTAAGTAAATTAGAGCTCTAAATTCACCACATATTTATTTTCTAAATTATTAACGTTTGATTTATTTATCAAAATTAATATTTAAAGCACATGTTCTTACTTCAAATAAGTGTATTGTAAGCCGCCTTTGAAGTACTTTAACAAGGTATATTCAATCCACTTTATTTAAAAGTTGGTTTTTTATTGTAAAGACAATTTAAACTTTTATATAAAACTTAATTTTAGTAAATATTATAAGTCACTTTACATGTTCTCTCATTCGATAAAATCCATCTCAATTATATATCTAAAGTTGTGTGATGAAAGCTTGTGTATTTGTATAAGAATTCTCATTAGTAATAATATAGTAACAAACAGTGAGACATTCAAATTATGCAGTCATTGACATACCAAATAAATTTTAGTGCTATGTACCAATTTATAAACTTTAGTGCTATGTAGCAATTTATTCATGAAAGACTTGATTGCAATGAATGATATGAATATCTTTTCTATACTTGAATCTAAATGCATGATCTTTAACATCCAATAGTGATACAAAATAGAAAGCCAATGTAAAATTTAGTTCCAAATTTAGTAAATTTATATTTTCTAATTGTCTTGATACATTATTGAAAAGGTAAACATGTCACAAAACTAAAGAACACAATCATGAATAGAACTTCACTGACTAAGTGTTTATTTCTTAAAAAGACATCATATAAATATGAAATAAAAGATGAAATGTGTTCTCCTAGCCTCCATTCCTCAACATTATGATTTTCTTTAACTCCATGGAATATCACATCCTATTTTTTATTCAAATGTTTTTTCCTTATTTTAGAGTTATCTCTAAAGAATATTCTTAGCACTACTAAAAAACATATTACATTTAACACTACAATTAAAAAGCCAGAAGAGAGTGAAATGAGAGTAGCCTAAACTTGGAAAATAGGGTTGTGGGAGTGTGATGAGGGCTTTTTTTTTTCTAGGCAAAGCAAAGTTTAATGACCCTCAACAAAATTGTACCATTGAAAAGTATATGCACATTTATACTCACCGTGATACATTTAATGACCTATACTTGCATAGTCTCCCGGTCGCTCATAGGCTTCATACTTTTGATGAGTGTTGTAAACAAGCCATGAACATTAAATTGGATGACAACATGATGGAGAGCTAGTTGAAGAAACCTACATCTAGCACCTTACCGATCATATCTAAAGTACTTTTAGCCTTTAAGGCTTCAAAGTAGTGTCCCAACTTGTTCATGGGCACTTTTGGCTATCATTTTGTCTTAGGTATGGAGAGAGAACACACTATGACACAACTCATCCTCCTTCTCTTTAGGTTCCAGGTTAGCTATGTGGGCTCTCCCATTCATCTAGTCAGATAAGTCTCTCCAAGTTTAGAATTTCCATGTAAAAGAGAACTTATTGGGACTCAAACTTCTAAGGATAAGAAGGTTGTGAAGCCTGTTACGTCCCTCGTGCAATATTCACAATGCGCTATGCTCATACTCACTCATAGGTGTGCTTGGACATGCTAATGTGTAGGGAATTTGCATTTATTCTTCCGTAGGAGGTGGTGCCTTTGATGGGGTCAAAATGAAGTCATCATCTATTGTATCGGAGAATATATTGTGCTGACTATGATGAAGGCCAATTTTGACCTCCCACTGAGTCCTCCTTCATTGCATCTAGCAAAGTGGTCGGATTGGTTCTAGAGGTAGAGGCTTTGAAACTGGCTCTTTTTGTGGCCTCTTAAAAAGGGTTATAGGTTTCAGGCGCACTGAGGTCCCCTCATTGGTTTTATGATTGGCTCTAGAATGGGGTCAAGGATCTCCTCATGCAAGGTCAGTGGTTTAATACTCGAACACTTACGCAAGTACTAGCTCTAGTTCAGCCTACACCTTCCTTACAAGCTCTTGGGGTTGTTTCATTCGTCACGTTATTTCCCAACATAGGGTTAAGGTACTCTTTGAGTTTCTTTGGAAGGTTTTCGTAGTCAATGGGTTTCTTCTATTTGGGAAGAGTAGCGTTTGCTCTTTCTTCTATACCTCTGGTTTTGGTTCATTAGCCTTTTTAGGGGTGATGCTACCTTTTCGGCTTATGTCATAGGCTCTTGGGCCACTAGCTTCGAGGTAAAAGCTTGAGCTTTCTACTTCTTTGTTGCCTTGGATGTTTCCTTGGATACTTCCCTCATCTTGGTCTGGAGTCTTGTGATAGCATTAAGGAGGGTTGTATATTGCCTTGGATGTTTTCATACAACTACTCTCGTCTTGGTCTAGAGTCTATGAATAAGTCCTCCTTATATGCTTAACAAGTTAAGGCTCATCAAAGTGGCTAATTCTCCAGCCTTTAGGGTGATTGTCACTCTATTGAGACAATCCTTGAAGGTATGTTCGAATCCTCACTTGTAACATGTGCCTCCATATGAAATGACATTGGGGTTTGGTACTAGATTCAGGGATGGAATTGGGGAACTAGGTGTGATGGTTCTATGAGGACACTTAACAACTTAATGCATGCCCTTACAATGGAAACATTGCATCGATGGCTTTCATGCCATATTGCTGAGTTCTCTTGTTCTTTGTTTCACCAGCCTTCAACAGAGAGGTATAGTCTATGGCTAAAGATTGTTCTAGATATCCATATGAATCATGTCACTCATATAACACATAGCTTTCCTATTCAAGACTTTGAGTCTGCTCGAAATGTCATCAAGTACTGTTGTACTAGTGAGATTCCAAGAGGAACTAGGTGGGGTGGTAATATCGAAGGTGGGTATGGCATTGATTGGGTCTATACATATCACATGCAAGACAAGGGGTTTTGATATGTAGGCCCTAGAGATTATGCTTGTTGAGGAGTATTTGGCATGGGTGGTAAGGCTAATGGTTGCTTTGGCACCGTAGTTCAACTGTCAAGGTAATGAGGATGCAAATCAGCCTGTTGACTTAGACCAAGGAATTCAAAGGGTCAAAGAGGTCAAGATTCATGACACCGTGATGCATATGTATTAACAACAGAGTTTCATGCCAAGTATGGTTAGAAGGGCAAACAGGTAAGTGTAAGAAACCCATCAAGTAGTCACGCAAAGGAGTTCTGGCACCAAGCTTCTATGGCTTGCATGAATGGAATGGTGGACAATGGTGATAGTTCATGTGGTTTTGTAATAGTAGCGTGGACCACACATGGAAAATTTGCATAATGGTACAAAATTCTCCAGTGAGGCCACCTTATGTGTGGCAAGAACAATAGGGAACTAATCTAATGGTGGTGGAGGTAGTTGCGTTAGAGAGGGTAGGTTTTATGTTGAAGATGGAAGACAATATAGGCGAGCAAGATGCTGGACAAATGCAAAAATCAAGGTATAGAAGCGAGGTGTTAGAGGCTGCAATAAAGAGGATTGACCATGCCTGTGAGATCCCTGTTCCCACCGTGCAACAGATTCGGGGTACTAGCAGCGGAAGTAGCACTTCATGCGCGGGGCAGCAAGGGACCCACACTCGGGGCCTCGTCCACGGATATCCGGACAAGAGACTAATCCGTCGGTTTTTCCAAAACCGAACCCGAAAAAAACTTCCCTTACCCGGAAAGCATGGGCGATTCCACCAGGATAACTCTTTACTCTAACGCAGTCAAGATCATTACAGATCAACTGATCTGACTGCACCTTTAACGGTACTTGGTCAAATCAAGGAAGAAACTTGCACTTGGATCATTGGGATCAACGCTTTTTTCCCCATCAAGAGGCACAGCCGTTGATTCCTATCCATAGAACAATTTCTATCCGGGATTTACTTCATCTATCGTTATAATAGAAATTAAATCTCGATTTACGGATCCATCAGTCCAGCCTAACCCCATCCGATCCCATGGGTTAGCCAACCGCCCAACCACTGTAGTGATGGAATCCAATTTGGAATTTGGTTAGGTTTTGTCCCGGGTACCAAGGAAAAGAGTTCCAAGGCCCCCTAGCCGGAAGTTCATGCAAACATAAAACTAGCCACACCACTTACACACCCAATATGAAAATTGCCTTTTTCTTAGCATCAGCTAACTTTAAAACAATCCTTTAATGAAACCATAGTACCACTGATCACAATCTTCCAATTTATCCAGTTGATTCATAATTTTCCATCATTCCTTCATCACAGTATCTATGGCATCATTGGCAACTAGAACGCTCACCACCTGTCCACACAGGGGCCTTTTCAATAGTTCCTAGCCCATAATACTCGGCAATATAATCACTTATAAAAATCAAGATGGACTCTCGTTGAAGATGAGCAAGATCAACCAACAGATCCATATAAAGAGCCATGGACTCATCCATTGAAGACCAGCAAGGTCAATCAACCAGATCCATGCCCGGTTTCACAAAACAACTCTTACTCCTTGTTCCAATATCTTCCTCGACGCACGCGTGGGTATCCTAGGCGACCCAGAGCCCGAGCACCGTATGGTCAGCACCCTCTAGGATCCTTCGCAGGTGACCTAGCGCTTCACTCATAGGCCGCTTCCTTGGTCCCTCATCCACCGTACCGAAAGCTCACCATTTTAATCGAACCGAGGCTGGTCAAGACCTCGGCCGACCTTGCTACGCGAGACGTCCTCCATTGACTCTCCGTCAGCAGTTGCAACTTTATCAGTTAGGTCTCCACGACCTTAATCACAAGACGGTCAAAATGCTTTCCCAGCATTCTTGACATAAAACAGCCATTTACAAACAGCATTTACAAACAGTTTACAAATACAATTTCTATATTAACTCTAATTTTTCCACATTATCCCTCATATAATCCACATTACTTATTCCTCATTCCATTTATATGTGTACTCATCCAATCACATCATTTTCCATCTCTTCACTTCATATTCCTTCACATCACATATCATATATTCACATCCATACATCCACATCCATATCCACATTCACATCCATACATCCACATCTACATGCTTACCTCCATTTTCACATCCTCATTTATACATCCACATCCCATATCCACATTCATACATACACATCCATATCCACATCCATACATCCACATCCACATGCATACATCCACTATCACGTCCTCATTCATACATCCACATCCACATGCATACATCCACTATCACGTCCTCATTCATACATCCACATCCACATGCATACATCCACTATCACGTCCTCATTCATACATCCATATCCACATACATACATACATCCACATCCACATTCCCATTCACATCTATACATCCACATCTACATCCACATGCATACATCCACTATCACGTCCTCATTCATACATCCACATCCTCATGCATACATCCACTATCACGTCCTCATTCATACATCCATATCCACATACATACATACATCCACATCCACATTCCCATTCACATCTATACATCCACATCTACATCCACATACATACATACATCCACATCCACATTCCACATTCACATCTATACATCCACATCTACATCCATATACATACATACATCCACATCCACATTCCACATTCACATCTATACATCCACATCTACATCCACATTCACATATATCCACATCCACATTCCCATTCACATCTATACATACACATCTACATCCACATACATACATACATCCACATCCACGTTCCACGTTCACATCTATATAACCACATCTACATCCACATTCACATACATCCACATCTACATTCACATTCACATCTATATCCACATCTATATTCCCATTCACATCTATACATCCACATACATACATACATCCATATCCACATTCCACATTCACTTCTATACAACCACGTCTACATCCACATTCACATCTATGCATATACATCTTCATGCATACATCCATTTTCACATGCATACATCCACACTCCCATCTCCACATCCACACATCCACATACATACATCCATTTTCACATTCCCATTCATATAACCCCATATGCCTTCATATCTAATCTTTTATATCACATCCATTCTCACCCTATCACAACCCATATACATCTTATCTCATCTCATACACTTCTTATCTCATCCCATACACATCTTATCACATCTTAACTCATCTTATATGCATCTTATCATATCTTATCACTTCCCATATCTTTTATGCATACTTCTATGCATGAAATTTAATTATGCTAAAAGTAACACTTTTATAATAAAATAATCATCTCTTATGCATACCTCTATGCATGAAATTCAATTATGCTAAAAGTAACACTTTTATAATAAAATATTCATCTCTTATGCATACCTCTATGCATGAATTTTAATTATTGTAAAAGTAACACTTTTATAATAAAATATTCATCTCTTATGCATACCTCTGCATGAATTTCAATTATTGTAAAAGTAACACTTTTATAATAAAATATTCATCTCTTATGCATACCTCTATGCATGAAATTCAATTATGCTAAAAGTAACACTTTTGATATAAAAATTTATCCATTATGCATACTTCTATGCATGAAAATAAAAATGATAAAAGTAACACTTTTGATATAAAAATTTATCCATTATGCATACTTCTATGCATGAAAATAAAAATGATAAAAGTAACACTTTTGATATAAAAATTTATCCATTATGCATACTTCTATGCATGTAAATAAAAATGATAAAAGTAACACTTTTGATATAAAAATTTATCCATTATACATACTTCTATGCATGTAAATAAAAATGATAAAAGTAACACTTTTGATATAAAAATTTATCCATTATGCATACTTCTATGCAAGTAAATAAAATGATAAAAGTAACACTTTTGATATAAAAACTTATTCTTTATGCATAATATAAAAATTCAATTTCTCCATGATTATAATGAAATTCTTTCAATTAGTCTAGGATGATAATTCCTAGAATATGGTAGGAAGTCCTCTTTTTATGCTTTGAATGAAATTATTTTATGCATAATTTTTATAAAAATTTTGCCATAGCTCCGCTGCTATGACTGATAAATCTCAATTTTTCTACGGGATAAAGCTTATCATTAAGGAAATAATTAAAATGATCTCTAATTGGATCATTAATCCATAATGGATTGAATCATCAATATGCATAAACTAAAAGCATAGAAAAAAAAACCATTAATTTGGCCTCAAGCATAGCTTAATCTTGGATTAAGGAAAAGCTTTATGAAAAGCTTCTTTTGGATTGAGAATGGGTCATGAGTATGACCATTTCTTGAGTGAGAGAGAGAAATTACATAAAAACCATTAGAATTTAAACATAAATGGAAATTAACTTCAATAGCATTTATTAAATTATGTAACTCTTCACTACTATTCACCAATTAACTTCAATAGCATTTAAAAAACCATACCAATTAAGCTTCTCAAGCTTGAGAGGGGTTGAGAAGAGAGAAACATTGAGAAATTATAGAAAAGAGCAATATTCACTAATTACCTTACAAATTGCTTGATTCTTTGTTCACGGTAGAGGCCCCCAACCAATCAATTGGTTAACTATGTTGATGGAGCCACTAATGGGGATTGAAGAAAGAGGGAAGCTCCAAAAACTAGTGAATTATTAAATGAATTCACAGTTCTTGGCTTAGGTGGAGTAGAGTAACGATGCATAAACACTATATATTTTTCAACAAGGGGGAGGCTTCTATTTATAGAAAAAATTGAGCTCCTAACCAAACAAACTGATTCTAGAATTTTCCAAATCAGTTTGGTCAATTTTTGACCATTTTTAGGTCAGTTAAGCTAATTTTTTGGAACTAGACTTGAATGAGAAGAGAGGAGAGATGAAATATCTCAATTTTTATGAGTTTAAAACTCATTCAAACATGTGAAATATGCACCTCCTTTAAAGAACTCCCCTTCCTTACATATGTCATATTTTTAATATTGCTCATAGTTTTTTACTAATAAACCTTGTACATTTTCAACTCTTCATCTTATGTGAAATATGCACCTCCTTTAAAGAACTCCCCTTCCTTACATATGTCATACTTTTAATATTGCTCATAATTTTTTACTAATAAACCTTGTACATTTTCAACTCTTCATCTTATGTGAAATATGCACCTCCTTTAAAGAACTCCCCTTCCTTACATATGTCATACTTTTAATATTGCTCATAATTTTTTACTAATAAACCTTGTACATTTTCAACTCTTCATCTTATGTGAAATATGCACCTCCTTTAAAGAACTCCCCTTCCTTACATATGTCATACTTTTAATATTGCTCATAATTTTTTTTACTAATAAACCTTGTACATTTTCAACTCTTCATCTTATGTGAGCATTTACTCATTTTTGGGTATCTTCTTTTACAAATTGGATTTATCTCCTCCCTACACATGGATTGATGCTATTGGCCCATAGGAACCTTAATTGGACCATAATCCAAAAATTTCTGAAAATCTAGACCCTTAGACTAAGGTCCTTTATACACATTTCCAATTAATTCCAATTGCACATTGGAAAGTTCTTTTTGAATTTCTGTTTCAGGGGAACTTATTTTAATAAGATGAGATAATTTTCTAACCAAAAATATTAAAAATCTGAATATTCTCTCTCTAGGTTAAAACAGTTAGAAACAAGTCTTTTATATTTCTGAAGAGGGATTGATTATAGAAGAAGATACTAGACATCAAAAGGGGGTTTGGGGGAGGAATCTTACAATGCCTTGTCATTGTCGTGCACCATTGTTGCTGAAAAGGTAATTAAAAAACTAGAGCATGAGATCTTTGTAGTTTTCAACAGCATAAGAGCAATCGGCCAGCCTCATATAGGCATAACTCTCAGTTAGCCCTAAAAGTGTGGTTAGCCCACATACTTGCATGTGTGCCTTATAGTGTCTTCAATATAGTGCTATTGGGTCAGCACATGGTTCAGCCAGTCCTCGTCCTTGCTTTGGCAGGGCACAGCCAGATCAATCACATCACTGTACAAGTTCCCCAAAGTAATACAAGCAAATACTCCTACTTGCAAAAAGGGGGCCCTTCAATGGGGGTAATTGGGACCCAATCTAGTGTCTAGTCTTATCTTCTCTTTCAACTCTTCTTTCTTAAGTAAAGTTGATTGCATAAACTCATAGATTTAAAGAAGGCTTTGTTGCACGGTCCAACCTATTGCATGCGACGTGTAGATTGACCGTTGTGACATGCAATGGTCAACCGATTGCATGCTACCGAGGGAGGCGAAAGAGGAGAAAGAGCCCCCGGGAAGAGAGGGCAGGCGAAGGAGAGAGCGCGTAAGAGGAGGCTGGTAGCGGCGGGGGGCTAGGTGCAACGATGCGCAGTACGAGAGAGAAGCGCGGGCGGGGGAGGGGGGGGGGCGAGGGGGGCGGGGGGGGCGGGGCTGGCGACGCACCATGGTTACCGTTTTTCACCGCCTGTAGGCAACGCCGCCGAGGGACTGGACCTCTTGGTTCCAAGACAAATATCGTTCGCTACCACCTCATTGGCGATTATTGTAAGATTGTAATAATATCTACCCTTTAAAGTTTATTGTAAAATTTTAGCCAATCCAAGTGAGAGGTAAGGAGGGGGGAACAGCCTGAGTGGTAGAACGGCGTTCTTTGTGCACAGGGATGCAGGTTCAATTCCAACGTGTGTTGTAAATCCTCCCTTTTTTTTTCTAAAAATAAATCCAGGTGAGAGGTTTCCTGATATAGATACTCGCCTGTGGATGACTCAAAGCTAGCTTGGTAGAAAAAAGGTCATTAATTTCCATGGTTTTGTAAAGGGGGTCACCACTGGACTGCATGTAGAAAGGATTAGATGACGGAGAATGCAAATGATGAACTGAAAAGATGAAATTATACAAACCTAGGTGGAAAGGTATGTAGTGTACGGCACGCTATTAGTACGTACGGAACGTACTTCTCTACGGAATAAATTTTAAGGTACGTAAACAATACGTACCATTTGTTAACAATCCTACCAATTTATACCTGCTTCGGTGACCCCAAAGCATGGTAGCTTCGCACGAGCCTCATGTTAGCTCTGCAATACACCAACTTCTCTAATTGAGAAGTACTAAGGCGATTCCGAATCTTGGTGTGTATAAGAGAGTATGAGCTCCCATGCTCCAGCTGAGCAATCCTGTGCAAAAATGAGTGCAATGCGAGCAAATTTGTAAATCTTTTAATGCTAAAACATCAAGCTTCACTTCCGAAGACTATACTTTAGAGATTAATTACAAGTTACCTGAGATAGAACACGAAGAGCAAAGCGTGAAAGGTTTGGAAGACCAACCCTTCCATAAGAGTGCCACCATGTCAAAGGGAATTTCATGGCTTCCTTCCTCAATGACACAGGTCTCGCAAATGAAGCACCAATACCACTCATGTACGTGGTGAACTCTCAATCGATCTAAAGTTGCTCCTCCTCTGAGAACATCCATCCAACATACTCTGACTGCTTCATGCTCAAAGCAGTATTATTCCATAGCTTTGGCGACCTGTAGAGAGGATGGAGCATGGCAACCATCGTATGGATGGGACGGCTCATGAATGTCCACCGTTTGTCTACAATGTCCAAGATCTCACCTCGGCTAAAAATGAGAGATTGAAAATACATGTCTTAGGTTATAGTGTACACATGTCAGTCCTTACATGTCATGAGAATCGAGACTCGAGAAGTCATAAAAATCAAAGAAAGAGGAAGAAATTAGAACTATTGCTTACCGTTGAGCAGTCATTATGGAGCACTGAGCAACATGGTCTTTCATTTGCATAAACAAATGAAAGACCAGCCCCAAAGTTGAGCCCTCCATGTCTGTAAGTCGGAGAAGGACATACACGGGCTTAAGTGCAACTGAAAGGCTATGAACTTGCTGCCAAAAATCATCATCCAAGATCCGCCTCTGCAAGTATTTTGTACGCTCATCCTCTGAATGATGCATCTGTCGCCACCTTGGATCCACAACTGTTGATGATAGTGAATCTCTTATCTTGTAGAGCCTATCCAAGACCAAGAATATGTAGGCAAACCTGGTCTTGGAGGGTCTCACCATATCCAAAGGGCTATGGCTCCAAAAGATGGCAAGAGCCTGATGCTTCTTGCGGAAGAAGGTGGTGATCTTTACAGCATCTGCAACAATGGGCTACACCCAAACAAGCTTCCCAATGTCTTCCATAAGTAAATCAAGACAATGGGCAGCACATGGAGTCCACACTATATGTGGAAACTCTGCCTCGACCATTTGACCCATTGCCTTGCAGTTAGAGGCGTTGTCGGTCACCACTTGCACAACATTGTCCTCCCCAACCTCAAGGATAGCCTGTCGAATGTGGCCATAAATGAACTCCCCTGTGATCCTGTCTCCTGCTCTCCCTGCATCCACGGCACGCAAGAAATAGGTGCCCAAGCAAGATGACACAAGGATATTGATTATGTGCCTCTTGCGAATGTCTGCCCACTTATCTAAAATAATAGTGCATCCAAACTCCTGCCAACCTGCTTTCACAGGAGTGAGCGCCTTGTCTATCAAGGCCTTTTGCTCATCCAACATGGATGTACGCATCTTCGTATACTCAAGACCTGTCCACGTCTCAGTAGGCCCTACCTGTGCAATTGCTTTCACCATTCTTTTCCATTGGTCTGTCCTTAACACATTGAAGGATATATTACACTCAATAAGAGTACGACAAATCTCCATTTCTGCCACCCTTTGTCGCTCCTTTACCCAAGCTTGTGATGAGATACAAGAACGCGGAGTGGATTGCTTTGATGCCTCCCCTGTACCTCTCGCATCTTGTGGCAGGAGATCCTCATCATCGGCAATACGTGCCCTCTTCCTGCCTGTGGTGGATTGGGCTGAAGCCAAAAGACTTTCACCCTCATCTAGTGTACCTGAACCTGTAACATCTCCAATAAAAGCATCATGGAGAGCATCTTGTGTACTTTCACCACCTCTAATACTGCTTGCACCACCCATTGCAGGACAATTCTCCGTAATCAATTGGTCCCTCAAAGCTTGTGGTATTTTATCACATGGACCACATTGATTGGTGCACCCGATACCTGTCATGTGCTTGATGACGTGAGTTATGGTGCTAGTGTACTGCTCCCCGCAATATTTGCATGCCCATAGCCGAGTACCTGACCCTTGCTGAGAAGGGGTGTTAACAACCCTCAGGACATTGGTGTGGATTGCCCAGTTCGGGTTAGTCTTGCGCGGCATGATGAAGTCTGGGCGGGAGAGAAAGCGAGGAAATTTGCTCTGCAAAGTTTTGCAGGTACACACAGGACACTTGATTTTGCAAGTACACACAAAATGCCCAAAATTTGGTCGCTTATCTACAATCGCATGAATACGCGCCTCACCACACACGCGCCTCGCCACACACGCCACATTTTTTTAACGATTGCGTACGGATCCGTACAGTACGGTACCGTACCATATGGCTGTACTGTACTGTACGGATCCGTACGTGCATACGGCAGCAACCTTGATACAAACTAGCTCACAAATCAAATATTGACAAGTATACATTTGGCTTGCCTGCACATGCACTTATGTGGTCACCACCCATACATTCCTCATGCCACCCATGCTCCACATATGAACCTTACTGATCACAAAATAACAAAAGCATTTTATTTCTCTTTTCTCAACCATAAGACAATTGGTGAGGACCAAATATCAAAATTTCCAAGAGGCATATGTACAAGGCCATACTATCTAATATCCATGTAAATCACCTGTGTATTCTACCTAAATGTAAGGTTATCCAAACAATGGGAGCCCTCTACCTAGAGGATGATCATTCTAGGTAGTGTTTACTGTTGGCTCTAGAAAACAACAATTGCTTCTGAGTTCTGATACCAAGCATCTTAGCTGTGGAGTTATGTTCTTTTGATCATGGAAGGTAGCTTCACATGAGACACTTGCCTTGATTATGGAGATTTGCAAAGCAAAATTTGTGTTGGGAGGATCAGATAGTGGCACCCACAGTCGCCAACACCGGTAAGACCAAGAGTTCATTCTGTTGTTTGGAAGGGGAAGAGGCAATATTCTTTGGAAGAAGATGATGACCCCCTTGGTATTTTGCCACAGCTTCTCTGAGCTTGCTTATCTTCAATAGAACAAAGAAACAGAGGTCACTTTAAGAACTCAAAAAGAAAGCCCTAAAGTGCAAGAAAGCATACATACTAAAGGAGAGCGAACTGAAAAGACAAAGGAAATGCTAAAAAACATAGAATGCATACATACTAGAAAAGATCATGAAAAGCAAGCATAAGCCATACTACACACACACACACACATACTAGAAAACATACATACATACATACTATAAAAGATTATGAAAAGTAAAGCATGTGTATACATACATACATACATATGAAAGATTATGAAAATCAAGCATATGCCATACATAATCTGCCTACATACTAGAAATACTCATGAAAACCATATATTCTCGAGGAGAGCAACCTGAAAAGTCGAGAGAACCATACGCCATAGACACTTGGAAATGCTTACATACAAGAAGGAAAATCGTACATGCTAGAAGCATGCATGTGATGCTATTCCTATTGACAACAGGAAGAACCACAAAAGGTGAAGCAGAGCTCTTGTAGTACCTTGGACAGAGAGCAGGAGAACGCATCAATACGGCCCTCGGAGCCTCTATAGAAGTGGAAGAAGGGCAGTATAGTTACATTGAGGCTCCTGCACAGGGCGTTGTTTTCGTAAAAGTTCACCTTAAGGATGTCAATGTTTGGATTCTCCGCAGCAAGCTGGCAAATCTGCAGAAAACATGAGACAGAAAGACACAAAGCATAAGAAGGGAGAGATCTATTTTTCCCGGCCATGTAGCACAGTTGGTAAAAGGGTTTGAAGCTCTAAGCGGCCGCACCAGGGCAGGTGTTGCCTGTCGCTAAATTCAATCTCGAGAGAGTCGAGAAATTCAGAGAATTGGGCACAAGATGTACCTTGGGGTACAAGGCTTTGCAGGAGCGGCAGCCGACGGAGTAGAAATCAACCAGCAACAGCTTGTCCTGTAGAGCAGCTCCGGCGAGGGCATCAAAAAATTCATCGTGGGATGTGATCTCCCGCATGTTGGTGAATTGCCCACCTTTCTTCCACCACGAGATGGAGGCCGGGTAGCCCACTGTGGCCTTGACCTGTGCAAAGGACCACATGCAATTAGCCACACATCGAATTATCGGAGACCTTGCCCTTTCCATAGATATATTGATTACCTTCAGGAGAGATTGCCGGGTGCTTAGCGATGGAGATGCGGCCTGCCTTTGCAGGGGCCAATTGAAGCCTCGCCTGCTCTTCCACATGGGAAGAGAAGAGGAAGTCAAGAAGGGAGCGGAGGCTACATCTCTGCGGTTGTTGCTATGCAGAGTGTCAGCGAAGCTTGAAGAGGTGCAAGCTCCAAAGCGATCTAAAACAGTGTTCGCCATAGTTCTGTTGAGAGGGCTCTGACTGGCTCTCTCTCTCTCTCTCTCTCTCTCTCTCTCTCACACACACACACACACACAAACACACACACTCGCCTCAGCCCGCTTCAACCACGACGAAGCCTTGCTTCTTTTTTTCTCTGTGAGAGAGAGGCCCTTCCTGCTGCGATGATAAGGTTTAGAGCAACAGATAAGGTGAAGGTGAAGGTGAAGGTGAAGGTGAAGACTTTGCCTCGAGGTTGAGGCTTGGTGTTTTTGACAAGGCAAAATTCAAAGCAAAAGCCAGACTCCAGAGGCGCGTAGAGCAAGGAAAACAAATCCTATTGGTTTGTGGAGTCAATCAGCAAACCAGGTTCTGCCACATGTCTTGCGTGCCAAGCATGGAATGGCTTAAAAGGTCGCCCAAAAAGGGACCAATAGCTAGCCTTTTCGCTTTTCTCGTCTTTATTGGCCCCCACAGGCCAAATATCTGCAGTGCACACGCACATCCTAAGCTTATCCATTCCACTCATTGTGGCCTTTTAAGGGCCAGTTTCCACGCCACCAAGCATTGCATGCCAGTATCCACTCAATTTACATGCTTGATTGGATTAGAAGCATCAAATGTTTGTAAAAATATATAACCTCCTTGTTGCCACCATGCAAAAGCTACAGTTTAACCTCGTTGGCAAGGACAACGTAGCAGGAAAAAGTAGAAACTACAAGTTGTCAGCTCGATACATAGGTTGACCATTGCCCCTTCAGCGAGTTGGCCACCACCAGTGGAATTTAATTCAAAATTTAGATGCTTTCCATGGGGACCCATTTGGGTTATGAGCCTACTAAAATAAGGTCCTTAAATATGTTTCATAAATAGGTATTGGATTAATATCTCATCTTCAAGGACACCGCCCCCTCGCCTTATGGTTCCACCACCGACATGCTCCTAACCATGCGTAGCATGGTGATCTACCTTGGCATCTACATCATCTATGTTTGATTCACAGGTGGAATTTGAGGAGAGAGTCCCATGTTGGTATGATGATTGTAGGGGCATCATATGTGTTTGATTCACAGGTGGAATTTGAGGATAGAGTCCCATGTTGGTATGATGATTGTAGGGGCATCATATGTGTTTGATTCACAGGTGGAATTTGAGGATAGAGTCCCATGTTGGTATGATGATTGTAGGGGCATCATATGTGTTTGATTCACAGGTGGAATTTGAGGATAGAGTCCCATGTTGGTATGATGAGTGTAGGGGCACGATTCGATGGAGACGGCATATACGTGTGGAGCATATTATGCATAGCGGCATGATTTGATGGAGACAATGTATATGTGCGGAGCATTGACATCTACATCATCTATAGCATGGTGATCTGCATTGACATCTACATCATCTATGTTCGACTCACAGGTGGATTTCGAGGAGAGAGTCCCATGTTGGAATGATGATTGTAGGGGCACAATGTAATGGAGAAGGCATATATGTGCGGAGCATATTTTATGCGTAGAGACAAGTGGCATGAGGCGCCTACTTATATGAATACTATATGTAATGTTGTAATATTGAGAAACTACAAGTGAGCTCGATAGCTCTATGTTGTCTAGGTTTGAGAGTTTGTTCAAGCTCCTATCTTACTTAGAATGGTCGATGAGGACATGGTCGATAAGGATGATTCGATAAGGATGATCTGCCTTCTAGTTCTGGAGGTCTTGATGAGCAAGACCATGATGTGCTTACAGAGACATATTGATGCTGGAGACTCATTGATAGGCCTTGTTGCATAGACCACTAGCGATTTTCCTCTCCTTTAGAAACTGAGTTTGCTCCTACGATCATAGGCAATATGGAGCTTGGTTAGGGGATACTCTCCCTTCTCATAAAGGGACTTCTAGTTTTTGGGTCGTCTCTCGATACAAAATTGCTCCTTCTAATATCCCCAAGATTGGTAGTGGATTATATGTTTTGCTAGATGTTTTATAGTCTAGAGTATTCTTGGGGGTGATTGGCATGAGCTCGTGTATTATATACATAGCATAAATGAATACGGTCTTGGTTCCAATGTTGCATTATTGATAGATAGACAGACACAACCTTGGAAAGGATTTGACTAGAGACATCAACGATTATTTATAGATAGTAGGCCTTATACACATGCGAAATATACTCATCAATAGTTCCAAGCGGACATCTAGATCGTAGCAACTTTATTTTTTGAGAAGCCGAGGGTCATGAGAATCACATGCCTAGTGGCATGGATAGGTATGTAGTCGTTACTATTATATTGATCTTTATATGTAGGAGATGATCAAGGCACAACTCACATTAATACACACTTAGTTAATATTTCGTGATATATATTGTGTGGCATCCCCATGAGAGAGATGAAGAGAGAGAGAGAGAGAGAGAGAGAGAGAGAGAGAGAACATATAATTATGGACCAATTTTTTTGTATTTTTTTCATCCATTATAATAAAGTTCCAATGATGTCGATGAATTTGTTTACAATGCTTGTGGCACATTTGGTCTTCATCGTGGCCCTCGCATATCTTGCTTATCACGAGAGATGTGAGAGTCATTCGGGATCAAGATCCATCCCTATTAAAATATAGATCAAGGGAATGATCTATCAATGGCATATGAAGATGAGATGAATGATGCTATTGGGAAAGATGATGGCACGCACGAAATGTTTGATGATTGGTTTCACAACAATGAAGATTAATGGACGTATAGATGAAGTTGATCAGAGAGAAGCACATCTTAGGAGGGGAGCAATGACCTCTCTCTATGATCAATTTAAAGAAAGTACGAGCATCTTTTATGGAGACATCTTATAGGTGTAAAATATACGAACTTTGTGTAAAGGGACCTTTAGTTCTTCAAAGCCGGCATTATGGCCAATAGTAAATTTAAAAAAAAATCATTGTAAAATATCATAAGGCCCCATGGGTACTTACAAAGAAGGAGAATGCATTAGTTACGAGAGACTACAATTGATATATACCCCCACCGGTTATGCCATTTACATTGGGAAAAGATTGTCTATCTAGACTAAAGAGCTAACGAAAATTTACATTGGTATGTACCTTGCAGCATATTCTACCACTATTGATTGAAGGTTGTTTGACAGAAATTGTTTGTAAAAAAGTAATCTTTTGATTGGGTCACTGTGAATAACCTTTTTACTTAAAAATTCCCATTGTTATGTATCTTACAGCATATTCTATCACTAATGATTAAAGGTTGTTTGACAGAAGTTGTTTGCAAAAAAGTAATTTTTGTTGGGTTCACTAGCAAAGTACTATTATTGTCTAAATCATCTCATGCTTGATCACATATGCATCTAATGTCCCTAAATGAATAGTGATGTCAGTTTCTATAGGTGGATTGTATCAAACAAGGTAGACACAAGAGAGTTGCATTAAAAAAAGTTAGGAACTTCTAAACATGTTCTTTTGGTATCCAAGTGCATGTCCTAGTACACCTTATAGATGAGATATCCATTATAAGTGTTGTAAACAGCCGATGGATATTAATCTTTGAGAGATTTATGAGAGTCATGAAGGATTTTGTTCGTCAAATGGCAAGGCCAGGAGGGTTTTGTTCATCACAGGGCAAGGCTATAAGGGTTTCGTTTGTCAAAGGGCAGGGCTAAAAGTCTCTATGATAGAGCGATGGTTGACTCAAGAATGTATGTACTATCTCATGGAGTATTTACATACTTCACACTCGGATGCTCCATGGTTGTGGAGAGAGCAAAGATTTTTCCATGAGGAAGATCGCTTTGGCTTAATCTTAAGCTCTTATGTGTATACGAAATGTGGATGGGGATTTCTATGTCCGTTCTTTTAAGATGGTCATCCACCAGATCTCTGAGATATTCGGCTACTTAGTTTCCCTGGTGGGGGGTAGCTATTATAGTGGGTGTGTTGCTGCTTGTGTTGGCCTTTGTGGGGGTGACTGAAAAGATGCAGGAGGGGAGAAGAGAGCTTGAGCTCTTGCAAGCACACACACACTCACAAAACCCTAATAGAGAACGCACAAGGTGAGAGGCTGAAAATCTTTTTCTCCTTCACTCAACACTCAACACACCATATACAAAGATAAGAGTACACACATATGAAAAGGTACTCAACCAAATACATACTAGGGTCCTCTATAGTGTGAACCCAACTAAATGAGCTGGCGCTATAACTATGCCAGTCTCTAGAATGGCTGTCACACAGCCTGTCATCTCACTGGCCACATATCACCCATGATCTCACCAACCATGCAGGGTGAGGCCAAAGGCACTCACCTTAACTTGATCTTCCACGTGGCCAAATACTTCACAGACTCGTTCCACTCTATTCTAGGTCCTGGTGCAGGTTGCACTGGAGCTGGGGGCGTGATGCCCGCAGCCAACCCCCCTCCCTATTTCCATGGCTAATCTTAACATTTCTAGTGTTAGCCCACCATGGTTGGAGAGCGGGTGTTGGTTGAGGAATGAATTGGAGGAGGAGTGGGGCCAGGCGAATAATAGACCATTGGAGGCCCTTGTCTTATGGGTGGGTTTGTTTATGCCCCTTGTGGACCCATGTGGTACCTTGGGTATGCTCCCTATGGTGGGTACCGTTGATATACAAGCAAACTGGGCTGGGTAGGCCCTTTCTCTCTGGTATGATGTTTCCAGTCCTTGGGAAGATGGACTTCGCCCTAGGTTTTGTATGGGTCTTTGGGCCTTGTATGAATCAGCCACTCCTAAGATAGGCATGGCTCTCTAGACTGGTTGGGTCTGGGTCTCGGTCTGGGTTTAATGGCTTTCGCTCTACCCTATTTTCACTCTAGGATCTAAAGACGCCATGGGCTCACTTTCTTGCTGATGTTCCATACCTCTTGCCTTGGGTTGCGACTCTTCTAACTGTGTGTTTCCCAGGATAAAGTTGTAGAGCCTCGAAGCAAGGCTTCTCTGTGAATGTGTGGGAGGGGTAGGATCTTATTCTTGGATAGGTGGTTTGTCCATACACTGATCTTCGGGTTCTCCTGTCTCGAGGTCAGGAGTTTCTCACCTAGTGTTGGGATAGTCTTTGCTCACTGGTGCTATCAAAGATAACCACCATTTGGCTCCACACGATATTGACCGATGGGTCTGACCTTATGAGCGAGGGAGCTTCAGGAGAATTTACGTCGTCAAAAAGAGGGTTGTTTTTCTCCTGTCTCGAGGTCAGGAGTTTCTCACCTAGTGTTGGGATAGTCTTTGCTCACTGGTGCTATCAAAGATAACCACCATTTGGCTCCACACGATATTGACCGATGGGTCTGACCTTATGAGCGAGGGAGCTTCAGGAGAATTTACATCGTCAAAAAGAGGGTTGTTTTTCGCACCAAACGTAGGTGCATGGAAGTGTGGAACTACTATGCAAAACTTCCTTGTGAGTGAATAATTTTTTTTTTGGGAATGGTATGACTGTTGTATGCTTGGAGATAGTATAGACGTACGCTTCAGAAGGGAACAGGCGTACGCTTCTCAGGGAGTAGATGGCACGGGCGTACACTTCCAGAAAGACACGGGCGTGGCTTCAAGAAGAAACAAGCATACGCTTTTGGATGGAGAAGGTACGGTTGTGTCAGGTGAATGGTACGGGCGTGGTAAGTTTGCCACGGGCATATGCTTTAGACAAGACAATTGGTACAGGCATGGCACAAGTGGAATAGTCGTACGCTTTCTAGAGCTAGGGCAAAAGAGAATGGCACGAGCATGGCAAAATTGACACGGACGTGGAAAACGAGATAAATACTTTGGAACAAGGCATACACTTCTGGAAGGAACGGCCGTGGCACTGTCAGATTTTAAAGATTTTTCAGAGAATTTAAGGTTGCGGGTCTAATTGCCACCTACTATATTCCCTGATAGTGCAGCTGTACACCCTTGGTTAAATGAAATTTGTACCCACTAAATGCAAATATTCAATTTTTAATGCTAACTGCCATATTCAAGGGGGTGGAGATTTCCCAAGATTTGGCCAGAGAGAATGGTACAGGCGTGGCACGTTTGCCACGGCAGTGGCCTTTGAAATGAACGTCCGTTCACTTCTCATAAAAGCTTGTAGAATGGGATTTTTGCCTTGTTTCCTCCTCATATTCTTGCAATTTCACGTATCTTCCCAATGTGTTTTTGGATTTTTGATTTGATAAAGAGCTAGAGCTAGTCTCAAGCTATTTATCGATGCCTACAATGCTTAAAGAAACCTAACTAACTAAGATTAATTGCTAATTAAGCTATGGTACAAACTTAATGAAAGAAGAACAAAAAAATTAAAAATTTGCATGAATGTCAGTCAAGGGCAAAGATTGAACACTTACTTGCTTCTCCCACACTCGGTGAAGACCTCAATGGTTCAATGCTCCAATTGACCTCCATAGCTCCATGGAATCACCATCAAAAAAGCAAAAACAAGCTCAAACACAAGCAAACAACCGGTGGATTTGCACTCCAACCGGGCCAAATGAAGACTCTAGCAAATGAAATAAGTGGAGGACCCTAAGCTAAATGCATTCCCCGGCCAGTGGCGCCAAAGATGTTAATACTAATGCACACAAGACAGAGGGAGAGAAAAAGAGAAACAACATGCAAGGGTCGAGTTTGGAGATGTGCACTTAGCCAACCCTTGTTAAAACCCTAAGATCTCTCTAGATAATTGTTATGCATAAACATGCATAAATCAAGCATAAACTCATCCACCCGACCACCCCCGAGCCCAAGGGGGGATGCACACATGAATTATAATGAAATACATCATACCTTTACCTTGATGTCCCATACCATCAAGAGGTATAACTCCAATCTAGTAGCATGTAGCTATAGTGTGAAATTGTAGCTGAGTAATTACACAAGAGAGCATAACATAACCTAGCCTCAAGATAACATCAAGAGACCATAGCCTAAGCCCCCCTTGAGTATGCCCCATGTCCCTATTATATAGGAGGACCCTCAAGTGACTCTTGACTCTCCATCTCCCATGTGTGACCCTTGGATGCCTGACCCTAACCTTAACCCTTAAGGTTAATCCTAACCCATGCCTAATCCTTATGCCTGACCCTAACCTTAACCCTTAAGGTTAATCCTAACCCATGCTCCACTAGAGCTTGTTCCCATGCTCCCATGCTCCCATGCTCCCATGCTCACAAGCCTAATGTGGGTTAGCCTCCTAGTATATGCACACATAATGTGCATATAACATACTTCCCCTCTCTCAAAACATTGCACTCTTGCAATGAAAAGAAGGAGAACTGCGCTGAACAATCTCAACCGACTCCCAAGTCGAATCCTCTATTTCCCTATCTTTCCACCTAATTTTAACCTTAGTGATTAGTCAACTAGAAAGTTTCCTTTCCCTAAATTCAAGTACCTTATCAGGTTCATGTGGAACAAAGGATAATTCTTCGACTTCAAGAGTAACTATGTTATCTTCACCTCCCAGTTTTCCTTTCAATCTATTGATATGAAAGACTGGATGAACTCTAACATGTGGAGGTAGTTTAAGTTCATATGCAATCGTGCCAATCCGATGTATGAATCAAAATGGACCACAATATCTAGGAGGTAAATTCGAGCAATTTTCTTTTGACAGTCTGAGAATCTTTAGGAACTTTTAAATAAACCAATGCTCTTGGTTCAAAAGACCAAATTGAGCGTCCTCTATCAGCATAGAACCGTGCCCTATCCTGAGCACTCCTGATAGAATCTTGAGCTTCGATTAGCATTTCCTGCATATCACGCAAGAAATCCCTCGATGCATCAAGCTCAATGTCCTTAAGACCGACATCAATAGGTGCCCTGGGTTGATACCCATACAGAAGCATGAACGTACTAAAACCAATAGGCGTATATTTAAAACTGTTATAGGCAAATTCCATCATTGGAAGATATTTTTCCAGAGACATATGCACTTAGCGTATCCTCTACAATCTGATTCATACGCTCTGTTTGCCCAGGATGATCAGAGGAATTTATACTCATAGTAGTTTCCTCGTTGTAAACCATTCGGAATAAAGTAGAAAAACATGGCATTATAACAACAGGAACCAGGTATCCATCGGCAGCTTGATGTACCCCACATCTACTCATGGAATTATCGGCATCCCGAGTTACCCATATCAACATAGAGAGTCATCAACGTCTCGATGAGTCACATATGTCCATCTGTAAACCATCAGGTTGACTGTATATAAATCACCTAAAGTACGGAACTAGAGAAAGAAATGCCAACAAAGGAAAATTTCAAATTTCCTTAATCCGAACACAACAAGATAAACTCGTTGAACTCTAAAGAAAGAGATTTCAACAAGTGAAAATGCCGACAAGATTACACTCATCAATACATGTAGGCTATAAAAGTTTATCTAGAGAATTCCCTTTAAATGAATTCAGAAAATGAGATTGTATTTGAATGTTGAGGTCAACATGCCAAGTGATGTTCGCAAAGCAACAATCTTGAGCCCAAATTATCCCATAAGATAATATATGTGAGGGATCGCCAGCATCCCATACCACCATGATAGCACCCATACATACCTTACCAATTTGAAACTCTCTAGTATGCCGTCTAGGAAATATGAATAAAATCCTGTATAAAAGGAATAAGATGGCCTATATAGCCATCATTAAAAAAATTAAGGAACATGTCCAAAAAGAATGGCTAAACAATGGTAAAAAATCATTTAGAATTAATCCAAACAAAAATAACTACTAATACGAGGTACAATCGTATTAATAATATGCGAATAACCCGCATCTATCTAATGTCAGCACGAGAAAACGTACTTCAACATTAAATAACCCTCGAAAATATTAAATTCTCATCATGATTTTTTTTCTTTTTTTTGATTTTCTAGGGCCTCAAAATATGATGATTTCGAATTCCACCAAACCTATCTTATGGCATTCCAAACCTATATTTTTTCAGAAATTTTTTTGTAATTTAGATTTGCCAAAATACTATTGATATTTTAAAAATACCAATTTCTAGGATTTCTAAAAATAATTTCTAGAAAATTTTTAATTTTTTCTGAGAATCCCATCGTTCACGAAATTTCCAATTCCACTCGACAATTCTCAAATCCAATGAAAATTTACAATTTTAATGGATTTTTTAATTTTTTGGGTCAAAAAATATATTTTTAAAGGAATTTGAATGGTCACGGGCGCCCGAATGGACACACCACATGCCAATCACCAACCCCACATTTTCCAAAAATTTAAAATAATCTTTGTCTAATTTTCTACTAATTTTTAAAATTTTTAATTTACCCCGAACGTATAAGAATATGAACGGTCAAAAAATTTCGGAATCCCAATGGTTTTTCCGAAATACGGAAAGCCAATAGTTTTGGGAAAATGAAAAGACAAAAAGTGAAAGGTCAAAAGTTTCCGGAATCCGAAAGGTCAAAAGATTTCCAAAATTCGGAAAGCCAAAAGGTTTCCTAAAATTTGGAAAGCCAATAGGTTTCTCGGAATTCGGAAAGCCAATAGGTTTCCGAGGAGATAGAAAGTCAAAAGATTCCAAGAGAAAATTTTAGAAAAATCCAGAGAATTTTTTTCTCAAATTTCGTATTTTCTCCTTTTTTCCAACTTTTTTCCAAGCTTTGAAAAGATTTTTTTTTGGAAACTCTTTTTTATATATTTTTTAAAACTAAAAAATAAAGCTTACTCCCCTCTCCTCTCTCCTCTCTTCTCCCCCCTTCTCCAACCAGAAACTTTCTCTCTCCACCCCCTCCTTCTCTGTAATCAGAGAGGAGGATTAACCATTTAATTAAATTCCCACCATTAATAATTAAAGTTTAATTATGATTAATATTTAATCAAATTATGCCTATTAAGAGGCGTTCACACACGCAGGAGAGAGACAAAAAGAAGGAAAATTCAGAATTGAGAGGCGAAGAGGGACCAACACACACGGGAGAGCATTCCATGCATCAACTGACTGCCCCACAATGCATTTCAGCATAGTTTTGACAGAAAATCGAAAGAATATCCGTGAAAAATCTGCAAAAATACATTAGAAATATATTTTTAACCATAAAATGCTCTAAAAATTTCTAAATAATTAGAAAAAAATTCTTAAAAATTGTAGAAAATTAGAAAATTCATTCTACCAAAAATATCCACAATAAAATATGCGGTATTTTGGTAAAAATTTTCATTAATGCTTATTTTAAACCATAAAAAATAAGAAAAAAATAGTATTAAACTCAGAATTTTCCCGCAACATCGATTCATCATTGAATAGAAGAAACTTGTGTTCCAACCGCCATATCAACGATCCACGTATAAATCATCAACACAAATCAACAAAATAACATTTTTATTTAGTAAATATTAAAATTTATTTCAAAAATATGCCAAATTTTGTAATAAGAAAGAAAAATCAACAACAATTAACTAGAGATTGCTCTGATACCACTGTTAAAACCCTAAGATCTCTCTAGATAATTGTTATGCATAAACATGCATAAATCAGGCATAAACTCATCCACCTCGACCACCCCCGAGCCCAAGGGATGCACACATGAATTATAATGAAATACATCATACCTTTACCTTGATGTCCCATACCATCAAGAGGTATAACTCCAATCCAGTAGCATGTAGCTATAGTGTGAAATGGTAGGTGAGTAGCTATGATCCTCTACACAAGAGAACATAACATAACCTAGCCTCAAGATAATATCAAGAGACCATAGCCTAATCCCCCCTTGAGTGTGCCCCATGCTGCCTGACCCTAACCTTAACCCTTAAGGTTGGTCCTAACCCATGCTCCACTAGAGCTTGTTCCCATGCTCCCATGCTCACAAGCCTAATGTGGGTTAGCCTCCTAGTATATGCACACATAATGTGCATATAACAACCCTAATGAGGGGTTAACTCCTTAATGTGAAGCCACTAGGGGATCACTCCACCTCTACTTACTTATGTCACCGAAGTAGAGATTCAAGAGCTAGGTAGAGAGCAAGAAGGACGGGACTATGGAAAGCTCAACCTTCACTCCATGCCACATGCATGTAAGAGGGACCTTGGTAGAGAGAAAAGAGAGGGGAGAGGAGAGAAGAAGCTAGATCATCACCATCCCTACAAGCACACACAACAACAATCAAGCATGCAAGAAAACAACAAGCAAGCATGCATCCACAAGCTCATAGGTGTGTGTGCATGTGTGTGTGTGTGTGTGCGTGTGTGCGTGTGTGTGTGAGAGAGAGAGAGAGAGAGAGGCAAAACTCTAATGAGACTAATGGGATTGTCCCTTTTCATATTTCATAAAATGTCTTATATACAAGAGCTCTTAGTTTACAATGGCCGGCCACCCATTTACAATTAGGGGCCCAAAACTAGTCTTCCTAGATCTATGTACAACTCTTTCCTATGATCAGCATTACACAAGCCTTAAGCTCAATCATCCCATGTCTCTTTTATCATTAAGTGCTTTGTGCGATTACAAAAGGTAAGTTACAGCATAGCCACGTTTGAAAATTAATGTTAACCAGAGTGGTTAACATTTTCCTCCTCATCATTAGAATTTAGTGAGAGCCTTGGTTACCCTCATTGGTTGCATGATGTCGAGGGTAGCATCACACTCCTTTGTAAATTGATAATTGCACGGATCGCTTCATCTTTAGCTTGCAAGTTCGTGTCTTTAGGCTACATGTGCCTCGGCTTGCAATCTTGGCTATCTCTAAGGCTTGGTATTGAAGGCGGAGGGCATCCATGTCCTACTTGCATTTCAGTTTGATGTCAGATCACTATTGACAGAACCTTTATGGTGCACATTTAAGTTTTCTTTTAGATCGCCAATGTTTAGAAGCAATGATGAAGGAGAAGAAGTATGAGAAGATCGCACAAAGGAAGATAGAAGATTGCATCAAAGAGAATCAACTCAATCCAGAGGACATCCATGCAATACTTGATGAGGCGTGTACATCACACAAAGTACTCATCCATCTATAAGACTTTTGCAAGAAAAGATGAAGCATTCTCATATGAAGGAATCATGCACCAAAAGGAGATGTGGTCTTCAATAGATACAATAATATTTTCTACCACTTGGAGGCCGTACAATCATATGTTGTTCAGTTGTTTGAAGTTACTCTTGAAGAGTGTCAGGGTGTCCTCAAATTTGTGATAAGGCTTAATGAGTGTCAAAATAGTGAAGGAGAAAATGTTAGAAAAGGTTACCATCACATTGATGAACATGGCACTTGATCCATCTATTAAAAAGGATAATCCTAGATGGTTTAGTGTTCAATCCGAAAATAATATATTCCCTTTGGGATCCTTTGAGGTAAATTTTATTAGAGATCAGTTTGTGTAAATGAATTATCTAATGCAAGAACTACGTGTGGCATACTCATGTTTTTTTTACACTTGGACTCAGAGGATTTTTATATTCTACACGGGATCTTTCATAAGACATCTATACCTGAGTTCATCAGTGAGTAAAGAAATGGCAAAATCTTGAATGTGGAAGGCCTGGGACAATATAAGGTGGACTAGGATATGGGAGGTGATCTTAAAACTTTGAAATGTATGTACAATGTGTCAAAGGGTGCCAATTCAAAAAGTCCCTACCTATATTGTATGTGCAGTGTAAAAGTGTTAGATAAAAGATATTGGAAGAAGGCACCAGATAGGCACTTGAAAGACCCAAACTTCAAGCAAGTTCTTGATATTCCATTGTCGAGAGTCCACATTTGTACAATGCATGCTCTCTATAGAATTATTGAAAAACTCTTATTTTTTTTACATATGTTTTTCATGGCCCTTACTACCCAATATAGCAAAGGTTAAATAAATTAAAGCATTAGAGAAATTCTATCAAACGTTGGTTTGCACAGTGGACATGTAAAGATTGAACAAGATGAAAAAATATCTAAGGATTGGAAGGATGTACCTAAGAAACCTTCCATTGGAGGTGTTAAAGCATTAGAGAAATTCTATCAAACGTTGGTTTGCACGGTGGACATGTAAAGATTGAACAAGATGAAAAAATATCTAAGGATTGGAAGGATGTGCCTAAGAAACCTTCCATTGGAGGTGTTAAAGCAAGAAGGTTTTTATCTCCATAAACACAAGAGGATAACCTTCCATTGGAGGTTTTAAATCATGGTCGTAGAAGAAGAAGACATTGACTATTGCAAACCATAAAATACCCACAATGGAAATGTGTTCACAATGCAGTACTAGACCATGCAAACAATGGTTAAGTAAGAACATGTAAAGCCAACGTGTTCAGATTTTTAGACATTATGTTTAAGTTTTGTGACAATGAAGAAGGACCATGAGACCTTTCAAACAACGCTAAATGAGTTCAAGACATCCATGATTAATGCATGGACTGATCAACACATCACCCACTACATGGTATTGTTGAAATTTGAGCATAATGATGAGCTATGGTGGATCATACACTAGAATCAACATGATTAACAAAGTGATTAAGAAATAATTAAGACGTAATTAGTGAATAATTAGCAAATAGATTAATGTAGCATGGATACTCAAAAAACCAGCAAATTCTCATTAGGGCTATGCCTCAATTTATAGAGTTTACATCAAGCATCAAATCCCATTGATTTCTCCATGATTCACTCCCAGAATATCTCCACCTTTTGCTTGATTCTCTCCACCTCTTCTCTTTTCCCTGATTATCTCCCAGAATAACTCCACACTCCTAAATTCCCTCATGCTACCCATTATTCTCTCCCAGTAGATTCTTCTAACCTTTTCACAGGTTCTTTCACAATTACATCTCCTCTTTTACAGCCTCTATCCAAGAGCTTGTTCCCACACACACCCTATTCACTTGTATATTTCAACACCTCCCCTCAAGTGAATACTTCTAGTACACCTAGACTCTATACCAAGTTTGCCTCCCCTTACTTGGTAGTCCGCGACCAGTGTCTACACCTCCCCTCAAGTTATCTCAGCACACCTGGACCCTGTATCAAGTTTCTTTCTTACTTGACAGTCCGCGACCAGTGCCTCAAGTCCCTAAACTCCATAGTCCTTGACACTCTCTCTCTCTATGTGTCCAAGGCTACTATAAGTGCCCGCGACCTTGACTAAAGTGCTCACACATACATCTACCACGTGGCCTACATCATCGGTGGCTCAGAGGTGGTTTTACTTTATTGGGGCAGGTTACATTGGGTTGTGGGGTCTCTCTCTCTCTCTCTCTCTCTCTCTCAGAGATTTTCACATGGCTCCTCACTCTTTGGAGCCTCACATCTTCTCGTCTTCACTCTTCTTCTCGTGGCAGCATCTCTCCACGCGTCCGTCTCTTCTTCCAGTCTTCTCGGGGTAGCTTCTCTTCTTGTGGCAGCTTCTCTTCTCGTGTCCATGTCTTCCTTCAGGTCTTCTTCTCAGTGTGGATCCTCTTCTTGGGAAGAGATATTCTTCTTCTTTCATGGCTGGGGCCATGAGCTCGTCCGTCAGGTCATTTTGCTCCATGTGAGCAACATGTTTCAATGTTTTGCTGACAGTTCCTTTGGGCTTTTTATGTTTGTCTTGTATCATTATGCAATGCAAACCCAAATTTATGCGGGAGGTCTTATCTCTTGCCTTAATCTGGACAAGGGCAGTGTCTGTTCCCATTTTTACACTGATGCAATGTGCCCAATACATAATGCGTATAGCATTCATTCTCATGCACATTCCAAATGCAATTCTGGCTGTGAATAATCTTGAATTTGAGTGAGATTTACAGGCATTAACCAAGGGTTAAATGCAAAATGATGATTTTCACAATTTTATCAGCACAATTTTACCAGAAATTACATTAAATTAAGGGTAACCAATTTGTACGGGATGGTTGGAGTATGAAACCAACTCCGATTTACAATCTGAAGTTATAGGGATCTGTATCAGATACCTAATGGTTAATTTGAACCCTCAATTGCACCAAAGTACAGTGATTAGCACTGATTAATCATTGATTAGCAAATTAATGCTCTGTTTTGTGTGCAGAAAATAGAGTATGCGGGGAGTCCAGATCTGGTGCCTTCTACTTAAAATGAGCTCAAATGCTTTCAAAAGCATCAATAGCAATGAGTCTAGTAGAGGATTAAGCCAAGAAACACAAGATTTGACCAAATAATGAAAGCTTAATCTCTGTTTTACCAAAGTCGCCTGCAGATTTGATGAAGAGCTTTGATCTCAATGTAGACTTGATGAAACTCAATTCTGTCTTCACCAGCTTGTAGAGCATGCTTGATTACCCCTTGGGCTAAGAGGAATTAGAGACCTTTGATCTGTGGAAGTAGAAATCACCAAATCATCTCAGAAAAACGTAGCTTTTTAATCAGCGAAAATCGGGAGCTTCCGTGGGCGGTTTGCGCTTTTGATTCGATGGGCTGGAGCTCCTATGGGTTAGCTAGCTTGTGTTAGAAGCTTATGCCCTAATTCTATGTGTGCAAGGTGCTAGAGATCCTCCACTGGCTGGGGGGGTGAAGGGGAGAAGTGAAAACTCACTAAAAATTTGATTTTTGCTAATTATCTACTAATTCTAATTAATTAACTAATGGGCTCATAAATCTAATTGATTCTAGGCATGACTCTGATACCATGTTGAAATTTGAGCATAATGATGAGCTATGGTGGATCATACACTAGAATCAACATGATTAACAAAGTGATTAAGAAATAATTAAGACGTAATTAGTGAATAATTAGCAAATAGATTAATGTAGGCATGGATACTCAAAAAACCAGCAAATTCTCATTAGGGCTATGCCTCAATTTATAGAGTTTACATCAAGCATCAAATCCCATTGATTTCTCCATGATTCACTCCCAGAATATCTCCACCTTTTGCCTGATTCTCTCCACCTCTTCTCTTTTCCCTGATTATCTCCCAGAATAACTCCACACTCCTAAATTCCCTCATGCTACCCATTATTCTCTCCCAGCAGATTCTTCTAACCTTTTCACAGGTTCTTTCACAATTACATCTCCTCTTTTACAGCCTCTATCCAAGAGCTTGTTCCCACACACACCCTATTCACTTGTATATTTCAACAGGTATCATATTGATTGTGCATTAAACTTGTTTTTAAAATGTATGTCGAGAAATATGCTAAGTTATACATCTTTTTCATTTTGTAGCATATTATCTACAATCACAGTCCTTGGTTTGCAAAGCAGTATGGTAGTTTATCAATATGGTCAACCTAAGGAATGGAGAAAACATATTATCAAGCATGCTCCGAGTATTTCAAGCATACAAGACATGCTGGAGGAAGATAAAACGCTAACAGTTTAGAGAAACTACATCAGTGGACATACAGGAAACTTGTACACCAAGCCAAAAAGAAGGAGCAATTCAAAGCATTCAAAATTAGTCAAGCAAGTGAGACTATTAAATAAATAAATAAATAAAGATATATGGAGGAGATCCAAAGGTCTTAAGCATGCAGAATGGCGAGGCACAAAACAAAAAGACAAAAAGATTTGGATACCAATAGATCCTTGATTAACATTTCAACTTCAAAAGTGATTACATGAAAGAGTACATTATGACAAGAGCAAAGTGTCTTATGGTAGTAGGTCAGGCAGGAAAAACCATGTTGACCAATAGAGTGGTTAATATAACCCTTTCTAATGTTAACTGCATCCTTGTGGCACCCAAGTTGGTGGTAAAGCTACTACTAAGAGTTGAGGTTAAGTGGTTAGTTCAAGATTCATCTGTAGTAGTAGCTAGACGATAGGGCAAGGTGATGGGTAGCCCTTATGGTAGGTAGCTTATTGAGGTGGCATGGGAAGTGATTAGGCAATGTAGATGTGCTTGATGCCAAGCCTTCATGGTTGTTGAAGTGGTGTGGACCTTTCTCAATATAAGGTAGTTGAGAAGCAATCCACCCTGTGTTTGGCAGAATGAGTGCCAAGATCCCACGGAAATGATTATCATGGGTGGGTGGAGGTTCGAGACATTGTGGCACAACAGGGTAATATGCTCGGATCTCATACCGTAACACTTAGACATTGGTCTACTTTGTGGCAAATATGTCAGCCAGGGTGAGGTTTTTTTGGTATTGAATTGGAAGCAGAGAATAGACATGGGAGTTCATTGGGGAGATACTTGCAAGGTCGAGGATTCTCTAGCAGCAGGTAATGGGTCATACCATTGGCCAACCCTCTAGGTACATCTAGGTACATCTCTAGATACATACCTAGAGGGTTGGCACATTAACAAGGTCAGGTACATATGGATGTATTTGTACATGCCTTGAGATGCACGGAGTGAAAAATTTGTGATGCCCATAGTGAAATATGTTGGTGACATACATGGGCAATGGACAAAAAGTGTGCCTGTGGGTGGACTTGTCCAACAACACTACTTTCTTAAGTTTAGTTGGCCTAGTGTGAAGACTAGTCACTAGTATATAAGCCATTTTTGGCAATAGGCAATACACAATCATTCTCTTACAATAGTTTACTTTTGAGCTCTCCTTCTTCCCTCTTCTTGCTTGCTTGTGTTGATTATGAGGTCACACTCCAAAAAACATACGATTTTGGAGTATTGGATGTGTTTGTTGATTTTCATTGGATGTGTTTGTTTGCTGATTTTGATTTTAATTTGAAGTTTATTTTGCATTAGGGAAATTTGTGTTCATCTATTCCTAGGGTAAAACACTATTTTTTTGGTGATTTACAAATAAATTTCTTTCATCCAAGAATTAGCTTAGAAATTTTGATTAGGAGTGGAATCCACTTCAAAAACATGAGCATTGAGCTCCATTAGATTGGATTTGAGTGAAATTATCAATTTCTATTCTTGCATTTCATTATTTTTCATAATTTACTCCTGAATTGTTCAATTGGTAAGTAGAAGCATGTGAAATCATCTAAAAATAATTAGAAAATATTTAATTAGTTGCATCACAACCATTAATTAGGATTAAGAACAGTAAATACACCCAGCCAAGTCCAAAAATGCATAAAAACAAAGCCAAACTAGCTCTCGGGTGGGGGACATGAGCCCACATTCCTGTGTAAAAAGTCATGAACCTAGACACATGAGCCTAGAGATGTGAGCTATGAGTCTAGACACATGAGACCTAAGCCTAGAGACATGTTTGGCAAGCCACCCATAGTTTGCAATTTACCCATGTACCTCTGCCAAATTGGGTGTCTTAAATTTTTCGATTCTCATGGATAACCCAATCTCATTCCCACATGCCTTATTAGCCAACCTCATTATACATCAATTATCAATTTTATATCTCAAACCATACGTAAGAGTCAAAGAAAAAGTAGCATGGAAACTGTCAAAGAAAGCAATGTGTTAGAGTTTTCAAAGGTCGAAGCTTCTACATGGGCCCACCTTTTTACCCAATGCCCACGTATGTCACCTATAATATCCACGGGCTCTACATGTAATAGACACATAGGCACTTTTCTTTCACGAACCTTCATTAAGCCTCACTAACAGAGCCGTCCACGTACAATTTTGGATAGGGGACATGGCGCGTGTAAGCCTAGTCCATGGTATGACCCATCGCCTAGACCTTCCTATACAGGGCTCTACATGTAATAGACACATAGGCACTTTTCTTTCACGAACCTTCATTAAGCCTCACTAACAGAGCCGTCCACGTACAATTTTGGATAGGGGACATGGCGCGTGTAAGCCTAGTCCATGGTATGACCCATCGCCTAGACCTTCCTATAATTAGTAGAGCAGCAGGGACCTTCCTACCTCGTCTCACCCTAATCATATGGTTTACCCATCATTGTACAAAGATAGGAAGGTATGTGAGCATACATTTTGTTGTTTTTTGCATAAAAGTAGGAGATGAATTGACTAGTCTTCACACTAGGCCAACAAAGACAATGTCTCTCCTCACCAAAACCCGCTTGTGGCTAGATGGTAGAGTCTATAACCTTTGCTTTTTAAGTTGTATCCCATAAAAATGTATTTTATCACCTTAGAGCCATTACTGCTACTTCTATTTTGACTTCATCGACACCCCTCTCCTAACATGAGCATAGTGCTTTCACTCACACTTAAGCATGTTTCCATGCTTACATTTGTGTAACTGTTTATTCATGTGTAAATGGTATTGATGGGTATGTGTCATGTGTAAATGGTATTGATGGTATGTGGATGGACTTTTACCTAAATTCAAACATCTATGTATGAGGAGTTGTAGGAGCCACGTGTGGCATGGTTAGGAGCCAAGGGGGTGGAGGGTTAGACCCACCCTTGGTGCAGTAAGGAGAAGATGGCTTGGTAACACGATTACTCAAGCATGAGTCCACCTTCTCATCTAATCGTGGTTGATAATGGTTATCTTTTGTATTGGATTTGTGGTAGGTTGGTGGTCATACACATGAATGGAAAGCTATGTGCTTGTTTTTTATGTTTGTTCTCACCGAGACGGTGAACTCTTAACACTTGAGGCACCTGTACATGGATAGGTTGCCTGTGATAGGCACATGTGAAAGCACAAGGTGTGTTTGAGTTCTCCCACATGAGGGGATTACAATCCAGTCATTTGTTTCATTTCTCTTATATTTGGGCATGCAAGTCAGCTACAATCAGCTTCAAAAGATTTGGAGATTACCACACATATGGGTAAAATCAACACTCTCTTTCATCAAGTTTGCAGAAAGACACCGTACCATGCTTCCATCCTATGATACAATTTTCTTATTTTGATGAGGGTATTTTCTAGCTTTTATAAAGCCTACTTTCCCTACTTAGAGCCATGGGGGTTGCCTATGGATAGAATAATGTAGGCAATATATATGGTCAAGCTCTTATATCATACTGTCACGTAGGCTGTATCCGGGGTTCAGTGGGAGAGGACGCCCATGCGGAGTCATGGGCGGCCAGGCTAGTGTGGACGGCAGGCCACACACTATATAGCCTGGGGGATGAGGGGCAATCCTCATTCTTCCTCTATGGCTGGGTGGTGAGCCAGAGGCCGTCCCCTCTTGTGGTAATGCCCGTAGCGGCGTTACGGGAATGTAACACTGGTATCAGAGCTTTCCGTCACACACACGAAGGAGTATCGCAGGTAAGCAATTTTTGTAAGCGATTGAATTTTTCTGAATTGAATATCTGCTTTGAAATTTGTTTCATAGACTGTGTGCGGGGGAGGTGGAAGGGGCGAAGAGCAGCCCCATTGTCTGCTAAAGCTTCGTTGAAGCTTGTGTGTGGGGGGGGGGGGCGAAGACCACCAGCCCACAATGCTGTGAATTACCAGCAGCGACGGCGTTTTCGTTGACCTGTGTGTGCGGGGGGCGAACACACGACTGTGCGTGGGGTGGAAAAGGGGCACATTCGTCGGTTCTCCGCAGGCAGCTTTCGGTCACGGATTCATTCATGTCCTAGGACTCTCTGAGCTGTCTCCAAAAAGCGCGTCTGTGGGCGAAGACCAGCCAGCCCCAGCGTAGCCACGACGTGTACAGCGGCGCCTCCTTCGCCAGCGCCGTCTACAAGACTACGAATATTTGAGGGCCGTCTAAGGGGGGCCAGGCGGCCAGCCAAAGGCCAAGCCAACCAGACCTAGGCGGCCGGCCAGCCAGCGGCGGCGGCCATGGGCGGCCAGCCAGGCGACGGCGCCGGCCAGCCAGCGACGGCGGGCGGCCAGCCTTAGGCGCCCAGCGACAGGCGGCCAGCCAAAGGCCAGGCGGGCGGCCAGCAGAACGGGCGGCCAGGCGGCCATCAACGACCACCAGCGATAGCAGCAGAAAAAAAAAAAGAGAAAAAAGGGTTAAAAAATCTATATATTTTTTTAAATATATTTCTATTGTTCATTTTTATGAAATTAAAAATGAGACAATTTCAAACAAATCCTCTCTTGAATGGGGAGGAAAGATCTGGCAGGGCACAACCTCTCAACCATTTTTATTTTGTTATGAGATTCTGGGAGCGTAGCCGCGCTAGATTTCAATTTACACTTTTGCGAGCGTCGTCTTGCTAGAGTTAAAGTTTTGTTCGGACAAATTTGTGTTTGTTCTGTAGTGACAAACAAATGTGTTCTTCTGTAGACACACCCCATTAAACAAGCCCAACACGGCCGTCGTGCCGTTTGGCCGTAGTGCCTGTTTTCCACGAGAGAGACCCACCGCACACGGCCGTAGCGTCGCGTGCTAAGAGAGAGATAAAGCCCACGGCCGTAGTGCCGAGTTCTTCGAGAAAAAGACGTTCTATGGCCATTGTGCTTAGTGAACACGTCTATGACCGTAGCACCTCGAGGGTAACACATGTGGTGATCACACATTTGGTTCGGAGAGACTAAATGAAAGCGGAGCAAACACTTAGTATTGACCATCAAAGTCACGTAGTTTGGCTATAGTGTAAATCTGAAACCGCGGTGTGTTTACTTGGGCTAAGACCGGAATGGCGTCAGTTGTGCCCAAATTAGACGAAGTGCTTATCACGAGAAATCAAGGTAAGCCTAATTGAGCCGTAGTGCTCATAACCCTTCACAATCTTTTAACAGTTGCTAGAAGATTGCGATAAACTTTGGCAAATGAGAACCATGTACAAGCGTAGTCTTGATGTGGTTATGCCTCGTGTCCAAACAAGTTGCTTACTGTCTGTAGCAACAAGAGAGCTTTGGCCCGTGTAGAGGCAAGCTGGCCCTTGTTAAAAGTAACAAAAAAGTGTCACTACTTGGGCCTCGAGATTAGTGACTAGTTTGATTTAGTCACGTACATTGCCTGGTAAAAGTAATCCCTAAGGTGTGTATTACTTGGGATTAAGGGGCTAGTACTGCTGCTAGCAGTACTCAACTGGATGGTTTATCTAGGAGTACTAATCTGAAGGATTGATTTGTAGAAATCAAAGGTAAATCTGAAAGGGTATAGTCTTGAGATGTAATGCTCAATGCCCTTATAAAATTTGATCGAAGAGAAATATTCTTAAACTTACTAGCATGGTTTTCTCTTCTTTTTATTGCCATGCGTTGACATCCCACTGCTCGAGAGTTTGTGGTGATCTTTCGAGGGGGGAAAGAGCCTTTTTATATGTCACATCAGTTGGTTGGGTGGTAATTTGATGGTATGGGACATCAAATTCTCACGGAATCAATTGTAGTCTGGGTGGAATGGGACGCCAAGGCTTGTGTATGTAAATTGACTCTTTGGCAGGTTGTATGTACACTTGTCCGTAGTGATAAAGTGTGCAAGATAAAATTTGAACTTTGAAAATTACCAAATATAGCCATAAGTTAGGATGAAACCCAGTTACAGAGTTCGGAGAAGCTCTAGGTAGCAAGACCATGATGGTGTGCTAGTGCTAACAGAGTGATTTAGTTCCGGAGTGATCTAAATCTAGAGGTTAGCAGTAAGACTGGTTTGGTTGGACAATTTCATGCATGGGGGACGCCCTATAGCATTTTGCAAGTGTAGTCTTGCCTATGTTCAACATAAGTGTGCGATTGTGAGCACATTTTAGTTGCTACCATATGATTTTGGGAAATATATTACTTTCCTACATAAGCAATTGTAATATTGCATGACAGGCTATTTTGCTTACAAGTTCATGTGCGTGTAAACCCTATAAGTCGTATGACCCCTGGGAAATGAGTGGAGCATTTCTAGGATTTAATAAGGTTTTACATGGCAATAGTGATAGTATCTCACTCCAGATGAGCCTGATTGTTGTTAGTATCGGATCCGACATATGAAGTGTACATAAACTTGGGCTGAGTTAGGATAGAAGGCTAAGCCGGAGAGCTTAGTGGTAAATCCTACTATATCTGGTGAGTTTTGACTTAACCGGAGTGTTAAGAAGTAAACTCAAAGTCTGGGGCTGAACCGGAGTGTTCGGAGGTAGACATATCTTTTGTTAAATCGGAGAATTTAGCAAAAGATGAGCTTAGGGTGAACCATGGTACCCAGGAAAAAAGCTCTTCACACTAAAATAGTGCACAATAATTTTAGGGTGATAAAAATCCATCGCGGGAATGTTTTACAACTTTCCATAAACAATAGATGAAGACCATGTACTTTACGGAGTTAAAGTACATAGGTGGTGACTTCGGCGCCACATTTTTTGTAGAAAGTCACCAGTGGTGTGGTTAGGTCGGCCGAGACTCCACAAGACCTATGCACTAGTTTTTAAGTTGACCTCTATGATAAGGACGTCCAAAATTCGTGTTGTATACCAGAGATTGTACTGCAATGTGCAATGAAGGGGTCAATTTATGTAGTCACTTCTTAGCAGCAAGTGACTTAAGCATCTTGTTATAGATGGTTGTATATGGTACTCCCACTCGGGGGAGGTACGCCATTGGGTACGGAGTTACTCACAGACTAGTATGGAGCTACTAGTGTGATGATAGTGGGTACGTAGTTACTCACTACTAATACATAGCTGCTAATAAAATTAAGATCCTCGAGTGAAAGATACTCTAGATCAACATTTTAAATTACCGAACCACATTCATGAGTATCGAGGTACTCATAAATATGTTGACGTTGCTCAAATCGAGGGACCGATTTGTTCGATGGTATGGAATAAGCAAGAAAGTGGAGTAACTTAAAAGTTACACATCACTAGTCCTAGTGAGTTGTCAAGGTCATCCGTAGTTTGATGATCCCCTCTACCTATCAGATAACATTCAATTTTGCAAGCCCTGGCATTTAATCCGTAGTGATTATGAGTTGGGTGTGAGATATGGTTACGAAGTTCTTACAAGAGTACTCGTTTATTTGCTAGTCATTGGTTATAGCTTGGTAGAGATTGCCACCTGTGATGGGTAGGTAGCTTTGCCGCTATAATGAGGAGGCAGCAAATAATGTTCTCATAGTTATACTTCATACCAACACCAAACAGGGATAGGATGAAATTCCTAAGTTCAACATCACGAAGTACTGTGATGTTTGCATTTATATTGAATGTATGATGTAATGAGACATTGGGCTTGTGTAATTACCATCAATTATCTAGTAACCTATGGCTTCGCAGCAAGCTCAGTCATTATCTGTGGATTGATAATGTGGTTATTAGTAGTTTGAAATTTTTCTTGATAGATGGTACGAAGAACCCAAATGATTCATAAGTGTGTAACCGCTTATGAAGGGTAATAATATGCAACAATGAAACACTTTGTTAAAAGTGTGAAACCACTGATCTGTTGCAAAGCAGATTATCAATAGTACCACCATATGTGCGTAGACACTATATCACATCTTCGTTGCAAGATGATTAGTTTCTTGGAAGGACTCAAGAATATAACATATGATATTAAACATGGTCTAGATTTGTTCTTGGACCTATGACACTAGCGCGTAGTCCGCTTGACAGTACAGTTTTTGAGGACAAAAACCTTCTTGAGGGAAAGGAGGGATATCCTCAAATATCACATAAACTCGAATAGTTGTGTGAGTCCAGACAATACTTGAAGGGATGTGTCTGGTAATAGCAACAAAGAGTTGTAAGTGAATGGATGTAATTCCAGACACCCGTAATGGTGCAAGAATCTTTATCAAACATCTCCACATACTATATGATCTGCCCACATATATAGTATGGCATAAGAGATAGGAAGTTTGATTGTTATATTTGAAGGGAAATCTTCAAAAAGTTACATTTACTCTAAGTTAGAGTGGAGTTTAACCATCCGTAGATTGATGGTAGTTAGAAACTCAACAAGATTCTAGAGCATATGCTTGTGCAAAGATGTTACTCTGAGAGAGAAAGTATCTCTCAGCTTTGGAACTAATCCTTGTGATGCATGATTAGATTGGCTCTAGTTTATTTCTCCTATGGCCGTAGAACTTTCCAAGGAGAAGTTTTAACAAGTTGGTGAAGCAACATGGTAGCGTAGTCTACAAATATCTAGTAGCATAGTCTAACAACTTGCGCTACTAGAGTGCTCTCCAGTACATTAGCTTCTGTGCTAATGACATGATGCAAATCAAGGCATGAAATTTGCCTTGGGGTTTTGGTTGAAATACCATATCATGGCTTGTGTGAGCATGATCCTGTCTTTACAGAGGTCTGGCGTGCTGTACGCGTACGCACTTTGTCACAGCCGCGCCCACCTTCCTCGCCGACATGTAATGCTAGTCCGGAGAGACTGGCCGTAGGTGCGGCGGATAGCGAGGCGAGAGTTAGTCCGGAGAGGCTAGCCGAGTCTTCGGGGTATAGTTTTGATAGTCCAAGTGCGGGTCATCCTGGGATTCAGAAGACCTATGCACTAGTTAAAAGACAGTTTTATTGGCCTAGTTTGTTTAAGGACGTTCAAACTTATGTGCTGAAATGCAATAAGTGCCAGGTCAATAAACATGAACGTCTTAAGTTGGAGGACTACTCCATCCACTGGAGATTCCTCAAGGGAAATGGGAAAGCATTTCCATGGATTTCATTACCGGTTTACCCAAGACGAGTCGAGGGAATGACTCGGTGTGGGTGGTAGTGGACAAATTAACTAAACTGGCAAAGTTTATTACCACGAAGAAAAACTGTAAAAACGCCAGAGTTGGCAAAACTCTTTATTGAACATCTCTACAAGCTATATGGCCTGCCCGCAGATATAGTGTCGGATAGAGATAGAAAGTTCAACAGTCATTTTTGGAGGGAAGTCTTCAAAAAATTGGATACTACTCTGAGTATGAGTACGGTAGATCATCCGTAGTCTGATGGTCAAACAGAAAGGGTTAACCAAATACTCGAGCATATGTTGCGTTCTTATGTCAGTAAGAAGCAATCTAATTGGGAAGAGTACTTGCCCTTATTGGAGTTTGCCTATAACAGCTCCAAACACTCAGCTGGATTTACACCATTCATGTTAATGTATGGATTCCAGCCGAGATCTCCGATGGCTGTAGGCCTAGAAAAGGAGAAGATTCAATCTGTCAAGGAGTTCCTTGATAAATGAATGATATGCTCAAAGCTGCACGCGAGAGCATCCGTAGCGCACAGGATCGCGCTAATACATTTGCCGATAAAGGACGCAGACAAGTAACCTTTGCAGAAGGTGACTTTGTATTTTTAAAGGTTCCTGCGCAGTCAGCAACCATGCAAATGGGAAAGTGTGATAAACTTTCTCCTAGATATTGCGGTCCTTTCAAGGTCCTTAAGAAGATTGGGGACGTAGCCTACAAACTTGAGTTACCGGAGAGTTCTCAAGTTCATCCTGTCTTCCATGTTAATAAACTGAAGAAATCAGTTCACGGGTTAGAGAACGTAGTTTCTCTAGATATTTTGGTGGAATTGATCACTCCACCAAAGATACCACATGAACCGGAAAGGATTCTTGGGTATCGAGACAGACAAACCCGACATAAAGTGTACCAAGAGGTACTTGTTAAATGGATAGATAGGGATGAGGAGGTAGCTACCTGGGAATGCCGTAGTGCAATTTCCAAAAGGTTTCCCCAGTTTGTTTTCGAGGACGAAAACTCTTCTTAAGGGGGGGGTAATGTCACGTAGGCTGTAATGCCTGTGATGACCGACGGCAGACCGGATGGCTATATCCGGGGTTCAGTGGGAGAGGACGCCCATGCGGAGTCATGGGCGGCCAGGCTAGTGTGGACGGCAGGCCACACACTATATAGCCTGGGGGATGAGGGGCAATCCTCATTCTTCCTCTATGGCTGGGTGGTGAGCCAGAGGCCGTCCCCTCTTGTGGTAATGCCCGTAGCGGCGTTACGGGAATGTAACACATACCTAACATTAGAGTTTCAAGTGTTGGCATCATTGTGTTCTTTTGTATCACATGATTCTAGTAGTCTAGAGCCCAAATCATCATATTGAAGTTCTCTCTCTCTTAGATGGCACTCCTTCACTCTGAAGGGGAGTCCAATAGTGTGTCTAGTGGTGTATGAACACCCTCTTTTTAAGAGAATAGAAGATATGGCCTTGGATCCTATCTAAAGCATTGTACATGGTGGAAGGACTATGATAATACAATCATTGTTGTGTTGTGCAATAACTCCCTCATAACATCTCTCTCTCTCTCTCTCTCTCTCTCTCTCTCTCTCTCTCTCTCTCTCTCTCTCATGTGTGTGTTATCACATCTCTTCCATCCATTCATGTCTATGCACCAAGTCACCTTGGCTTGATCTCTCCATCTCTCCTTCCACTACACTCTCTCATGGCTAGAACCATGTTCACCTACAGAGCGGTCAAATTAGCAACTAGATGGGGTTCAGAAGGGATGTGAAAGAGGTCATGTAAGATGGAAATGGAGGGTGCGAGAATGTTCGTGCTTTTTCATGACAAGGACCTTGGATCAAGGCAAGTATCAAAGTTAATAGAAGAAACTATGTGATAGATTATTGTGTAGCTTTGTAATCGTTGTGTGGATATATGAGATGGGGAATACCAATATAGATTTACATGAACTTCTATCATTTTTCATCCAATATCGAGTTTATGTTTTGCACAAACTAGAAACATGTAGTCACTCTTAGAAATGGTGAACATAGTTTGAAGAACAATTGGAAAAATATAATACTAACATTGACGTATAACAAATGCGGGAACAAATGCACACATAAGTTTTTCTTCCGACACATAGCTACTCCCTTAAGCATTAAGTACTTCATATGACTCCTAAAATGGAAGAGTATTCCTTGCAAAAACTCTAGTTCTACTTTTCAAAACATTGTAGCCCTTTTACCAAATATAATAAAATGACTTTTATCAAATCTAATACATTGTTCAGTCCTTAAGCGATTGATACTTCTTAAATTTTTTGAAGTCACTCTAAGACTAAAAGTAACCATGATGTAAACATTATAGGCCTTTTTATAAATTTGATGGAAGGATTTTTTAAAATCTATGTTCTTCACTACTTGATTGGTAGATCCTTCCTTACAAATCCTTTAAAGTCACTCTAGACCTAATTGGACCATCATCATTCATGTCGTGTTTTGATCATGTGAAAAGTGAGGTTAAAGAATATAATGTCACTATCACAATGGTCTCGTATCAAATCTTTACAATTGTAGTCTGTAGAAGCTTGAACCTTCCATGTTCCCGATATCCTAGATGGGGATACTCATCTCACGTGATGAAGGTATTTATTATGAGTAGGGTCTTGGAATTTGGAAAAGTTGGTCTTAATTTGATGAAAGAAGAAAAGTAACCTCATTGAAATGTTCAAGAGATGTGTGTTCTTTTTAAATTACGAGAGAGGGTAGATGCCACTAGGATAGATTTGAACCCAATAAGTCATGCTAGAGAGGCACAAGCGCTACCATTAGGATATATAGCCCGAGGGAAGATATAGTTAGAATTGAATGCAAATGTGAAGAAAAAATAATAATTGTTCATTACTATCTTTTTTTTTAAATCTTTTTCAATAGAAATGGTGTTCAAAAGTGAATCAAAACTATCCATGTAGCTGAGGGCACGTCATCACAAATCATAGTATTGGAAGTTGCACCGATTTAAAAAATAAAAAATGGCTTCTTTAAGAAAAATTGAAATTTAAAAGAAAACAGGGTGAAAAGCATGCTTAATTGTGCCGATCGTATGTTAATGCAACAGTTAGAATGGAGTTAGAGAGTCCACAGGTTCTGGGTTTGAATCTCCCTTGTGCGAGGGATGGGCTTGTGTGTGTGTGGGTGATAACATATATACTATCCTATGCATAATTGTGTACATTTTCCGGAAAGTAACGCTTTTTTTCCCTTTGGAAAACAAGCACTTGATGACTATAAACCAGGCCTTGAGGCGCTTCAGCAACCAAACCATGGGCCGAAAACGTGTGGAATTCTCACAAAACGTGTGGGCCGTTTTAAGAGGAGTTGAAATTTGAAAGAAATTGTGTACATTTTCCGGAAAGCAGAGCTTCTTTTTTTTTTTCCCCTTTGAAAAAAGTCAATAGCTTTGAGGCCTTGAGGCAAACCATGGGCCGCCGAAAACGTGTGGAATTCTCGCAAAACGTGTGGGCCGTTGGAAGCTGGTGGTTGCCTTTCCTGATGCATTGAAATTTGAACTCCTTTACTTTATCCACTTTGTACGAAACTGTTTACCTTTAGCCACGCCCTTATCCATTTCGTAGTAGAATTCTTTAACAAAAGCTTTCCTTTCTCAATTAAAAGAAACTATCTACAAGCACGTTTCAAGTTTATAATTAAACTTCTCTGCTTAACACAAGCTCCCCCTCCTCTCTCACATCACAATAAACATGACTTCAAAGACCTTAAATCTTATCAACTACAGCTTACTCTGAGGCTTGTGCCATGACTCATGAGCAATCCCCCACTCTCCACATCATAGTGAGAGAAATCCCAACAACACTAGATTACTTGGGGCATGTTGATCCATGTCATTCGCATGGCTCTCCAAATTTTTTGAGCCACCAACCTCGCAAATTGTGCGTGTTTAAGAGGATGCTCACCATGTCATACACGTGGCAATGCAAATTGCAATGCTAAATTTTGAGCCACCAACCTCACAAATTGTGTGTGTTTACTAAGAGAATGCTCACACAAACCCTCTAGTACCCAGATTGTGTGGCATCTACAAATAGAGTTTGGGCCACATGCACTAAAGGAAACATGGTTTGAGCAATGGTCCATGAGTGATGAAAAGGCAACAACAAGACTCTTGAAAGCATTAAAGAATGATAAAAAAAGATCATGTGCAAGTTCTACATTGTTTTGCAACTTCCACACACAAAATATAGGGGTGAGGGGGCATGTAAGATAACCACCCTTAGATAACTCTATGTATGGCCATAATTTTGCATCAATTAATTTAAGTCCTATGAGAGTTCCTTTCAACCACTTGCCTAAACCTTGAGAAATGGAAGTCTAGGAGGATAGAGAAGATAATGTACCAAGTGAGAACAATAGAGGGGAAGAAAAAGAGCCCCCCACTCACTAACTTGCTGTGATTTGCAATATTGATGCATCTCTAAGTTGTCTTACTAAGGTGAGCTTCTTTCAAGCAATTCTATGAGCAACAAGCATCATCAAGATAGAGATTATGCCTTAGTAAAATGACAACAATGAGAAGGTAAGAGAAGAGCATATACACATCAAGTTCTAGCACAGAAACCTTACAATCACTAAAAGCCAGGTCATTTTCTTGAAAGGCCCACTTTTTGATGAGCATTATCAATTCTTCAAAGGAAAAAGGTGGTGGTTGTTGTTAGGGTGGCGGGGCATGGTGCTGAAATTTGAAGGTTGATTGTGGCCTTCAAAAGAGAGCCACCCCAAGGTTTCTTGAGTAGTGGGTTTCACTTGAAGGTTATAGTGCCACGTATGCCTTCAATTTCAAAAATTCTGTAGTCCAATAGCCTGGTGGAGAGGGTAAAGTAGTAGTATTGTCAGTGGTGCATCTCACCTTAAGGTCTTTAAACACCACCCCCTGGGTGACAAATCAAAGGATGCTAAAGACCCTTATTTCTTGATTATTTACAATCTAAGTTTAAGGCTCAAATTATGGAGTGGAATTCTTTAATTTTGGAGGACTAACCTATGCGATACACATTGAATATAGAGTAATTTCAGTGCAAGCACACAAACCATTTTATTTTAACATGTTCCTGATCGGACAGGATAGGCAAATTTTGATTGACCAAGTAGAGCTAGTCGCCGCTCTTGCCGTGTACAGCTAGTTGGTTTTCCAACAAATGGCTGATGCAAAGATAACTAAAGCAAGTACAATATTTGATTCCATGAGAGTCTACTCACAAGTTTTGAAATCATCAGCCCCACCATAACTATGTGATTTGACAACCCCACTCGATCATCAGCACCCAAGAATAGGTGCAGGTAAATGGCTAAAGGTATTGGTCCATAAAAGTAGACAAATCTTCTTAGACAGATTACTATACTGAGTTTCTCCCACGGTGAAGGGCAGACTCAGCCCTGATGAAATCTTTACACAAATGAAAGATGAAACACACCCACTCCCACACCACACCACACCAAAACCCTCTCTCCTCCTGCTGCTCCAACAACAACCACACACACACACACACACAAACAAGGTGGCTGGTTGGACAATCAATGAACCTCAGCTTTTTGATCCTACAAAAAAACTTCATCACACAATATCCACCACCACACAAAATGTGGTACATGTCAGCCTTGTAGTTATGGGAAATTTTCTGTACGTTCTTAAATTAGACTAACACGGTTCTCTTCAGTAAAAGCACTCTCTCCCCTCACTGAATGTTGGCACCCTGACAACATGTAAGTGGCTCCAATGCTATCCAGTAATTAGTCTCAGCTTTAAATACTTACGGTTTAGGCAGTTCTTTTGAAGAGGGACCCTCGAAAATGTCCGTCATGGGTTTAGTGACTAGTCACTTCTCAAATTCTTCTGAACTCGGTACAAACCTGAAAACCAGCCGGAAAGAGAGGAGAAAGATTATGGCCAAAGGTTACTTAAAAAGGGAGAAACAAAGGGAGCAGTTAGTCTCAAGAGGGAGAAGAAGGGAAAAGGGAAGGATGCCACTAATCTACTGAAACAGGGGCTTCATCAAAAAAACCACTAGTTGGAATACTTGATGCAAGCACCCCTAAGGATTGACCTAGGACTCTTTTATCCTGAAGTCAAGTCCTTGGATACCTTAAGTGGCTTCATCAAGCTCGATGAAAGTTAATACAAGACCACACTTGATTGATAAGTAGGAAAGGTCCTTTGACTCTTAAGAGTGTGACAAAATGAGAAAAGAGACTGTCTAAACATGAGGAAACATGCACAGTGGCCATGTTCTACCCTGTAAGCATTGTTCTTGAAAATCCAATCATTGAAAAGAAAAGAATACAATTCCCAAAACAAACATGCAAGATATGAAGATAATTTTTTGCTGGCATTCTGATATGAATGTGATTGCTTTACTTGGGTCTAGGACAATCAAAACAGCCAGATTCCTTTCGCGAATAAGAGCTCTCATTAAGTACAAAAATATTATGCACTCCTCAAAACCAAATAATGTGATGGGAGGCTATTTTTCCATGTTTAATAGAACAGTAGCTTCCACACACTAGCGCTACCTAGCAATACACTGAAGGCACCTAAATTCTGTACAGAAGTATGTACAAAGGTGTATGTACACACATGCTGGATGACCAGTTATGAGACGGAACCAGCTGTTGCGAGCGCAGGTGTGGGCAAGACCAAAAGATCCTTTCGATTTGCAACTGGTGAGACGGGGCCAGGGGAAGGCATGACCAGATGACTCTTCTTGTATTTAGCAACTGCTTCTCTGAGCTTGTTGATCTGCAAAACTAGACCATTCCATAAATCATACACCACAAACATTTATACATAGCTCATTACATAAACCTCTAAAAGCATCCAAAGCACATGGCCATTTGCTAGTTACACTAGTGGTGCCTCTCTCTCTCTCTCTCTCTCTCTCTCTCTCTCTCTCTGTGTGTGTGTTGTGGTCTACTATTCTACTATAGACCATTCCATAAATCATACACCACAGACATTTATACATAGCTCATTACATAAACCTCTAAAAGCATCCAAAGCACATGGACATTTGCTAGTTACACTAGTGGTGCCTCTCTCTCTCTCTCTCTCTCTCTCTCTCTCTCTCTGTGTTGTGGTCTACTATTCTACTATAGACCATTCCATAAATCTCACACCACAAACATTTATACATAGCTCATTACATAAACCTCTAAAAGCATCCAAAGCACATGGACATTTGCTAGTTACACTAGTGGTGCCTCTGTGTGTGTGTGTGTGTGTTGTGGTCTACTATTTTCTTGCACTTCTAATGGCGTTACTGACCTTTGTCAAAGAGCAGGAAAATGCATCGATGCGGCCCTCCTTCCCTCGGTAGAAGTGGAAGAATGGCATGATGTTGACATTGAGGCTCCTGCACAGAGCATTGTTGTCATAGAAGTTCACCTTCAGAATGTCTATGTCGGGATTATCTGCTGCGATCTGGCAAATCTGCATCAGGGAAACCCTCAATTTTGAAGACTGTGGAACCCTTCTTGGGGCTTTTTACCCTTCAGAAGAGGGCATCAAAAATTTTGTCTTTCAAAAGGAAGGCTTCAATTTGAAATTACTAAGGGAGTCCTTCCAAATTATAAGGAAAAAAATGCTAGTCCAGTTTTGCCCTTCAAATGAAATAATGGGGCTGCCCTTCGCAACCAACGGCTGAGACGGGGGACAAAAATTTCTTAAAAATGCTGCTAAGGATTAGCAGAAAAACGTGAAAAGAAGCCAAAATCTTCATCATTTCCCTTGCAAGGATGGATCTCGTGAGGGAAAACGGGGAATACCTTGGGATAGATGGCTTTGCAGGAGCGGCAGCCGATGGAGTAGAATTCTACCAGGACCAGTTTGTCCTCGGCTTTGGTAATCGCTTCCACAAACTCCTGTGCAGAGTGTATCTCTCGCATGTTAGGCTGGTCCCCTTTCTTCCACCAGGTGATGGAGGCCGGGTATCCGACGGCTGCATTCACCTGATTCGAGCACAAGACACGCACAAGTCAACAACAGAGCTCTGCAGGTTTTCTTGCTTTTTATTGTAGGTTCAAATGCAGTGGAAAAATGGTGCGCTGGCTACAGAAACCTCTCTATAGTGGACAGAGCGCAACGTCAGAGAAGCATAACGCTTTACCTGCACAGGAGCCTGGCGTAGATGGACATGGCTCCGTAACGATGGAAACGGCAGACGCACCGACACGGATTTTTGGAACGAAAGGGATTCCGGCAGACAGCGGAGGCTTGCGCCGCCGCTCCTCTCACAGGTGGACGCAGCTTCACCGTTCCTCAGGCTTTCCGTCGAAAAGCACGCACTCCTTGCAAACGCCACATCCGCCATGTCGTCTGCTTCGCCTTTTCTTTCCCCCCTTTTGAAGAGAAACCCAAGCGGCTACGGCGCCCACAGAATTGACACAGAGAAACCCTAAAAGCTTGAGATATTCGCAGGCTCTGTCCAGAGGTCTTCCTATACAAACCTTCTGAGCCCTAAAAGCAAGGCTACAAACCCTATAAGCCTGAAGGAATGGGCAGAAAGCAGGAGAAAGCTTGCTCCTGTCTTCGGCAAAGGTGCACAGAGCAGCGATCTAGATCAACAGAGGGTTAGCTCTCCCTACAGCGGCGTGCATAATTTCAAACACGTTGCAGGACCTTCCTGTATAAACTGCAAAGCAAGGGAGAGGGAGAGAGAGAGAGAGAGAGAGCAAGCAAAACTTGCAAAATTTAAAGGAAAAGCATTCGCCCACGTGTCGGTAGAATATTGATGACCTTGGGAAAGGCCTTTCTCAAAGATTTACCAAGGTACCCTTTATCCATTTCGCTTTTGAAGGGCTTGTTGTCTCAATGCACATGCAATACCTCACATAGCTCTAGCCAACCTCAGAGCACTTTTCCACGCATATACTTCGTGGTTGCCAACCAGTGTATCTCTTGGCTCCTTACAAACATGTGTGGATGGGCTCCTTGGGGGAAGATAAATCTAGACCTTGGCTTTCGATTAGCTTGTATCCGTATCTAAAATGCCCCCCCCCCCCACCCTCAATGGCATGGTACAACACTTCAAGACCACTCCGTGCACATATCGGTCGCCCCCATCAACATTGTTAGCCACCCTATATTGCAACTCAACAACGGTATGTGATCATGCCGCAACTTTGCCATCCAAGCTAATTACTACATCTGCTCCGGATGCTACTTTCACACCTCGAGATAAGGGTTCTTCTATGTGTGTGTTCACCTGCCTCAAAGTTGAGGGAATATGTAGCTATGGGAATTTTATACACAACATTGAAGAGCAGTAGAAATGCATCTTCGATGAGCAAGATTGCTCGAAAGTGTGCAATGGGTGGCAGAGATGCATTTATGATATGCACTCCAAGTCTATGAATGCCCTAAATTGCTAATAACACCACAACTACGAAATTCAATGTACATATGTGATTGCTCATGTGAGTAGTACTAGTTGTGTTCAGGGCCTAAATTTGACGGCTGTTTTTCCTGTCAAGGGCCATTTTGCCTGTCAAAAAAGGTAGTTGAAAAAAATTCCTGTCAAATGACAAGCTCGAGAAAAAAATTTGCCTGTCACCTCGACAAGCTATTCCAAATACTGCCAGTCAATTGAAATTTGACATGCTTAGTAATTATTACTAAATTTCCAATGGCCATGTGTGGGCACTGGGCGGCGGGCGCTGTGAACAGGTGGCCGGTCAAGGTATGGAAGGGTTCATAAGGGTTTTGGTATTCAAAGTTTAAACACTACAGTCTACACACACATGGGCACTGGGCGGCGGGCGTGGCGCTGTGATGGGTGGCCGGTCAAGGTATGGAAGGGTTCACGAATCACAAGGAAATAAGAGTATACATGATGCATGGGAAGTGTGCAGCGCAACCAAGACGGTGGGATTTATATCCCGGAATGATGCATTTATGGCAATTAAGTTTGGTTGTTCCAGCAAGTACTGCTGCATGTGAGCGCAGTTTTTCTCGCCAAAATTTCATCAAAAGTACCTCAAGATCTGGCTTACGACTAGACACTTTGGATGCTTTGATGTTTCTATCTATTGATGCACGTGGGAGTTCTTTGATTGACTCGGATGATGTGTTTGATATTTGGGGTAAAGCAAAAAAAGAGGAGAGCTATGCCATTAGAGTGATTTTTGGATTGCACAACTTTGATGATTGTTCACATTTTCAGTCTTTTGTCCGAGGTTTATTCTGATCTAGTGGTTTTTTATTTGATATCTTTTGATGATTAGGGATTTTGCACTGGCAAGATATGCATGAATGTGATTTCAAAGAGAGCCGGTCCGTAGGTTATTCTCTATTTTATGTGTCTTCTTTTTATGGTATTTGTGTTGATATAAATTTACTTGTCATTTGACAAGAACTTTTTTGTTGAAACCTGTCAAGTGAAAGGCGGAAAAAAAAATTGCCTGTCATAAAAAATTTCATAGGCACCCGTCAAATTTAGGCCCTGGTTGTGTTAATAGCCACCATGGAAACACACCCTTATTGAAACATATAAAATTTGAGAGTGGTGAAGGTTGAACAACTATAGCTACAAACATTTCCATTATCATCAAAACGGCATTGGAGTCCATGTCTTTTTCTTAGCCAATTCTATGCATGGGTGAAAAAGTTAATATACAAGCATGGAAATATGTTTTATGTGATATTCCAAGGGCAAGGGGTTCATAGATGTGACCTCTAATTATTTTTTGGGCTTTCTTGCCTTTTTGGAGCTCTTTGGCACCAAGTGTTTTAAATGCCACAACTAGAAGATAAAATAATCTTTTTGTTGAATATGTAGCAACAAGTGGCATGCTTTTGTTCTTAATAGAGTGATGCTCAAGCAAGGACACAGACTGTGGAATTAAACAAGTTTTTACACAAGAAAAGAGGAGATGAGATTCTTTGGTACCCTTGCAACATCATATTGTGAGGGTAAAATCCACTTTGAAAGAAATAAATAAAATTCCTTGGGACTTTGGGAACTTGTATGAGAACCACATATGACAAGTGCCCACAAATGTGATCCAAATAATTGCATGGGAAGGAAATGACACCTCTCTGAAAGATTTCCAAGACAGGCATAAGTGACAAGTGTATACACCAAAAAGCAAGCAAAGGGTGTTGAGGTCCACACGGATAAATGGGATGGGGCCATAATGTGACATGTAGATTATAATAGGTTGGACTTGAAGCATGTGGGGCATTGGGTTTAGTGGGGTTTTTATCTTTTCTTTAAGGGGGAGGGGGCAAGTGTTGCTTTTTAAGAGTGGGCGAAGCCTCGAAGAGAGAAACAATCTCCAATTTACACATGTACTAAGACAAATTGAGGGACCGCTATTAGTGGACCATATGTTCTCATGCTAAAACCCTAGCATTGGGCTCTCTCTCTCTCTCTCTCTCTCTCTCTCTCTCTCTCTCTCTCACACACACACACACACACACACATCTCACCATAGAGATGCAAATGAATTCTTAGTGGCAATAAAATAGATATAAAATAGAAAATAGAGTGCACACCCAGACAACATTGGCTAGCATATGCCATTTTAATATGTTGATGGTTTCAATTATCATCAAAAGGCTATGAAAGTTTTTTGTATTATGAACTAAACATAGGCTTTGCGAAATGAGGTGCAAATTCAAAACGAGTCGCTAATGATTAATAGAGATATCAATGTAGCTTTGTTTACAAAGAGCTTGACATCATTCATTGAACCACTTTAACTTCTTTACATTCATTGAACCACTTTAACTTCTTTACATTCATTGAACCATGTTAACTTCTTTACATTCATCATTCATTGAACCAAGTTAACTTCTTTGCATTCATCTTCTTATAAGCCAAGTTAACTTCTTTACATTCATCTTCTTATAAGCCAAGTTAACTTCTTTACATTCATCTTCTTATAAGCCAAGTTAACTTCTTTACATTCATCATTCATTGAACCAAGTTAACTTCTTTACATTCATCTTCTTATAAGCCAAAAAAGACCTATATATATGGTCTTATCATTCATCGAACCACTTTAACTTCTTTACATTGAACCACTTTATCTTCTTTACATTCATCTTCTTATAAGCCAAAAAAAGACATGTATATATGGTCTACATAATTGAAAAAATAGCACCATTAACAAGTTAATGTGAAACCCTTTATCCTTGTCCCGTATTCCCTCAAGGAACACAATGTCTAGAGATATAATGGCTTGGAAATTATTCTAGGTCATGAGTTGTCACCCTCCTATGCATTCCTATTCAAATTTCATAGTTGCAGATAGGTTTACACCTTTAATGCATGGTGTAAGGGAAGCCAAAACATTACATGAAGTATGTCTTTGTAACCTACCTTTAGGGCACGCGTTTAAATTGAAGATGGCAGTTAATTCAAATTCATAAAAACAAAGTTGTTTGTGAAACAAGCTTAAGCACATACAATATTGTACTTTCAATAATAGTTGCTATTGAATAAATGGTCACATACTTATAAAAGCTTACACTTTTTACTAATCTAGTATTATTGACTACCATATAAATAATCACAAAAGGAAGGGGAGGGCCCTCTTATAGGTGACTACCATATAAATAATCACAAAAGGAAGGGGAGGGCCCGCTTATAGGTGGGTGGGTATAAGAGTGGGTGGGTGGGTATAAGAGTGTGTAAAAAAGGAAGGGGAGTGCCCGCTTATAGGTGGGTGGGTATAAGAGTGTGTAAAAAAGGGCTTATTGACTACCATATAAAAGGAAAAGTAATCAATAAGCTTCATAATGTTAATGTTGAAGTACAAGAATGAAGCATGCATGTGCAAGAAAACATGAAGGTTTTCACTTTAGATATATCACCAACTAGACATACAAATTCAAAGGGGTTGTTGGAAGTACATAAGAGTAGCAAGTTGTGTACATTTCTTTTAATTATTTTAAAAATTGATAAATAATGTCATTCAATTTATCTTTTTGAAATTCTAATCATTTTGAAAGTTTTTCTTTTTCTAAAGAATTCTTCTCACCAAGCCTATACTTAAAATTTTGACTATATTATTTCTTTATATTGCAAGGATGTATGTGTATAAGTGATGGATATGTCTTGGGCCTTACAAGATGGAGAATAGTGTGGGTTTGCATAGCTTGATGAGGATTACCATGCGATTATAATGATAATGCTCATGAAAAGCCGTAAACATTAAAATAATGTACAAATTTAAAGGTTTCTCTTACATTAATTTTCTTATTGGTTAATATATCCTCTAAAATCAGTGGACACATCTCCATACTCTTGGAAATGTTGCTAAATCTCCTTCAACATTCTTAAATTTGTTAGCACTTCTACATGGTTGCCTAGCCCCATACTCCCTATTGGACACATCCAATAGGGAAGATATTTTAAAAACCCCTTACCGTATGAAAAATATTTCATAACTTGATGAAATTATGATATATTTTATACTCTTAAATAAATCCCTTGAAGATATCCCCACAACCATTTTCCGACTTTGCCCATAAGTATGAATTTATCCCTATGTGAATGTATTCTACAATGTGCCTTTTAAATGACATAACTATGCTAGCTTTCATTAAAGAGGTTAAGTTTGGACAATGTGGTGTGTTCAAAGGACCATGCTTTTATAAGAAGCAACTTTATACATTGATGTAACTAGTTGGCAGACCCGTGCTTCGCACGTCTTTTGAGACTTCCAAATTCAAATTTTACCCGAACCTCCTCCTCACCTTCTTGAGTGGCCCAAACCCAGCCTTCACTCTCTCTTTCTCTTTGGCTCTTCTTATTTTTTCCCTTTAAAACAAAACAAAAAACATCTTGTTTAAGCTAAGTTTACTCTCTCTCTCTCTCTCTCTCTCTCTCTCTCTCTCTCTCTCTCTCTCTCTCTCTCCTACAATGTGCCTTTTAAATGACATAACTATGCTAGCTTTCATTTAAGAGGTTGGGTTTGGACAATGTGGTGTGTTCAAAGGACCATGCTTTTATAAGTAGCAACTTCATACATTGATGTAACTAGTTGGTAAACCCGTGCTTCGCACATCTTTTGAAACTTCCAAATTCAAATTTACCCGAACCTCCTCCTCCCCTTCTCGAGTGGCCCAAACTCGGCCTTCACTCTCTCTTTCTCTTTGGCTCTTTTAATTTTTTCCCTTTAAAACAAAACAAAAAACATCTTGTTTAAGGTAAGTTTACTCTCTCTCTCTCTCTCTCTCTCTCTCTCTCTCTCTCATATATATAGTAGTAGCAGTAGTATATAAGAAGTAGTATATATATACTATTGCTATATATAGTAGCAGCAGTACACACACACACACACACACACACGCACATATAGTAGTATAGTATGGTATAAAAGAGTAGTAATACAATATAGAAGAAGATACACACACACACACACACACACACACAAAGAGAGAGAGAGAGAGAGAGAGAGAGAGAGAGAGAGAGATTATAGTATGGTATAGAAGAGTATAGTAGTATATATTATAGAAGAAGAGAAGAAAGGAGAAGCTGCCACGTGGGGCAGCTAGGAGCCATCACATGGGAGCTCCCAAATAAGGTACGATAGATATGTGTGTGTGTGTGTGTGATATATATATATATATATATATATATATATATATATATATATATATATATATATATATATATATATATATATGTATATATATATATATGTATACAAACATACACACACACAACAACAACAACAACAACCAACAACAATCCCCCCCCACACACACACATACACATGTATATACATATACATACATACATACATATATATTATACTGTGTAATCCTCCATGAAATTGGTGTTCTGCACCAGCCGTGAAGCATCTTGTATATCCTGCTCCACCTCATCCAACACTTCTACCAAGAGCTCACATTTTTCTTGAGATGGTGGTGTTGGTGCTATTCGTTCTGGGTAACTTGGGCTTGCCTGGCTCTCCCTTTTAATGCTAAGTTGAAACGGCCTATTCCTTCTCTGTTGCATGTGCCTCAAGGCTCCTTTAATGCGTGTGCCCTTTGCTCGCACTTTATCCTTATGTGTTGCACGTTCCCTCTGTTACCTTACCCACATTGCTAGCAGCTATGTCTCTAGAGATGGACTTGGAATATCTAATACTATTGTGATGTGTCTGTCCTTTATCTCCCTTGTTGTATGTGCCTGTCCTTTATCTCCCTTGTTGTATGTGCCTATGCCGCCCTTCCCCACATTACCTACACTGCTAGCAGCTACATCTCTAAAGCACAATGGAGTTTGGAAGCTACCACGTGGTGACTCTAATAAGGTATTGTAGATAGATTGATAGATATATATACACATTAATCAATGTATATTTAAAATTATTATACACATTTGTTTTTTATTATCATGATTCTTTTAATATTTTGTGAAGACAACTACCATCATTTGTGACCTTGATGGGATCATATGGTTGTTGTTGTCATTCTAGGCGGTCCCTTAATGTACAACAATTATTGTTCGGTGGGCCCTTTTAAAGGCACACGTCCGCCCTCGTGTTTAGTGAAAACCCAAAAATAATGCACTCGTTTGTAGTGTGATAGTAGCTGGCTCACTCTTTTTCTAGGCTTCTCGACACAGAATGTGACTGTCACAAACAATAATCGGCTCACTCTTTCTCTAGATTCTGTGTTGTTAATAGTTGTTGGCAGTATCTCTCTAGGCTAGGGTTTATACACTTGCTATCGTGGCTGTGTGGAGCTCGCTGAACATCTAGGAGCTCTTGGGAGGTTGCTATGTGGCCAAGCTAGCTGCCACATGGCAACCTCCACGTAAGAAGAGGAAGAAGAAGAAGAAAATAATGGGGGTGTAGAGTAGATTGTTAAACTCATATGTGCACAACATGACGTATCTTTCCTTTTTTTCTTTTTTTTTGGGGGGGTAGCAAAGCAAAGGCCTCTAAGCAAGGAGGGACAATGCATGCACCAGGAAGCGTGAGTCGCGCTTTTGTTAGGATTTTGAGTTGGCGGCTGGTGAGTGGGGTTATTGTAGCGGTGTGCGGTGGGCGCACACGTTTTCGGCCCAAAGTTGGCCATGTCATAATTGCCCCAAGACGCAGTTGCCCTTGATCTCATCACACGACACATCGCATCTGTCGCGTCCACGTGGCTGTACCAACTCGCTGGGAATTTGCTAAAGATACCCCCGTGCCTCGATATTTTTCAACCAATCAAAAATAAGGAATACTCTTAAATCTTTCGGGTTTTTGTTTCCGAAAATTTTAACTAAAATCCTTAAAATAAGGGCTATTAATATTAATATCTCAACCAGTTTTTCTTAAGTGTCTAGCACTTCCCCCTCCTCCCAAAATTTATAAATAAATAAATAAATATTATATGACTCATAAATAAATAAAAATATAGCTTCAAATTTTTGTAGATTTTTATTGAGAATCTACTAAATTTTGAGCTAACGTAACTTTTACAAAGCACATTGTATATATAGTTTGTAGGTTAGGACTCTCTCTCTCTCTCTCTCTCTCTCTCTCTCTCTCTCTCTCTCTCTTCATCACACTAGATTTGCACACACACACACACACACACACACACACATGCACATATGCACAATCTCCTTTACAAAGGTGGAAGCAAAATGCTTCCATCACATATGCCATATGCCAAATATGATGCCAAGTGTCTCAATATGTATCACTAATATGATGCCAAGTGTCCCTAATATGTGTCACGTTGCCACACATTACTACTTTACATAACAGGCAGTTCCCACACAAAAGACTTATGCACACTTGTGGTTGTTCACACACATTAGAACCGCTTTCTTTAAGCCCTAAATACAGTGTAGTTTACACAACCACCTAGCATTTGTTTATTCCCACATTAATCACTACTAATATTTAACATTCCCCCCATAGTGATAATGTGGCTAGAAAGCCCAGTCATCTTTGACTAGGTAAGCCTCTTCCGACACTCTTTGATGTAGTGCCCTAGCTTGTGGTAGTAATGACACTTTCCTTTTGTCTTCTTGGTGTCACCCTATGACGAGTCCACTTTGCCTTTATCTCTAGAGAAGAATGCTTGGTCTCCTCTACTTGCATCACCCCTCAATCTGTTCTTCCTTGTCTGCTCCTCGTGGAGAAGTAATCCAATCAGCTAGAGAAGTATGGAAAGTTTGATAGGACTCAGGTAAGGAATTAAGAATGGTGGTGACCAATTTCCTATTTTCTACTACCGCATCTATATTTAGTAGCTATTCTTTACCTTGGTAAGGTGAATCGAATCACGTTGCTGCTCATGCATCAAGTACATTGCTCGTGCTTCATTATGGCATTGGAACATGATCTCAAGGACCACCCAAGCAGCACTCGCAGAGCTACAGGATCGGATGTTAGGAATAATGGATCACTTGAGTGAAAGAGAAATCATGGCCATTGCTTAAGCATCACGGGCATTCCATTGTCTTTGATATTCAGTGGGTCCAGGCGATGGTGATGAAGTGGTTGACACCACTTGTGCCACAGTTTGACTCCCCTTGGTGCTACCGAGACAAGTGCCAAGAGTTGCTGCTGTAAGACGAGGATCTTGCCTTGTGACAATCTCCCAAGCCCCATGGCTAGTATAGCAGATTCTTCATCATGAAGCTCCATAGTGGGTACAATCAAGCTAATCTTCAGTTGCCATGAACCCACCAAACCTGGAAAGATCAATGGTAGGTGCTTTTTGCGACATCCTCACAGTACGAGAGTTCCCAAACCTGGGTAGGGTACAAGGAAAAGGAAAGCCCTTGTTGATGTGAGCTCTTGGGAAAGCAAGAAAAGAAGAGAGGTACTAGAGTGTGCACACAAGGCATCGGGATATGATGGGATGAAAGGTATGATTGCCAAAGTATACCAAAAATAGGGTGTAAACAATACTTTGGGAGTGTCACATAAAAACAAGAGCGCCTAGATGATATGCGCAAGTATAAGAGTACCTATGGATACTTCCACTTCTCAAATCTTCCCCTTATGAACAAGAATCCCCAAATATGCGGTATAGAAGCTTTGAATTTGTCAAAAAAGGTGTATGTAAAAGAAAGCCCCAAAATACATGTACCTTTGTGAACAAGATGCTAATGTGAGTTAATCCACTTCTTCTTTCTTTCCCTCAAAAGCACAAGGCACAATAAGAAGCCCCTTTGAAGACCGCTTGGTGGAGCTAAGAGTCTCAAAGTGCTATGGGCAGAGCTTTGGGAGAGGAGGCCTCGGAACTGTGAACGTGGGCAAATCAATGATGGTGTGGTGGGCGTTGATCTTAGAGTCACGAGGTTGGGCATAGGTAAAGAGAGGGCATAGGTGCTGCCTGAACCAATGGTGGAGGCACCAACCACCACCGGTGGTGGTGGTTGGCTGTGCACTAGTGCTGCCCATCTGGATGGCATGGCTGGGTGCGGTGGGGCAGGGTGGGCGGCCTTTGAACTAGTGGAGGTTGGCGACACCTGGCTTTGTGGAGTGGCGCCTGGCTTTGTGCGTGGAGCTCTACTAGTTGTAGCTAGGTAGAGGCAACAAAGGCTATGATACCAATTGTTGGTGAGGTGCCTAGGGTGAGAGTGCAAGCACATAGCTAATGGGGAGAAGAGAGCGAGAGATGTTGACCAACAAGGTTATAACACAATAGCAAAGGGATTAAGGGAAATACAAGAGTAGTGGAAAGCGTGAATTCATTATAGAGATAGGTCCTTTTTATAGGAGAGACCCCCTTTACGAAGGTGAAGCATAGAGAGACCCCCTTTACATGAATTCATTATAGAGATAGGTCCTTTTTATAGGAGAGACCCCCTTTACAAAGGTGAAGCATATGCTTCCACGACATATGCCATATGCCAAATATGATGCCAAGTGTCCCTACTAATAGGTGTCACTTTACCATACATCACTACATAATATCTTTGTAAGAGGCTATTCCCACACAAAAGACGTATACACACCAGCGGTTGTTCACACATTGGAATCGCTTTATTTAAAGCCTAAATGCAGTGCTAGTTTACACAACTACCTAGCACTTGTTTATTCTCACATTAATCACTATTAATATTTAACATGCCCTAGCCTATTTTAATGGGGGTGTAGAGTATATTGTTAAACCCGTATGAGCACACATACTCCATCATGTGATAAAGCACATATCTTATTTTTTGGCGTAGCAAAGTAGTTACTTACTAGGCTACACTTGCGTAATGTAGCAACAAGTGGTTTATAGGCTTTTCCCATGTTTTAATAAATTAAGCCATTCAAGTTGTATACAAAATAAATGCTTCAAAAGTTTTCGATTCTCATAAACCAAATCTTGTGTCATGGTGAATGTACTTGGCCAAGTTTTAGAGTAAAAATCATAGTTGGATTGTATGGAGGCATGGAGGCATGGAGGGTTTAATAAGAAGACTCTTGCCTGGCTTGCGTGGGATAAAATTTGTATGCCTAAATCTGATGGTGGGCTTGGCATTCTCCATCTCCCCTCCCACACCATTGCTAGACTGGTTGTGTTTATGCCCAAATGTCTTAACCAAAAGGAAATATGGGCTAAGATGTTAAGGGAATTGGTGGAATGTTCTAGATGAAGTGTGGCAGGGTCTAAGCTCGAAGGATAACGTATTTTCTCATGCCTCTCTCAAAATATTGGGTCCCCACTGTGCAGAACGTTGTGTTCTAAATGGAAAGAGGTGTTGGAACTCATGGTATGGGATGGATGTGGTAGAGCTTCAGGGAATTATTTATTGTGCTTAGGGATATGGTGGACTCATAAGTTCAATCCCCCCTTAGCTTTACAAGACTAGCCAAAAGATTGAATAATAAGGGGTTGAGGAGATTTAAGGATTGCTAGGATAATGCATCAGTGGGATGGAAAGAGCTAGAGCAATTGGAGATGGATCTTGCCCTGTCTAACAGAGAAGCATAGTTGGTCAAGGATGTGTTGGAGGAAGTGCAAAAAGGCTGGACATCCACTGCTGTGGATGATACTTGTTGGATCAAGAATTGGACCTGGTTTAATGGCTAACTAGACTTTTGTATAGTGCCTTGAGGGTAAGTGAAGATAATGTCACTCACTATAATAGAATATGGAGAGTGAATTGGAGCCCTAACTATTGGAGAAGGAAGTGGAAGGCAATATGGGAAATGGAAATACCTACCAAATCTCAGGCGTTCTTGTGGAGAGTTTGTATGGGATCTTTGCCCATTGGCTCCAAAGTGGTTCAAAGGAACTTCACAAGTGGATGCTGCCCTAGATGCAGGACTCCTTGCAAGATGGGAAACATCCATTTTGGGATTGCCCTGCTATTAGAGGAGCTTGGGTCAAAATTGGGAAATGGGTCCAGAATTGTTTAGGAGTGCATGGTCAATGGGGGGACTGGCTGTTTGGTAGAGGGTCAACTAATGATGAACATGTGGATGTGAGTCTTTAATATCATCAGGTGCTACTGTTTATGGGAAATCTAGAATTCTAGAAACTGCATTGTGTTTTAGAAAGCTTGTGATACATGGATTGATGTTAGTGGATTGATGCATAAATGTATTTGTATGTATTGGTATATATGTTTGATTAACAGAATTAGTGAAGCTGAACTATTTCAGTTGATTCAATCTTTGTAGTGTTCTATTATCTGAGCCTTTTCCATGGGGGGTCAATTGCATACATACTGGACTGTGCCTAACTTTTGGGATATTATTGTGCAGGGTCTCAGAAGGCAGAGAGTGAAGATCATAGTATGGTCCTAGAACAAAGAGGTGGTATAAGAAGGTCAAACAAGCTAGTTACATCTTTGTGGCATCGATTGAGAATCCATCCAGTGGGATCTAGACCAACTGTTAAAATATGGTTTCAAAAAGGGGAGATGAAGGGTGAGATTTTGGAAAAACAGACCCCTAGGGCTTGCACATATGAAGCTTTGATTGAGGCATGTATCTTGCTAGGATATCACTTATCTTGGGGTGAATCTTCTTTTGTTTTAGAGGATGATAGATGGGATTTGATGTGTAGCCTGTTGAATGGTGACTCTTATGCAGATGATGTTAAGGCTGATTGTGGGCATGGAAAGTTTATGTAAAGCTGTCTTTTTCTTTTTATAATACATATATTATTGGTCCCAAAAAAAAAACATAGTTGAGAGATGCATGGCCAAGTTGCATTACTCTCAAGCCTAATTAACTTTGGCATGGGAAAAGCCTATTATAGAGCCAAAGTTGGACTCTTCGTGAGTTGCTCGAAAACGATGGATATTGCAGGCTTTTCCCTTTTCCCACTCATCCAAATTAAGCTGATGGAAAAAGCTTGATGTTTGCTTTATCTTGTAAAAATGATGGAGTTTGCTATTTAGTAGCCCAAATCCTTGTGTGACGAGAAAGAGCTTTAATTGTGCCTAAATCTGCACACTTGGAAATACCTAACAAAACTAGCCTAGAATGGGCATATTCACACGAGGAGCTTGTTACCCAACTGGTCATCCACTGGAGGTCGGTTGGGGAGTTCACACCAACTGTTATATGAACACAAAGTGGCCCACTGGTGCATCTATTGAACACTAGTTCGAACGGGCGGTTACATCTACCACCAACCTGTGTGACCGGCTTACAGGGATACAGTCGCCTGCGAATAGAGTCGCCTTCTGTGCCTCCTTCACCTACTGCAAGTGCTAGAGGTGACCGGTTGGGGATAAGGCACGCGTGGCCTCAAATCCCCCAGCCACCTCCAACTGATCACTCGCTGGAGGTCGGCTAGGTAGGTCATGTGAATAGGTCCAATGAGATTCAACATTGAATGTGAATAGGTCATGATAAGCTATGCGATTAAAATAAGGAAACAAACCCCTCTCGAGTAAAAAGAAAAATTGCATGAAATATTGGTGGCGTACAATAATGGGGGCGTGAGAAAGGCCTCTAAGGAAGGAGGGACAAAGTTGGATAACTCGATAAAAACTCTTATCCACTCCTACCGCACGGAGAGGAAGGTGGAGGGTTGTACCGGCAAGCGAGGGTCGTGCTTTTGTTAGGATTTTAGTGCCGGCAGCGAGCGCCGACGGTTCATTACCGGTGTGCGGCGTGCGCACACGTTTTCGGGGCGCTTCGTTGTCAATCATGAGCGGTTAGCCAATCGAATTTGCTAAAGAACATATTTTTCAACCAATCAAAATCAGGACAACTCTTTGATCTTTCCGTTTTTGTTTCCAAAATCTTATATATATATATATATATATATATATATATACAATCAAAATCAGGACAACTCTTTGATCTTTCCGATTTTTGTTTTCGAAATCTTATATATATATGCCGTTTTATAACTAAAATATATTCCTTAAAATAAGGGCTACTCAATATCTCAACCGGTTTTTTTCATAAGTTACAAATACACTTGAATGTCTAGCACTGCCCCCTCCCTCCAATAAAAATAAAAATAAATAAATAAATATTCTAGCTTCAAATTTTTATAGATTTTTATTGAAAAACTACTGAAATTTAGTAACTTTTACAAAGCGCATTGTGTATATACTTTGTAGGTAACGTGAATACAAAGCGCATTGTGTATATAGTTTGTAGGTAACATGAATACTAGACTCTCTCTCTCTCTCTCTCTCTCTCTCTCTCTCTCTCTCTCTCTCTCTCTCTCTCTCTCTCTCTCTCTCTCTCTCTCTCTCTCCACTAGATCTACATGCACAGACGCACAATCTCTGGTTTAATGTGTTTTTCTTGGAGACGTGGGAGACAACACTTTTTGCGTTATATACCCTACTTATTAAATGCATGCACAAACATCTCATTGGTTAGTCATTGTAAGCAGGGTTGAAAACATGGGTGACTACAGGTTCACTAGCAGGATTAACCAATCCGGTTCACCAACATGCATTTAATAATGATATTCCTCAAGTCCCTCTAGTATGCAAGGGACACAACCCTAATTACCATATATTGATAAGTCATGACTCATGGTCAAACTTTTTTTTGGTCTTGCCTATAGTGGGACCATGTGAAGAGTTTTTTTGGGGGGGAAAGGCAAAGTCCTTGTGGTCAATGATTAGGTGATCTAAGGGTGTATGCTTTTTTTTTAAAAAAAAATTGTTGAAAAATATTTGATAATTCAAAGATCTAGTTTGTAATGGCATTTACTAGTTTAAATTTAGTGTAAGATATGTTTTGATTTGCATTTATTGTTTGTTAAGTATAGTTATTGTTCACAATAAGAAGTTGATGATCAAGCAAAGTAAAGGTGGAGCTTAATTACGTAATTATTGTTTTTGAAACTTTTAGATTTGGTGTAGGTATGTTTTGAGTAGCATTTAATGTTTGTGTAAGTTTACAATAAAAACACTACATAGTGGCAACACAGTTTTGCAAATGGGTATGTTTTTAAATGTGAGAGGGGGTACTAAGTTAGATGCCTCCAGGGCGACGGTTCAAAGACTAGTAGGTCCCATGAAGTTTATGTTTTGATTTGCATGTTTAAGTATAGTTATTGTTCATAATAAGTAGGCAATGATCAAGCAAAGCAAGGGTGAAGGTTATTATGTAATTTTCGTTTTTGAAAATTTTAGATTTGGTGTAGATTTGAGTAGCATTTAATGTTTGTGTAAGTTTACAATAAAAACACTACACAATGGCAACACGATTTTGTCAATGGGTATTTGCAACTTGTTTTTTTTAATGTGAGAGGGGGTACTGAAGCTAGATGCCTTGTGCAGTAAACCCCTCCGAGCAATGATCCGAAGACTAGTGGGTCCCATGAAGCTTTCGTGCAAGATATGTTTTGATTTGCATTTATTGTTTGTTTTAGCATAGTTATTGATCACAATAAAAAGTCAATGATCAAGCAAAGCAAGGGTGGAGGTTAATTATGTAATTTTTGTGTTTGAAAAATTTAGATTTGGTGTAGATACATTTTGAGTAACATTTAATGTTTGTGTAAGTTTACAATAAAAACACTCCATAGTGGCAAGACAGTTTTGCAACTTGTTTTTTTAATGTGAGAGGGGGTACTAAATTTCAATGCCTTTTAATGACTAAATACTATATAATTGCTCCTTTAAACCATATAGATAAGGTCGATGAAGTGTGGCCCTACTGATGAAGTTACCATTTGATCAATACAAAAGTCAAGACTTTTTTTCTTAAATGTGAGAGTTGGTACTTAAATGCATGCCACCTGGGTAGATTGAACCCAACAACCTCCATTTTCGGTGGTGTGGGTGCTACCATTGAGAGCTAAAGCCCATAAGCTAAAGTATAGGAGACAATACTTTTAATGATCAATAAAGTCTTCTTGAGTGCTTGTACCAGAGTACACAACTTGTAACCAAGAGAGATATTTAGGACATGTTCCCATGCCCATCGCATTTATTTGTAGGCTAGCTTCATAAATTGGCACGTTTACTTTCTCAGTTTTTGTTTTGCATTCACCACCACGGTAAGCATTTATATTCTATCACATTGGGATACTTGAGAGAGAGAGAGAGACATATGACAACATGCAACTTGGGCTCCAACCTTGGACATTTCCTCAAAATAACTCCTAAAACACTCCCTTGTTTACCATTTCTCTCTCCTTATCCCCTCTTCAATTACTTAATTTAGTCAACAAGCTCCCACCTAAGTGATTATTTAATCCCCGCATGTGACAACATGCAACTTGGGCTTCAGCCTTAGATATTTCCTCAAAACAAACTCTGAAACACTCCCTTGTGCACCTTTTCTTTCTCATTATCCCCTATTTAGAAAATAGAAAATTTATCTCTTTACCTATTATGAAGTTGGTTGGGAAGGTGTTTCACTACTTGAACTTTTAAATCGTACTAAAATTTGATAGAAACAATCCTCTACCCAAAGATTCCATTTTTGCTATAGTCAAGTGTAAGCATTCATTGCTCCATACATTCTTACATTACAAAATCATTATCGTTGTGTTATATTAAAAGACGTGATAAAGGATTTATTTTATTGCATTGTCTTGATTACAAACAAAGTTCCCCTCCTTTATACAACTATTATTGGTATATTAATCATCACATGTGACACGTTCCCATCCCTTACTTATTCCCTCCTTTTATCTATAAACATCCAACTATGCCACCTACCTTACATGTTTCCATGGTGCCAACGAATGGAACTTAGGTATAACATTGCACCATTTCGTAATTATTGGAGAATAAAGTACAATTATACCTAATGGAACTTAGGTATAACATTGCACCATTTCATAATTATTGGAGAATAAAGTACAATTATACCTAATAAGTGCACACCTACCGTGTCATAGGTCTAGTTCCTAAAAGTATGTGCCTAAGGTAAGCTTATTTCAATAAAAGAAAGTATGTGCCCGAGGTAGTCTTATTTCAATAAAAGAAATTACGTGAGATGAGTTCATACAAAGAAAGACATGAACTTGCAAACGTGAGTCTAAACACGTGAGCTTGAATATGTGAACTTAGATGTGTGAGCCTATAGATGTGAGTCTAGAGGCATAAACTTGGATACATGAGCTTCAACATGTGAGCCTATAGACATGTGAGCTTGAAGATGTGACTCTAAAGGCGTGAACCTGGACATGTGAGCAGTAGACATAAGCTAAGAGATTAATTAAAAAATGTGTGTGAAACCATTTTTAGACCAGCACCAAGAGATGAAAAAAAAACATGTGTGACCATTTTTACACTTTCTCTAGAAGCACTACAGAGAAGCACTACAGACCTTTCATACCCAATCTAGATTACGTGAGATGAGTTCGTACAAAGAAAGACATGAACTTGCAAACGTGAGTCTAAACACGTGAGCTTGAATATGTGAACTTAGATGTGTGAGCCTATAGATGTGAGTCTAGAGGCATAAACTTGGATACATGAGCTTCAACATGTGAGCCTATAGATATGTGAGCTTGAAGATGTGACTCTAAAGGCGTGAACCTGGACATGTGAGCAGTAGACATAAGCTAAGAGATTAATTAAAAAATGTGTGTGAAACCATTTTTAGACCAACACCAAGAGATGGAAAAAAACATGTGTGAAACCATTTTTACACTTTCTCTAGAAGCACTACAGACCTTTGATGCAAACCCAATCTAGATTAATGTTAGAAATAGTACTACACTCAACTATAATGCATCAAACCACACTTCCTCAAACCCACCAGGCCTTCAATCCTAGTAAACGACCAAAACAGAGTGCTCCCCTATGTTAAGAAGGCTAGAATCCTTTGGATTCGCCTCAAGTGAGGATATTTGGAAAGAAATGAATAAAAAAACACAGACGTGAAGGGAGGAACACCTAAAAATAGGAGCCATCATGGTCTTCTAAGCTTTAGATTCACCAATTGGCTTTGTAAACAACACTAGTGACCTGGAAGAGGTAAAGAAGTAGAAAGCACAAGAAGAAAGAAAAAGACAACCGAAAGAGAGATAGAAATAGGAAGTTGCTGCAGAAGCAGAAAAGAAGAAAAAGCTGGAAGAAGAAGAGAAAAGGAAAAAGGAGGAAGAAGAAAAGAGGAGGAGGAGAAAGAGAGAAAGAGGAAATAAGAGGAACAACAGAAAAAGAAAGAAGAAGCTCAAAAGGCCAAGATGTCCACAGGGGCAGAGCTGTTCATTTCACTGGAATTGTAGCCTTGGGTGGTAGCATTAGCACAAAAGATGCAAGAAGGACCGAGCCACAGCCCTAAACTACCCGGAGAACTAGAGGCACAACTCCCCACCCAGCAGTTGTTGCACATGAACAAAGGGCTGGTGACCATGGCCCAGAGCATCCTCTTGCATGCCCTTATGTCCGTGGAGGACTATGAGTCAAAGGCCCAAAGCACCATCAATCAGATGTGTGCCCTGAATCAGCAACAACATGGGCTACTCAAAAATGGTGCAGCGAGCTAAGAAAAGCAAATATAATGGCTCAGCATAACGCAGAAATGTAGAACAAGCTTGCTCTAGCAAAGGAGGCCTTAGTCTAACAAAAAGAGCTGAGTGAAGGGAATTTCATAACCCTCACTAGCAAGAAAAACATGCTCAAATCTCAGGTGGAAAGGCTCAGAGCAGAGTTAGCGAAAGCACAAAAGCCAACTAAGGTCTAGGGCGATGCCATCCAAGGAATAAAAGAATAAGTGTTGGTGGAGAGCACAACAACATTGCAAGTCGTCCAAACAGAGGTCAAGCCCTAAAGACCCAGGAGGAAGAAGAGATCATGTGCCTTCCATTTGATGCTAAAGTGGTAATCATTAAAACAACAAAGGCTAGACTTAGCAAGGTCTAGGAAGGCTAGACTTAGCAAGGTCTAGGACCAAGCCTTGGAAGCCCTGCTTGAAAATTAGGAACAAATGGCTTGTAAGGCTTAAAAGGTCATCCATGACCTAGATGAAGATGATGACAAAGACAAAGAGTAGCATCAACAACAGCAATAGCAACAATAATAACAACAGCAGGCAACAGCAACCTGTAGTCCAGGGGTCCTCCAAACCAAGTACTTCTAGAAAGGAGAAACAAGCAGAAGATGAGGACCAAAACTTGGTGCAAGCCCTGAAGGCCACTGATTGGAAGATAGTTCACTGGGAGAACGAGGCTAAAATGCTAGCAGCCAAAAAGAAATAAGGAATTACACCAAGAGTTGTTGTTGCAGGACACCACACCCTCTGAATGTGCAGAGATTTTGAGAGAGGCCACGAAAGACAAAGACAAGGCCAAAACACAGGCAAAAGAATACAAAGAAAATCTCGAGAAGAGCACAAAGTTTGAAATTGACATAATCAATGAGATAAACATGCTAGAATTAGAGATGCAGCACTGTCTAGAAAATGACGCTCAACTCAAAAGAGTGGCAGAAACTCACCCAGAAGGCCAGTAAGAAGAGAAAGCTCAGGGTAGATGAAGAGCTATTTCCCTACCTGGAAGAGGTAAAGAAGCAAAAAGCAGAAGAAGAAAGAAAAAGACAAGTGGAAGAGGTAAAGAAGCAAAAAGCAAAAGAAGAAAGAAAAAGACAACTGGAAGAGAGACAAAAACAAGAAGTTGCTACATAAGCAGAAAAGAAGAATAAGCTAGAAGAAGAGAAAAGGAAAAAGGAGGAGGAAGAAAAGAGAAGGAAGGAGAAGAAAGAAAGAGGAAAGAAAAGGAACAACAGAAAAAAGAGAAGAAGAAGCTCAAAAGGCCAAGATGTCCACAAGGGCAGAGCTGTTCATTTGATCGGAACTGCTGCCTTGGGTGGTAGCATTTAGCACAAAAGATGCAAGAAGGACCGAGCCACAGCCCCAAACTACCCGGAGAACTAGAGGCACAACTCCCCACCCAGCAGATATTGCACATGAACAAAGGGTTGGTGATCGTGGCCCAAAGCATCCTCTCGCATCCCCTTATGTCCATGGCGGAATATGAGTCAAAGGCCCAGAGCACCATCAATCAGATGTGCACCCTGAATCAACAACAACATGGGCTACTCAAAAATGATACAACTAAGGCCAGGGACCTAGAGAGAAGCAAACATAATGGCTCAGCTTAACGTAGAAATGTAGAACAAGCTTGCTCTGGCAAAGAAGGCCTTAGTCCAGCAGAAAGAGTTATGAGTGAAGGAAAGTTCATAACCTTGGTGTTTCTACCATTGATACTTTTGACCTTTAAAGAGGTGTCTATGAGTTGAGGTTTTCCCAATTGGCTCCATGCATGAACGAAATTAAATTGTGACTAGCACCCCCCTGTGTCAAGCAATGCATCATAGAGCACTTTATTTATAAAGACTCGGCAATTGAATGGATGTTCATAGAGGTGCAATGTGCTCATCTGTGTCTCCTTCAACTTCTCCAGCGCGGTGCAAGGGTAGTTTCTCATCATTGCCATTGTTGTATTTTCCTTTCTTTAGCTTATTGTCAAGGTTAAGCTTTCTTTAATTTTGCTTTTTCCTTGGCTGCCTTCTTATCATGTGCAACCCACAAGGCTTCCTCAGTAAGAGGACCATAATACTTCTTGAATTTATTGAGAATTTGCTACCATTAAGGAAGTCCTACGGTTTCATGTTTTGCATAGCAATTCACCTTTCTTCTTCCAATTGTTTAGGAATAAACAACCGATCAGCTAGCATGTTACCCTCAAGCCTCTCAGCCCCAGGGCATTATTGCCTCAACCCCGTATACCATCTAAATGGTGTGCAACCAATTGTAACGTTGTAAGAGGTTTGGTAAGCCCATAAAGCTACTGCTGTGAGCTTGAATTTCCAATAATTATGTCGATCCTCAACAATATTTATCAATATGGAAATGAGGACTTTGTTGGTGCTCTCGGTTTGACCATTTATTGGTGTGCGGATGGTATGGAGTGGACTTGCACTCACATGTACATGAAAACCAAAAGCATCTAAGCGCATAATATTAATAAATGCATCTTTTAAAAACATCAGTTGTATGTGGTACACACAACAACACTTGTTCTAATCTTTCAACTTTCATACAAACCATGGCTTGAGCTTCTCAAAGGACCTTTGCCCAATTTGCACGTGGGTGGATGTCTCTAAACTTTGAAAAATACTATGTCAAAAAATCTAAGAATCTAGTAAAATTTTTACAATCATAGCTTTGAAAGACATAAACAAAATCATTAAAAATACCACAAATTTATTCACAGGTATGAATTGCAAACTATTCATGTATATAAAGCATAAGAAGACACATATAGCTATATACCATAGATTGTGATATATAGTAGAGATATTTTGCAAACTATTCATATATATAAAGCATAAGAAGACACATATAGCTATATACCATAGATTGTGATATATAGTAGATATAGAGTAAGTTAGACATATTTTTGAATATTTGTGCACTAGTAATATAGCACAGACAAAGTAAGATTAAAATATTAATAGCTATATAGCATAGCAAATATATATGCATGCTATATTTCTGATGTGTAGTTCATAGCACACATAAGTGTATGTAAATGTGCTATTTTGTTTATTCATGTGCTATATAGCAAAGAGACATGTAAGTCTTTGTGGACTAGCTACATAGCTGTATAGCAGAGACAAAGCTATATAACATAGATAAGGTATTATTAAATATTCATAGCTATATAGCACATACATATGCATGCTAAATTTTTGAGGTGTATTTCACAGCACATATAATTATATAGTCCTGCGTTATTAATATATACAATTGTGCTATACAACACAAATAATGCCATATAGCACAGACTGAGTTATTGTGCTATTAATATATATAGTTTGTGCAATATAGCACAGACTGAGTTACTATGCTATTAATATATACAGTTGTGCTATATAGCACAAATAATAGCACAGACTGAGTTATTATAGCACATATTGAGTTATTAGCTCATTGGAAAATTATTAGCTCATTGTAATATAGCACAGACTGAGTTACTATGTTATTAATATATACAGTTGTGCTATATAGCACAAATAATAGCACAGACTAAGTTATTATAGCACATATTGAGTTATTAGCTCATTGGAAAATTATAACACCTGTATATTTAGAGTCAATATGCTATATAGCTAGTTTGTTTACTTTATAGCCCATAGAGCTTCACAGTAGCATATCTATATATAGGAGACTATCTCTACTATATATCACAAGGACATATATACCATAAAGGTTGTGTAATGAAACAGTAGCTATAAACCATCGATAATGCTATATATGACAAATAGAGCTAGATAGCATAAAAAGAGCTTGATAGCTCACAGGCAATACCATGTGGTTTGTACAATATTTTGTGTGTGCAATGAATAACCTGAAGATATGGTGTGAGATATGTTTATATCTAAGATTCATCAAGTACGTGCACCGGCGGATGCTCGATGTATTGCTTGTAGCCAAGTCATTGTCGATGATAGATGTCTTTCTTATTTGGAGACACCTTGGTGTGCTTTGTCAAGAATCTAACAACTAGCTCCTTCACTTCATGAGATAAACCGCCATAAGTGGACTTCCTTTTACATAAGTCCAACGCCAACATGCTTGAAGATGTAGCATCACTCTCAACTCTACCTAAAGCAGAATAAAGATTCCTTGGATGAATATTAAGAAGTCTTGTAGCTTGTGATAGACTAAGTTCTTTCCCAGAGGTTTCATTAACATGCATTAACCCATTAACAAGCATGCTTAGCACCTTGTGTTTCAAGAAAAGCTCATCATTAGATTTTGGATTCTTCAACACCTATGAGGAGCTTATAAATGTAGAAACAAGGCCCATAGACTGGAAAAGTATATCATCTGTGCATTGTAAAATGCGCTCATCATTAAAAATTTCCTGCATTATTTCATTCTTATCATCTTTCCCATAATGACTCAACTTTGTCAAAATGTGCAACAATATTCTAAACAGTACGCCTCTTCCTTTCTTCAATGTCTTTATCTTCAGTGCTTTTGATTTCTACTTGCTTCCGTCTGCAAACATCGTTGTTGTCGATACTCTCGCTTGACATGTGCTTCATACTTCCTTAGTGAGCTAACTTCGTCCTCGTTAAGATATTGCTTTCTTTTGGAATTCACCGGTGCTGCCTGCACAAGGGTTGCCTCAAAGACCTATGCTCCATGCGGCTAAGTAGAACATCCTTCCCTCCAATGGCTGATCTGGAAAGTCTCCAAAAAGGTGTCCTTGTGAATAATTGTCTAATTCCTATTCCAATAATGAAGTTGCTTCAATAGCATGGATATGTTGTGAATAATCAACTTCCATAATGTGCATCCCTTGTTGTGAGTTACTAGCTTCCACTGAATGTAGTCCTTCCATAGATGAAAGTCAATGTGAGAGAGAGAGAGAGAGAGAGAGAGAGAGAGAGAGAGAGAGAGAGAGAGAACTGAAACTACAAACTACTACTAATTTAGTGGGATTTCTTGAAGCATAGAGAATCCACACACACACACACGCACTTTGAGAGAGAGAGAGAGAGAGAGAGAGAGAGAGAGAGAGAGAGAGAGAGAGAGAGAGAGAGGCCCGTAATCACTTTCAGAGTGGTGGAGTTGTGAGACCGTTTCAGTTTGTTTCTTTTTCTCCATTTTCCTTTAATTTTACTACTTTTTCAAGTCCTTTTTGACACACTAATATTTTAACTATGTTTCTCGTGATAGCTAAATAGTTGGTGTCCATGGACACCAACTATTGAGCCACGATTCCATGCTTTCACCCATGTCGGATTACATCATTTATAAAATGTTTCCCTTTGCCAATTACCAGCTCAAAAGGATAACTAAAGAGGTTAATGATATTCTCATAAAGAAACTTAGATGTAGCCACAAAAATGTCCACTTCTCTTGAAACTCTTACTTTGGCCCATTCTATGACATAATCTGTAGTAGCTATCAAAATGTACCTTGCTTGGGTGCTACATGCAGCAAGACTAATGGGTCCCACAAAACCAATGTCCCATTTCATAAAGGGTGTTAGAACTTTAACGAGGTGCAAGGGCATCATGTCCTTATTTTGTAGTTTAGCGCATCATTGGCACTCGTCACATCCTCTGACAAATAGTGCACAATCTCTAGGGAGTGTGGTCCGCCAATACCCTGATTAAAGTATTTTTCTTACCGATGACATCTCCTTTGAAGTGTGCCCACTGGCTACCTCTTAATGTGGTTGTTTGATGTATAAGCTTAAAGGATCTGCGGTCTGAGCCGAAGCTTAAACCAAGAGTAGGAAGAGAGCCCAAGCTACTACACTGGGAGACGAGGCGGCGCAGGCTTAGACTGGTATGACAGTAGTCATTGCAGGTGTTCCCTATTGTGTTCTGATGAGCAGGCATAAGACTTTGTTGCGAGAAAATGCGTAGATCAGTTTCTGCAGGAGCAGGAGAACCCATAGCAGAGCAAGTGAGACTAGTATCGTGACTCTGGTCACCCTGCCACTCAGGGCTGGAAGAAGTACCACTATAGGCAATGTGCAGGACCATGTACGCGAAAAGGTTGATACCACGCGAGATAATGCTCAGCCCCCATGACATGCTTTTTGCAAGGTCTTACAACCACTATGAAGTCAAATTTAAGAAGAATCAACAACCACGTAGTGATTCTCCTTGTGGAGCAAGGTTTATTGACAAGGTATAGCAAGGCTTGATGATCAATGAAGAAAACAAATTTATTAGCTAAAAGGTAATGTCAGAATTTCTTCATGGCATATACCATTCCTAAACCTTTATGCTCTATGATAATATAATTCATCTCAGCCTTGTCCATTTGTGTTGACTTGCAAAACTAATAGGATAGTCTAGTTTATGTTCACCTAGCTGAGCTAAGATGCATCTAATGGCAAAGTTAGAAGCATCAATATGCACATGGAAGATAACATCTTATTCTGGCACTTGTAATATGGGAACTCTATAGCCAAAGCTTGCTTTAGCGTATCATAGGCTTGTTGGCATTCTTCTGTCCACTCAAATATGATCAGAAGCTTGTACAAGCGATGTGTAATCTCGACATAAAAGAGGATAAATTGCATGTAATAGCCTACACGTCCCATAAAACTTTGGGTATCCATTACGATGAATTGGGATTGTAGCATTAGTGTCATCACTTTTGTAATAATGCCCCCAATTGATTAATCTGTATTTTGATGAATCTAGGCGTTCTTTCCCTTACGCGTTTTAAGTTTCTTTCTGCTAGAGGTGACTAAATCTCCTTTGCATTTTCTGCTGGCTTTAGTCCGCCCCCTACCCATTCTTTTATGTCTACCCACAATGTTGGTGAACTGTGTAGCATTTGTCCCAATGGCATTTGCATGGAAGTGGACAGTACAGCTGCGAGACTGCCTATGTCTCTGGGCTCTCTGGAAAATGAGGGCTCCTTCCATGTGTGCATCTCATTTCCATTCTTAGTAGGGAATGAATGAATGGACTCATCCTGCGCAACCTCCTCAAACATTCTTGACATCAGGTTTCCTTGAGATCCCTCTTCCAACTCTTCTGGAATTGGAGTATATACATCCAATTCTCTTTTCCTTGTAGATTCGTTTCTTGGATACATTGTATCCGTAGCTCGATTAGCCCATAATTTGGCTTCATGAAGTCATTGACACTCTTCTACTAGGGCCTTGGCTTCTTCAAGTTTTCTTATCTCCTTTTCAGCATTTGGGTATTCACCAACTCCTTTAGGGGTTGATGGTCTTTCCCCTTGCGCCTCTTGGTTAGGCTCATTGGGTTTTAGCACTTGATCCCTCTCTTCTCTTAATTGAGTGGATCTGATGATGTTGATAGTATCTTCTTCAGATCCATCTTGAATTGTGACCTTGGTGTCACCTTTACATACTTTTTTCACCCTCATTCTCTTACCAGTTCTAGAAGTGGTGGCATTTGCTGGGTTCTTCCCTTTTTCCCCTAGTTGGGCTTGGGCTCGTGTTAGGACATTCAGTGGCGTGATGTTTCAAGGTTGCACACTTAGGGTCTGGACGGTGGCCTAGTTAGAAGTGGAAGCAGAACCACTTGCGCGGTATGGGTAATCTTTGATCAAATGATCAATCCCACATTTAGTACAAGTAAGTACTAGCATGTCATTAGGTGGTGCAGTCAATTGTTGAGTTTGATGCGTATGAACCGCATTCTTATTAGGACATTTAGTGATTCGATGAGGTCCACCGCAACCAAAACATTGTAGTGGCCCTCTCCTCATATTTGTGTTTATGTCCTTACCTTTCCACTGTACCGTGGTTTGAAACACAGGTATTAGCATGTTATTCTGTAAGATATAAAATTATGGTGTAATCTCCGCAGCTTCCTCATAATAATCACCACCGATTTCTACCCCACACACCATTTCAATATCCTCAGATGGCTTCTCAACCAATACTTGGTTCATTTTAGCCTATGGTGGTAGAACAGGTGGCGACGACAGAGGTGAAGTGTCCTGTATTCGAAACATCCCCCTAAGTAAATAGGAAGGGTTTGGTTGTCTTGCAGCTGCAGTGATTTGCCCGGGTGGTGCTGGTAAAGCTAGTGGTGCTCTAGGTGCTGATAGTTGTGCTACAATTTGGAACCTTGGATACCTGCACATGGAGGTATCATGATTCCCTAATTTTACACAATGAGCACAATAGAGTAATGGCCTTTCTCTTAACTGTGGGCATTCAGTGGTAGTGTGATTCAATCTACACATAGAACACCATACCAAATCTCTACGAGGGTAAATATGGGTATACCCATGCCCAAATGTTTCTCTTCGATCCTTCACCTTCAATTTGTATAGTATGGCATTATTGAGTTCGTCCACAGTCATGTTCCCAACTTGTTTGCTCTGAGTTCCCAACTTGTTTGCTCTGAGTTCCTGTTTCTTGGTGACTCGAGACTTGTGAAGTTGTTGCTACCGCGATGATATTTTAACATCTTCAGGTTGTGGCAATTCTAACATATTGTCTTCATATTCAATTGCCAGATTATAACATGCATCTAGAGTAGCCGGTCTGGCTAATAAATACTAGATAATCATAAATTTTGTGGTCTCGGACTCCTCTCCGAAAGCATGGCAATAACTGATCACATCAGTTAGCCTCTCCCGTAGTTTGCATCTTGAATTTAAGTGCTTTAGTCGGGACACATAGTCTCGCATAGACCCAATTTCTTTTTGTTTGATGTTATACAACTGTGCCACATGAATCTATTTGTTGCCACTTCGGGCAAAGCTTGGCGCACAAAGACATTCTTGAGCCAAGTGAAATTGATCTTCTCTTCTGGCTTGAGGGTTTGAAACCATTGATGAGCTTTTCCATCTAGGGTCAGTGAAGAAGGCATGAATCATGGTTACATCACTTACTGGCCTGCAGGTTTCGCATGTGGACTCAAAGATCTCCACATGTTGGATCGGGTTTCCATCCCCTGAGAACTTTTGTATGAGCTTTGAAATGATGTGTGGCTTCATTTGGGATGGTTTGGATTATAGAGCAGTGCCTAGTTCCTTGACCATTCCTCGGTCCATTTCCATAGCCATATTGAACAAATCTATCCTTATGGCCGCATTAAGATCGACATTTGGATCCGCCCTTGGTCTTTGAGGAGCTACTTCCCCCCTACCTAGACCTCGTCCTCTTCCAACATTGGCTCTTCTAGGCATTTCTGGTCTATAGGTTAGTCCGGCCACTTCATTCTAGACTGGCTCATCATTAGCAGCCTCTATACGTACACCTTTATAGAATCAAGAGCTCCATGTCCTATAAGAACATGGGATGATTGATCATTTGCTCGATGTCCTTCTGGGTGTACAGGCGATTCTCTACTTCAACAGTTTCCCTCGTCACAAACCCTTCCTCCACTCTTGGCTCTTCATTGATGGGCTCTTAGTTTGGAATTTCTCCCTCACTCTTGCCCATAACCATTTTTGGTTCTTTGCCACGTGATGAAATAGGTTCACATTTCCCATTTCCTTTTGTTCAGCCCTAGCCCTTCGAGTACCGAGCTCTTGTTTCCTTAAGCTCAATTCTTGTAGTTGCCGTTCTACTTCAATCCTTTTCAAATCTAATTCCACTTCCTCTAAGGTTGGGAAGAATACTTGACCTGTCATGGCTGTGCTTTCCAGGTCTCTTCTCATTCTGGGGGTGCTAGTGTTAGACAGCCTAGAACATGAAGGTTGGATTGGTAATTCTTGCCTGGTTGTGACGAACCCGTGCATGTAGATTGCGCTTTCTCATTGTTGCTGGTTTAGAGACCAAAAAATCCCTGGGCTATATCTATGATACCACTATATCTTGTAGGGGAGGGTGGTTTCTCCTCTTCTCCAAACCTAAAGAATCATAGCCCTTCTTCCATGGATTCTTCACTACTTGTCTCGACGGAGGTTAGATTCCTTAATTAAGACACTCAATTGAGTGCTCATTGAGTGGCCTAAACCAACACTCTTTTGATAAGAAGATCTTGGGTGATTTGATATACTGTTGTGCAAGAGTGAGGTCATCTCTGATGAGCTTTCCAGACCTCAAGTGCATGTGAATGTGATTTGATAAGCTAAGTTGCTACTCCAATAATTGAATTTTGGTAAGGTACTATCTATTTGTTTTCTAAGGCCGTGAGACTGCAGATAACAATTCATGGCGTGAGATGTCAAAGAATCATTCACATCGTGAAATGGTAAACCGTTCACGTCATGAACTAATTTATGTACTTTCACGTGCTCCAATAATTACTTCAGACTCAGAAATCAATGTTACCTTGTTCTAATTTTACTAGTCTCAAGCACTTCCCTAACCTTAATCTGACTATAGTAGGTTCGTGAACTAGATCTGGTTATGTCATGAAACTACAGAAACAGTTCACGTTGTGAAATGGTAAACCGTTCACGCCATGAAAAAATATGCCGTTCACGCTGTGAGATGCACAAAAAACGTTCATGTCGTGAAATCTAGAACGTTCACATCGTGAAGCCTTTTCTGCTAGTTCACGGATTACAATTTTTTCAGACCCGTGGTGTCAGAGATATCAGGATAAGGTGACCTATTTTTAGCAAGGTAATCCCGTGATTTGCGATGCTGATTTGCGGGAGTGGTTGACGCCATGAAATAGTAGGAAGTAGTGCCATGAAATAGTAGGAAGTAGTTCACATCATGAGATGTTTTTTTGTAGTTTCACGTGTAAAGTTCCCACCGCCATCGACGACGACAAAGAGGAGTTTGGGTGTCTAGACTTGTAGAGATGGTCATGAAGCCTCTTGCTCTTAAGACCAATCATAAATTGATCGATCATCAATTGATGAATCGATGCATGAGTGATAGATCATCTAGTCTTTCACAAGAGTGCTACATCTTTCATGTAGAGATACTTAGCTCCATGTTGTTTATCTCTCCTCCTATTACTTGAGGTTATATATCTGTGTGATAGGGCTCCATTAAGCTCCACTGGGTGAGAATCCCACAGTGAAAGTGTCTCTTAAGACCTCATGGTTGGCCTTTTCAACAAGTGGTTCTAGTGGCCTAAACCACTAGCTTGCTTTGCTTTTAAGGCAAAGTCCAAACAAAAAGATCTTGGTGGGATCGTCAATTTGTCCTATGGTCTCATAAATTTGATCAAACTTCTCTAAGTATTAAATATGATCTCTAGTTTTATTAAATTTTGTCATCATCCTTGAGATGTGGATTGGTTTGATTTTGCCCAACTCCTTTGAGCCTCTAGGTGTTATGTTGGTCGTAATCCCCCTTTCCATTTTGAATGCCATCCTTAGCATATATTCTATGTATTCACTTAGCAAGAGGACATAAGGAGGTGGTTATGTAAAACCCCCTATTTTAGGGTACGAGATCTATTCCTCATCCAAATAGAGAATAATTGGAACTGGGTTCCATGGTAAAGGTGCTTCTATATAATGGGCTACTGTGGAGAAAAGGACATATGGTATAATAAATGATAAGCATATTTAAGTGCCATTAAATTATAGCACTAAGCTTTCTCTAAATACATGTGAGCTTTTAGAGGACCCCACTATGTATAGGTGCATAGTGGTGGTGGGTAGCTTGATCTACATGACCATTACTAGACCATATTTGAGCTATGTTGTTAGACTTGTGAGTCAGTTTATACAGACCCCCACAAAGCCACACTTGTATGTGATATGGCTAGATGTTTACATAAAGTCAATTGTTGATTATGGACTTTTTATAAGGCTGGAAGAGAGATACATCTACGTGGGTATATAGATGTTGATTGGGCTAGTAGTGTCTCAAATAGGAGATCTACCAGTAGCTTTGTGTTTTCTTTCGGGAGTGCTACTATGTGTTAGAGTAGTAAGAAACATCCCAACACTTGCCTTGTCGAGTATAGAGGCACAGTGCAAGGGAACTTCTATGGCAACTTATGCGATAGGTTGGTTTTAAATGGTACTTGGTGATATTATGCAAGCCCCTAGATAGGGGTGCATTATAATTTTGTCAGGGAGAAGGTTGGTTTTAAAAGGTACTTGGTGATATTATGCAAGCCCCTGGATATTATGCAAGCCCCTAGATAGGGGTGCATTATAATTTTGTCAGGGAGAAGGTTCTAGTAGGCAATATGGTGTTGGTTTATATTAGCATAGAAGAACAAGTGGAAAACATATTCATGAAGGCTTTGAGTATGAAGAAGCTCCACAAGTTTAGGAGCTTTCTTGAAGTGTACTGTGGAGCTAAGCTCAAGAGGGAGTGTTGAGATATTAAGCTCAACTAGTAATGCAGACATTGATGACTTGCCTAGGTGATAACTTCTACACTTATGCCACTAGCATGGTTTGTGAGATTTTAGGTGATATGCCACTAGTGGTTTACAGGCTATGTGACTACCACTTTGTTGTACAGGAGTTATGGTATAGTTTTAATAATGGCTCATGTAGTCAAGTTTACACTATGGACTAACCATTGTATGTTATAGTAGGAGAGAAATTTCCCCTATAGTATGTACTCTTATCTCCTTATGTTATGATTATTCACACACTCTCACTCTGCTCTCACTCCGCTACGTAAATCTCTCACTCTCTTTCAGGTGCACAACATGTTTATTAAAACAGAGACACAACACTCTTATTTAACACATTACAAAGAATAACACAGAGACATAATGAATGGGCTACTACAAATTGAAACATAGTGTGAGAACAAGCACCTAGTGGGAGACTTCCTGGTTATGCCTGCAAGAACATTACCTGAACCAGTGCTACTTGGTTGCACATGGATGAAGGCTGTAAGATGTATGATTGACTGGTCAATGGGGCAGGTCTCTGTGGGTGAAGCCTTAAACCCCATTGCTGGACATTGTACTCATAACCCCCTGCCACCTCTCACTCTTATCAAAAGTCGCCAATGAGAAGGAAGCTTCAACACATCAACGAATCTAAAGAATCCCCCTCCACCTCATCATCTACTATTCAAAGAACTCTTGATTCTTTTCTCTCCACGTGGCTAACACCTCTATGTCAAAAGGACCAACCAATATAACATGCTAAAAAGTGGCAACCCAAATCTACCTTGAAATGGGTTCCCAATATTTCTCTATTCATACCACCTCAACCAACCAACAAAGGAGGCCTCAACAAAATAATTGGCATAGAAAGTCCAAACTATAGGTTATCCCAAAATGGATACCTAAATTCTTATTGGAAGATCAAGGCTACTATGAGGGTAGCTATTGTATTTGGATCCGAAAACAAAGATGTATACCACCACTCCCCTCGGTGGTGAACAAAAGCTTCATAAGCTCAAATTCAAAAAAAGGGAAGACTATTGTAGATGAACCTTCACCACCATCACCCAGACAAGTCTGGATCCCTAAGAGAAACTCTATCTCAAGAGGTAGGGTGATTGATGGGGAAGCGTCTACTTCACAAGATGTTACAAAACCCTTGTTGGTTATCCAAGCCCAAACCCCATTGGTTTTCCAAATGTGACCCACTATGCAAATAACAATTACCTTGCCACAAGTGTCATCTCCAATGCTCATCTATAAGAAAGAACCTATAAGCTCCATCCGATCTTATGATACCTCCCTTAAATTTGGAGATTGATATGCTATAACAAGCAACAAAGGGCGTTCCTAACCACCACGAACAAACACTAATGGAGCAAAGTTGGAAAGGATAGTTACATAAAACCTACAATACCTTTGCGAAGTCAAGGTATGTTAAGAAGTGTAGGAAGAGGGGATTTATGCTAATATCATCACTTTTACCCCCATGTTTTGCTCCCTGACAAATTTCATGTCCATACTGGGAGGGAGCTTGTTGGGAAAAGCTAGCCCCATGACAATATAACTTGTAGAAATATATACAACAGTATAGCATCGATAAAAATACGACTAATAAATAAAAATTAAAAAAGAATGAGAAAGAGTACATACCAAAAAGAGAGAATGAATGTACATCTCTATCATTACTACAAGCCTTGAGTAGCATGGACTGATACGAGTGTTAGGATAAGGGGAGCTAAGCATTCCTCCTTTCCAAACCTACTCGCATGTTATATATGTAGCATCCTACTTATGCTAGCACTGTAGAACTTATTTTGTGCTATGGGATAAGACTCCTGTAGTCCATGGTAGGAAAGACCCCACAATTACATGATGACATGAGTGTAATTTACCTAGTGGAAGGACCCTATCAAGTAAGGAACGCACATGAAGAGCTCATAGAGAGCAGGGGGAGGAGGGAGAGAGCTTACACACTTACACCATCATTCTATGAAATAATGTAACCAACTCCTTGTCCCTTTTGGAGCATGGTGGGCCACTTCCTTGACAACTTAAACTACTAACAGTAGCTACTTAGCTCACTTGCATGTAGTACCCATGCCATATCACAGAGGATGCACTCAAACTGTTGTTTACCTCATACACTAGAGGATGCATATATTTAAAAATCAAACCGTGAGGATGATGATGAGCTTAGTGACACTGAGTCTAACCCGGTGAGGAGGATGCATATATTTAAGAATAAAACCATGAGGAGGATGATGGGGAAGCTTCTACTTCACAAGATGTTACAAAACCCTTGTTGGTTATCCAAGCCCAAACCCCATTGGTTTTCCAAATGTGACCCACTATGCAAATAGCAATTACATTGCCACAAGTGTCATCTCCAATGCTCATCTATAAGAAAGAACCCATAAGCTCCATCCGATCTTATGAAAGCCCCTTACCTCCCTTAAATTCGGAGATTGATATGCTATAACAAGCAACAAAGGGCGTTCCTAACCACAAACAAACACTAATGGTGCAAAGTTGGAAAGGATAGTTACATAAAACCTACAATACCTTTGCGAAGTCAAGGTATGTCAAGAAGTGTAGGAAGAGGGGATTTATGCTAATATCATCACTTTTACCCCCATGTTTTGCTCCCTGACAAATTTCATGTCCATATTGGGAGGGAGCTTGTTGGGAAAAGCTAGCCCCATGACAATATAGCTTGTAGCAATATATACAATAGTATAGCATCGATAAAAATACAACTAATAAATAAAAATTAAAAAAGACGATGAGAAAGAGCACATAGGTACCACAAAAAGAGAGAATAAATGTACATCTCTATCACAACAAGCCTTGAGTAGCATGGACTGATACGAGTGACCCTATCTTGGATTCAGATTGTCAAGATAAGTGGAGCTGAGCATTCCTCTTTTCCAAACTTACTCGCATGTTATATATGTAGCATCCTACTTATGCTGGCACAGTAGAACTTATTTTGCACTCTAGGATAGGACGCATGTAGTCCATGGTAGGAAAGACCCCACAACGACATGACATGAGTGTAATTTACCTAGTGGGAGGACCCTATCAAGTAAGGAACGCACATGAAGAGCTCGTAGAGAGCAGGGGGAGGAGGGAGAGAGATTACACACCTACACCATCGTTCTATGAAATAATGTAACCAACTCCTTGTCCCTTTTGGAGCATGGTGGGCCATTTACTTGACAACTTAGCCTACTAAACGGTAGCTACTTAGCTCACTTGCATGTAGTACCCATGCCATATCACAGAGGATGCACTCAAATCGTTGTTTACCTCATACACTAGAGGAGGATGCACATATTTAAGAATCAAACCGTGAGGATGATGATGAGCTTAGTGACACTAAGTCTGACCCGATGAGGAGGATGCATATATTTAAGAATCAAACCATGACGAGGATGATGAGCTTAGTGACACTGAGTTTGACCCGGTGTTTAAGGTATGGCTATCTGAAAATGAACTATCACGATGATTTTGAAAATTTTTTAAAGGTTCAACAAGAAGTAACAATAGAAAGGAATCAACATTACAAGTACAATTCTACAAGACCAAATTCCCAACCATACAACTAACCCATGTGTATTCTAAACCCATCCTTGGTTGGGAAAGCCCCACGATAGTGGGTTGTTCCCTGCATCCTTTCCATGGCACGAAAGCCTTCCAAAGCGCCACTTTACTCAAATGCGAGGTTATAGGAATGAGACAAAGCTATTGTAATCTTCGTGCGCATATCAAAGGTGATACTGAGAAGCTAGCAGGCTGATGTGAAGATTAACATCAGAGAGATGAGAGTCATCCTCCACATCACACAAAAGAAAGAGGAGATAAGAGTCACAAACAGTGACTTCCAGCCCATCAAGGATTCCCGGGGGTAATCCTCCATCGCATAAAAGCAGGAGGAGTAGGAGAAGTTGAGGGTAGGGAAACTTGGGGTGGAGAAGCTAAGGGGTTGGGGGTTGGGGGTTGGGGAAGAAGATGAAGAAGTAGGATGACGAGGAACCTATATGGTAAGCTCTGGATAAGACCAAGAATGATCAAAGGGTTCAACAAAGGGAACATCGTGAGAAATCACTAGGGAATTATTCTCCAAATCCCATAATCTGTAAGCTTTGGATTGAGAGATATAACCAAGGAATTTGTACTTCTTGGATTTGGGATCAAATTTGGACTAGGCAAAATCAAGGATATGAAACAAAAACTTTGAGATGTGAAACTGAAGGTTTATATCGTGTAAAAGCCTCTCTAATGTCATATTAGCAACCGCCTTTGTGGGAGAACAGTTGATGATGGTCATAGCTTCTCCCCAAAAAGAGGGAGGAAGATTGGAAGAAGAAAGCATGGTATAAACCATCTCCTATGAGGAACAATCATGTTTTTGCATTTAACCACACCATTTTCTTCTGAAGTGCTAAGTGTGGAGAACTGACGGCCAATACCTTTCTACGAACAAAAGTTGTGGAAGGCTTTGGATACGAGTCCTCCTCCATTGTCCAAACGGACTTGTCAAACCTTCTATGTGGTCGTATTCTCGACCAGAGCCACCCACTCTTGAAAGAGGGAGAAAGCTTGAGATTTTTCCACCAAGAGATACACCCAAAATTTACGTGAGAAATAATCAATAATAAGCATGAAGTACTTGGCACTACCTTGGGCAATAGTCTGCATGGGACCACACAAGTCCATATGTATAAGCTCTAGGATGTGGGAAGCCCAATGAGTAGACTCATGAGAGGGAAAGGCTCTCTATGTTTCTTGCCATGCAAAGAAGCTACACAAATGGAGTGGGAGGTTTTTAGCTCTGTAAGGTCCTCAATCATTTGTTGAGAAGTGAGTTGCTGCTAAAGAGAAGCATAGTTCAAGTACTTGTAGAACGAGTGAGCCACAACACTGTATCCACTTGAGCTACCAAAGCATGACAAATTTGAAGAAGTTGTAGAAAATGAGACTGTGACTCATTCAAACAACCACCAAATTCCATCAACCTATAAAGATTGCCTTCCTATACACCTATAGTAACAATATGCAAGGTGCTGGTGTCAATGACCCCAAGAATTAAACTATCAAAGTACACGTTATATCCTTTCTCTGCAATCCGAAACACTAAAAGCAGATTGCTAGAGAGCTTGGGATTATAAAGCACATCTCACATGGTAAAAGGCTGGCCAAGAGAAGAGTTAAGTTACATGTTTACCACATAAGAGGCCTCAAAGTTGGAAGCATCACTAATGGACACCTTCAAAGAGCTAGGCCGAATATCATGCAGAATGGACTTGTCATGAGTTATGTGAGTAGTGCACCCACTGTAACCCAATCCGTAAGACGTGAGGTAGTAGGAATAGGTAAGTTTGTGGAAGCTCCTCAATGCCAATGAATAGTCTCCTTTGGTGGAAGAGGATCTCTGGGATTGGTTAGTAGATGGAGAGGTTTAATTGGTGGGCTTCTTTACAGAACCACCTTCTCTCTTCTTCTTGTGATAGTCAAGTTAAATGTGACCTTTGTGACCACAATAATGGTAAGTATGATCCTTATGAGCATGAATATTAGTAGGTTTAGAGTTAATTTTGTTGTTGGTGGAACCCTTAAATTGCCATTTGCCTTTACCCTTGACCTGAAGAAGGGTCTCAAAAGCACCTTGCCTTTTTTTATTCCTCGCAGCTCTATCCCGAAGCATGCCAACAATAGTATGTAGATCGGGAGTAGAGGAAAGAAGTGAAATTATATCACAAAAAGATTAGAAAGCTTTGGGAAATTTGGCAAGGAGCTGATGAACAAAGTCTTCATCAGTAGCCTTGCTCCCCAAAGAGACCAATTTCTTCTAGATGATAATAAACTCCTTGATGGATTCCATGATAAGTTGGCACAAGTTGATTCTCCAAGGCAATCTTCAGAGTAGAGTTCTCTCTATAATACCACCTTTGATGAATGGCATCCCACAAATCTTATGCGATCTCATCATAATTGTTATCAAATTGACAAGCAATAGATGGTTTAATGTTGAAGATGATGAACCATGTACTTGAGCATCCTTATAAAGCCAAGCGTCAATCTCAGCCTGAGGAGAAATCGCACAATTGGCTCAACGTAGGGCAGCCCCAATAACAATACGTCATAGCCAATGATGATACGAAGTAAAGTCTTCATTTGAAAGGACTAATCAAGGGAGTTGGTCCCATCTAGGAGCCAATGATGATACGAAGTAAAGTCTTCATTTGAAAAGACCAATCAAGGGAGTCTAGAATGGATTCCGAAATTGGGGAATAGATGAAGAGATGAAAGTTGATGTAGAAGCCATGGAATCCTCCTCTTATTCTACAGCATAGAAAGGCTGCAAGTAGGTACCCGGGGCTGCCCACTCCTTCTAAACGATAGGTGAGGTGAAAGAAGGGTGTAGAACTATACTCCTTCTAGATATCAATGCACCTTGTAGAACTATACTCCTTGTAGAACTATACTCCTTCTAGATATCAATGCACATGGGTGCAGATGGGAGCTGACCCAATGCGCGATGAAGTAAGGGAGGGAGAGGCTAATGGAGCAAGTGCACAATGCTATCGTTAGTTCGCGGTGGTAGGGATGAACTGCAAAAATCAGGGAAACAAATTTTATTTTTTTAAAAAGAAATTGCCTCCTCTACAGGGAGGGAGGGCTAGAAAAAAGAAAACACTGGGGATGGTGATAGTCTTCTTGTCAAGTGTAGAAGGGTCTGAGAAATTGCCTCCTCTACAGGGAGGGCTAGAAAAAAGAAAACACTGGGGATGGTGATAGTCTTCTTGTCGAGTGTAGAAGGGTCTGAGAACCACAACGCTCTGATACCATGAGAGAATGGTTGAAGGCAGCAAACAAAAGCAGAGGAGAGACTTGGAGCAACTAACAATGATCCAACACTTGAGCAAAATGATGAATGAATTAAATGTCAAAAAGCATGTTCTAATGAGGTTCTAATATACATCACAAATAGCCAAGTCAGCCAGTAGAAGAAACCCGACTGGTAAAGAATACCTACGAGCCTGGGGAAAGTGCCAAAAAATGTGGGGAAAAATACCCATGACTAAGTAAAATACATTAGATAAATATGTTGCATAAATAGTGCAATAAATGGGATAAATGTTGGAGATAACCATAGTCCACCAACAATCAGAGCTCTCCTTCTTGGGAGTTTTAAAGATGACATCATTATGTGGGAGTTTAGCTTAAGCCTAATCATCTCAACTTGTGTTGATCCCTTTGTGTGGGTGTTGTATTGTGCAAACCCTAATTTTATGTTTATATCAGATCTCTCCTTCTTGGGAGATCTCCTCTCCCTCTTGTGAATTTTAAAGAGGGCATCTTTGTGTGTGGGTATTTGTGAGTGCATTAATCACTAATCACTCTCATTAGTGGGTGGCACACATGTGAGTCCTTTTTAGTGCGTTCTTTGCTTGCTAATAATCCCATTGTGAATGGCATAAGTAGTGATTAGCAACTTCTATGTGTGAGTTTACTACCTCTTAATAGTGGTACAAGAGGTTGAGAGAGGGAGTTATTTTTGTGTATAAGTTGAGAGAGGGAGTTATTTTTGTGTATAAGTTGAGAGAGAGAGTGCTTTCATCTTGGTGTGTGTGTGTGTGTGTGTATAAGTTGAGAGAGAGAGAGAGAGAGAGAGAGAGAGAGAGAGAGAGAGAGAGAGAGAGAGTTCTTGGTCTTTGTGAGTAATAGCTTACACCTCTCCACACCACTCAAGCCTAGTGATGCTAGGATGTAGTGACCATTAAGAAGGGGGGGCATGTTAACCACTTCCATAGGTTAACATGGTTTCACCCGCTTGAAGGCGCTTGCCATCTTACCCACATTGTTGGACTTTATAAATCGACCTTATGACTAGAACTAGTAGCCTCAGACTATTTTTATGTTTTGTCTAGCCTAGTGTGAAAGCTAGTAATTTATATGTAAGTCAATTTGACATTGAGCATTACACTCTCATTCCCTTGCAATAGAATACTTGCAAGCTCTCTTTCTTCTACCTACCCTTTTGTTTTGTGTTCTATTAAATCTAGCTTGTTGCTTGATGGATGCTTGCCAAATAGGTTTGATTGTAGTTCATCAGCTTCTTCCCCATTCACATTTTATGATATAATAACATAGTGAGGACGCAACAGACGAGCTAGTGCACTCACATGGGAAGTTGCATTTATGGCTCTAAGACGAAGTAATAAAACGCCACTTATTATGACTTGAACACGAGCTATTAAAGGCATTTGCCATGGATGAGTGCGCCCCCATGGAGGTTACATAAAGTTGTCTACATAAGGCACTTCTCCATTGAGGGATATGAAGTTTTATATGAGTTTGTGGGGCATTTGCCATGGCTGATTGCACCCCCCATGGAGGTTGATGCAAAGCTATCTACATAAGGCACTCCTCCATCGGTGGATATGAAGTTAAATATGAGGTTTATGGGGAGTCTTATCTTGTTTTTTGTGATACGCTAGGTGCGTTTTGAAATTCAGGAGGGAAAATTAGGCGAGCTGTGCTGTTGGATGGAAAGAGATCGGACGGTGGTAAAGTGATGAGCTGGCGATCTGCACGCTACGAAACGATTGGACGACGGCAAAACGGTTGGTATAAAAGCAGAAGCGAGCATCGTTGTTGATCATCGTATTCTCTGCGTTAACACTGTGTTAGTTTTCATAAGCTTGATTAAGTGTAGAATCAATGGCGCCCAAGTCCAAGGAAGCTGCCCCAGCGGAGGCCGAGCAGAAGGCCCTCAAGACCACTAAGGCCGGGAAGAAGCCCGCCGGGAAGAAGCCCGCCGCCGAGAAAAAGCCCGCCGCCGCCAAAGAGGGCGGCGAGAAGAAGAAGAAGAAGGCCAAGAAGAGCGTGGAGACCTACAAGATCTACATCTTCAAGGTGCTCAAGCAGGTGCACCCGGACACTGGCATCTCCTCCAAGGCCATGGGCATCATGAATTCCTTCATCAACGACATTTTTGAGAAGCTTGCCCAGGAGGCCGCCCGCCTCGCCCGCTACAACAAGAAGCCCACCATTACTAGTCGGGAGATCCAGACGGCCGTCCGCCTTATCTTGCCTGGAGAGCTCGCCAAGCATGCTGTGTCTGAGGGTACCAAAGCGGTCACCAAGTTCACCAGCGCTTGAGCAGGCCAAAGTCCGCCTTTCTTCCAATTTTACGGTGTTTTTAAACACCACCATCGCTTTGAGGTCTTTTCAGCGACTCTCTACGTGTTTCTCTGCTGTGACACTCTGGTATGTGCCTGTTGCCTGAAGTAAAGGCGGTTCTAATTATCGGTTGAATTAAGCCTTAATATTTTCCCACAGTAGTGTGCCGAAGAAGTTTTACATTAGGACTCCAACTGTATTTCTTCAGACCTGTCAACTTCTTTAATTCTTCAGAAAGGAAAAAGTAATGTTAACTAAAGAAAAGTATTGTCAACTTCTTTAATTCTTCAGAAAGGAAAAGTATTGTTAACTAAAGAAAAGTATTGTCAACTTCTTTAATTCTCCAGAAAGGAAAAGTATTGTTAACTAAAGAAACTTCTTTTCTGTTTTTAATTGTTTTTTTTTGGGTTGTGACCAAATTATTGGGAAAAAGTTTTACATTAGGACTCCAACTGTATTTCTTCAGACCTGTCAATTTCTTTAATTCTTCAGAAAAAGTATTGTTAACTAAAGAATTCTTTATTGTTTTTAATTGTTATTTTTTTGGGCTGTGCCCAAATTATTGGGAAAATTTGGTAAAAATTGGGGGAAACTGTGTCGTTTGTGATTCTACCATTTAAGAGGAACTTACTATTTTAGTATGTTAGTGATTTTGTGTTGTTTCTTTTAGTGCCGTGTGGTGAAGATAGTGCTTTTTAAGATACTTGGTATATATACTTGCAATGCTTGGTAAATTTTTAAGATACTTGCAATGCTTACTTTCTTACACTCTCTCGATATTAGAGTTATGGTGGAAAAATTAGAATTTGTATGCAATTCTTGTATAATGTAGCTTTTTTATATTAATAATTTATACATAGGTGTAATATATGATTTTAATCAAGATTTAAGATTTGTTGATGTTTTTGAAGGATTTGGGAATTATCTTAGTTTAGTATTTCTATTGTTAAGTCTTAAGGACTAGAGTGTAGGCATGTGATGCATTGGGGGAGCATGATGTTGCATTGGGATATGTTGATGTCATGAGGCTGAAGAGGAAACCATGTTGGGTTACGGGTAGTACTCATAAATTCATCTCTCATGTGTACAATCCTTTCCATGACCATTTCTAATGTCATGGTTGTGGGTAAATGTGGCATCCTTTAGGCATTCAATTGAATTTAAATGGGTTGGATCCAAAGTTTCGGGTTCTTCTTGGAAGAGTTTGTTTGAAGGTATGGGTACTAAGCTTACTTCAAGCACCATTTTTGACCCTCTAATGAATGGCCAACCATAGAGTTAGTAAGTGATTGGAGACCTACTTGAGGCATTATTGCAATGACACCCAAACCACTTGGTAGAGATGGCTATACTTGGCTGAATTTTGGTACAACAATACCACTCCTTCAAGCTTTGACATGCCACCCTTAAAGTTATGGTGAAAGGTGCATGTGCCTTCAATGATCTTCAAAAAAGATGATGCCAATCTTCATGCAAAAGAAGAGAAAGTGAGTGTACAAGGATTGATGCAACAATGCAAGGATAACATGAAGAATGCACAAGAGAGGATGGAGTTTTATATTGATGTACATAGGAGGCATGAGGACTTCAATGAGGGAGAATGTCCCCTAAAGTTACCCAAATCTTCATCTCTCAACAATAGACTTAGCAACAAGTTGGTACATAGATATTATTGGTCTTTATGATTATCAAGAGAGTGGGGGGATGAGTCTACTAACTTCAATCACCCAACACTACAAGAATGCATGATGTGTTTCATGTATCTAACTTCAAGAGGTATGTGGGACAAGATCTTCAAGTGGTAATGAGTTGCCTCCTTTGGATGAAGAGGGGGAGATATAATACATTCTCGAAAAAGTGTTGGGTAGGAAAACATAAAGTTTAAAAAACCGAATCATTAAAGAATTCTTTATTAAGTGGTAAGGGTTGCCCAAAGATGAGTCCATGTGTAAGCTTGTAGCTTTTGTGCATGAGCATGGGCTTATTCTTGGTGATATTGAATGATTTGTGGGATTTTCAATAATTTGGAGCTTGTTGGAATTTTTGATTCCTTCACTTTTGATGGTCTTCACACTTAATTTAGGGAGTCTTCAATGATTGGATCGTTTGGCATGATGCTTAGTTGGTACACATAGCATTTTTAGCCCATTACATGCTCGTATGGCTTAATTTTATGATGATGTATAGGGATTAGTACATATTGAGGACATGAGTATGTTTATGGCTTTTACTTGGAGGTTATTTTGGAGTATGTGTAGGAAATTGTAGCCAAGGAAGAGGCCAAAGGTGATAGCATATGAAGCTTTGAAGATCTACTCATCATGATGGAGATTGAATCTAAGTAGATGGACTACTTTATTTTTGGGAGATTAGTGATTTTGGGGACAAAATCTTATAGGACTGGATGGGTTGTAATGAAGGGCCATTTTAATGCCGTGAAGTTATGAATGTTGGGAATTTGAATAGTTTTGGGGTAGGACTATAATAGGGTTGGTAGCCCATGGAAGAGAACTTTTGGATCATTTACACTTAACCTTATGTCATTGCTTGGAGTACTTTTGTTCTACCACACTTGGGAGTTGGCTCATGACCATTCACGAGAGAGTTATCTCTTGGCTTCCTTGGGTATAGCTTAGGCCCATATCCCTTTCACTATATTGTTTGTCACTTTCATTTATACATGATATGGATATACATGTTATGGCTATGGTGTTCTTGATTTACATGCGTATGAGTATTTTCTTTTGCTCTTATGGTTTTCACCTTTACAGGCTACATTAGGACGTTGTTGAAAAAAAGCCTAATTCTAACGATAATATTTCACTAATCACCTTTCTTACTTCCGAATGCTTATTGCCTTTCTTCTTCTTTTGTACTTTCTTTATGTAATCATTGGTAATGTCATAAAGAATGTTTTGCCTTCTTTGCTTTGCAAATGCCTTCCGTTCAACTGTTTCGTAATCCTCATTGTTGTTTGCCCATTTCTTCACACACACTCTCTCTCTCTCTCTCATTGTAATAACATAAGGCCTCTTATGAGCCTAAAGTACCCGATCGGCCATAATTTAAGTGAGTGAACACTAATGGCCATGTATATAAGTGAATATCTCTCATGATACAAGGACTCTCCCATTGTGCAATAGAGTCTTGATCTTGCTAATCCTCTTGTTAATCTCTCTCTCTCTCTAATGCATGCTAGTGAGTGTGTGTAAGTGATGTAAGGTGAGAGGAGGGACGAGTACATGTAGTGCAACGTGGCGGTGTGACAACGCACGTGGGAGACCGGTGGAATTGTTTCTCAAGGAGTTGTAGAGCTTGGAGACTTCAAGGCCCTGATTAATGATTTTCCATGAAAAAGATGTGGTTTTGATGGAGATTTGTGTGTGATTGGGTATAGAATAGCTCTCTCTTTTGTTTTATAAAGAATGTTTTTTTGCTTTATCTTTAGCTTAAATCGTTGTTTTTGTTGTTGTTAATGTGATTTTTAATGTTCCTAGGGCTTGCACATAGAGTGTATTAGGCTTTGTTTACATCTATTGCATCAAACAATGCTATGGAATACAATTTCTAGTGATTTTTAGCTCTCTTTAGAGTTAAACATAGAATTAGAATCATTAAGTTTCGGTTGATTTGTATGTTTTTTGTTTGATTTGTGTGCATTAGAGTGTTAGCAAGCATTCGGAGGAGCTTAATCTTTTAAAAAATTTCTTCAAAACCATCAACAAACCCTTAAAATCGACTAATTTATTGTAATTGATTGGTTTTTGTCATTAAGAGGGTGATTAATCTAGTTCAAGAGGTAAAAAATTAGAAAATGTGTTTTTTGGGGTCGAAATCGATCATGTAAGAAGTCGAAATTAGTGTTTTTGGAGCATCTAGATACATCAAAACATCTAATTGTATCAATTTTTTCGTCAATTGGAGAAATTTGGCTCTCTTTTGCTTAATTTTGCATAAAGAGAAAAGATTAGAATTAAAACTTTAATTAATCTCTAATTATAGATTACTTTACATATTAGTTGATATACATAGCTTAGCAATTCTATACTCTATCCAATGATGTGCTAAATGTTGTGAATTTATTAGTGATTAGTGGTTAATTAGAGTCCTTGATTAGTCCAAAGGAGGATAGATTAATCTTTGATTAATTCTTAAGCACTTTTTTACATAACTCATTAAGGATAATGAGCATTGAATGAAAAGATGCCAATGAGGTGTCAAATTGTTTATTTTGGGGGTCGTTTTTATGAAGGGTGTAACGGGGTGTTATAAAAGGGTTGACTTTTTTTTATTCCCACTTGTCTTTTTTGAAAAATGTCCATATCTTTTCAATTTAAAATTCAAAAAATATTCTCCCCAAACAAGGAAATTTGAACTCCCCATTAGATTAAATAAAAAATAAAAAATAAAAAAATATTTTATGCCTTAAGGCCTCACAAAAAAAAACCTTTACGCCTTAAGGTCTCATGCAAAAAATAAAAATAAAAATTCTATGAGCCACGTGTTTCACGCAGTGAACCATTTTAGAAATTTCACGCCGTGAAACAACCCTTGCGCCAAATAATAATAATAATTATGTGAGCCATGTGTTTGACGCTGTGAACCATTTTTGAACTTTCACGTCGTGAAATTGCCCCCGCACAAAAAAAAAACTTTCACACCTTAAGGGTTTCACGCCTTAAGGCCTCACGCAAAAAAAAAAACTTTCACGCTTTATGACCTCATGTCAAAAATAAATAAAAATAAATTCCATAAGCCACGTGTTTCATATCGTGAAAGTCCCTGCAAAAAAAAGACCCTGGAAAACAGTCCTATTCGGAGGCTTGTATCTCCTAAATCGTGAACCCGATGAAAGCTCTCTAGTGCTCATCGGAAAGCGGACATCGAGCTCTTCGAAATTGGTATCGAGCGTCCGAGGGCAAAATCCATCATTTTGGCCTCCGACTAGCAGCCTCAAAATTTGACCCGAAAATCGAGGCAAAAAATAGTCCTCAAAGCACTAAAAATCATCCAAAACAGCACGAAAACGATTGCAAACCATGTTCAGGCTACTTTTTGAGAGTCTAAATGACAAAATCACGAAAATCTTAGAGAGACAAAGTTGTATTCCAAAAATATTACAACTCTCATACATAGTTTTTTCAAATTCCTTTTGGAATACCTTCAAAAATGGGCTCTGCAAAACAGGAAAAATCTTCTCGAGAAAAAAATTCATCTTCATAGAGTTGAAAAATAGGTTTTGAGACCTCCTCTTCCATTTGGGATGCTGGTAGTTCGACCTTTTTTCAAAAAAATATCTCTAAGAGATCATTCACGTGCGTGTAGTGTCTAAGCTAACTAGGGCAAATGGACACTCGTTTGACCCAACGAAGAGTACGCCAAGTCTCCTGAGGCTGTTATAAAACCTAAAAAGAAAAGAAAAAAAAGGGATAAAAAAAGAAAAAAAACTATCAAGACATGGCAACGATAGAGGGACTACGTGGGCTGGCACCCTCACTGAACCCAATGGCTGACATCTTTGAGCCATTGAGATCCATGCCCCAACTATAACTCCCAATACCAATTGTTGCCAACTCTCTTCAACCCCTAGATGCTCATACATTGGACATCCTGACTAATCTAGGAAGGGGGTTGCCTAAGGACTGAGTGAGTCCTTACCCACATTAGTACTCACACACAGCCCTAGTGACTTGTATAAAAATACGACTGTACAGATTTCCAAAATCATGGGCAAATATGATGGAACGACTGATTCTGTTCAATTCATAAACAAATGTTTGAACAACGATGCGAGGCCTTTGGAAATTCAAACTTCCCCACCAAGGTACATGCATTGAACTTATGCTTAGTGGGAAAGGCTAGTCGTTGGTTCATCACATTGATGTTAGCGATCAAGATGAACTTCAAGACTTTAAGAACAACCTTTATGCACGGCTTTTCAAGACAAGGTGATCAATGGAGTGCAGCGAAAGAACTCTATTCAATTGAACGGAAACAAAACGAAACCATTAGAGATTTTATCGTTCGGATAAAAGTCTTGGACTCACGATGTGAGGCATGGGAAAAATTAAACGATTCTCAATTGAAGACATGTTTCATGATGGGCTTAAAGAAGAATAGCTTACACAACTTGATCATTGTATCCAATCTGGAAACACTCGATCAATGTTGTAAAGAAGCAATACGTTTAGATGATAACATGATGGAAGGTGATCACGATATAAGATGTTCCTCATCTAAACCAAGTGATGAAGCAATGGCTAAAGAAAAATTAATCTCGGAATCGCCATTTCTTGAATTCTATGCAGCCTTGCTTAAAAACTTACAACCGACATCTCTAGGAGAGGATGAGCTCCTCCAAAACCAAACATCCTTAATGCCTCTCCAAGGGATGAGCGAAATACTTTGTGTCTAGTGCAATCACTACAACCATCCCAATCCCCATTGTGCGTACAAAGCACCTATTTTTCGGTACTGCATATATTGAAAAACCTTTGGTTACAACACATCCCAATGTCCCAATTCATCTACAATTAACTCAAAACCTCCATCTCCCATGCACCAAATAGAAACAGTCCAAAGAGTAGAAACTGCTCAGGAAGCAGTTAAGCAAACACTTCAGTGTTTCTATTGTTGTGGATAGCACAAGGTGGCAGATTGCACAGTTTGGAATACTTCCATTCCCACAATCACTGACACCTTGCAACCCCTATGTGAACGATGTGGCATCAATCACATATTCCAAGATTTTCCAAGGCGAGTTGCTTCACTGCAACCTGGCTCACAAAATACAACTCTTAACATCTTATAAGTATACAAAATGAGCAATTGTCCACGATACCCTTGAATGTGCTTATACGCTTGCAAGCCAAGGCACAAGAAACAGTAAAAAAGAATGCAAAAGAAAACACTTCAAAATTGGTAGAAGAACATGCTTTAAAGCAAAAACCAAAAGAGAAAGCAAAACCTTCTAAACCCAAGAAAAACAAGGGGCAATAAACTATCGACACCAAGGTTGAAGTCACCAAGGTTGAATTAAAGAACAGGGAAAAGGAGCCGGTTGAGGACATAAACCCAAGCGAGCCAAAAGCTACACATGATGCATAAGCATCCACCTCATAGCTACCACTCAAACCACAAAATCCATGGGTAAGACAGTAAACAAAAAAGCAAAAAAGAAAGTTCGTTCTCGTCGCATGGGCAAATATAATGAAATCCTGACGATCCAAAGAAAGTCAGAAGATGAAACAAGTTCTAGTACGTTGCTAAGTGAGGATGAAACAAGTTTTGATTCGTCACTTAGTGCACCAAATAGACCAATCAAGAAACTAGAACCCGCCCAACCACCCCAAATTGAAAATTATGATCACATGACATATACGAAACACAAAAAGCAACCTCAGGGGAGTATGCTTAGCATTGTTGAGTGTCATACACAGGATCACCGGTTGTGATTGAACCTCATAATGCCAATCCTAAAAAAGCAATCAAAATACAAAACCCGGAGGAGTACCGCTTTCCCTTTCAAGAGGAAGACGTACTGTCTATAGAAGAGTCATTAGAGACAGATTGCACGAATTTTGCGGTTGAAAAAGCACGTGAGAAATTTGATGAATCCCTTACAAAATTAAAGTAGTCTCTTAAATCTCCATTTGGAGGAGTGCTCTTCTATCATGGTGAAGCCAGCATCAGCACTTGCACCTTTAAAGGTTCAACATGAGTTATACCAAGACATCAAGACCTACATACAACAGGACTGTGAGGATTCACAAGTTTCCAAACAAACCTCAGTTTGAATTGTCACAGAACCAAGTGTGCCATTGTTAACATTGGGTACTATTGAAAAAGCTGAGAGCCAAAAAGAGGATGAAAGTGAATGGGAATATGAAATCGAAATGTGATCTGAAACTAAAACAAAAACTGAAACATCCATGGTTCCTCTTGAAGATTCTATCATGGTATGGTTAGATTTTTCCACAGGCAATGATGTTAAGCGCATTAGTCCTCAAGCTAGTCATAACATCATGATAATAGACACTTGGGTGTCATTAGGACAACCTAAAATCATACCTAAAGATAATGGTCTTGCAAGAGGTGCCAATGGACAAAGCATTAAAGTTCCAAGTTACTTTAGCTATGCTACTCAAACAATCGGTGGAAATGTGGAATTTAGATTCTATGTTACCCCAGATCCCCTTGAGTATGATGTTATCCTGGGTGGAACTTGGGTGAGTGACTTGTTGTATTCAATTGATGAATCCATGCAAACAATCACCTTGAACACTCCTGCAGGCAATGTGAAATAGCTATTCCGAGAGAAAGAGACCTTGGAAGAGTTGGAACTTCCAACATATCTTACGGATAATATCCCAAGAATTATGGTTGGATTGGAACTTTCCAATAAAATCACCACAATCCAAGCACATATTTATCCACAAAGAGAACACAATATCATGACCCTCGAGTTATGGGATTTATTAGGTCAACCAACACTCATGGCTCATTCTGAAAGAATTCCATTCACACAAGACTTGAACATGCCATGTTTGGGGTACTTTAAACATACAATGTATATTGAAACTAACCTTCTTACTTGCAAGTTTTTTGTGGTTATGTGTTGGAAGCAGATATGATCTTGGGGCATAAATGGACTATTGCTGCCCAAGCACCACTGCGCTTTACTAGCGATAGGGTCATTCATGATGGTCGACGATACAAAGTTAACAATACCCTACTGCCAGGAGGAAGAGGATCCAACCCTAATGGATTTCTATGATGGTGAACGCAAAAGGTTACAAGCCTCTTCCACTGAAGCCCCTCTACACAATGACCTACCATCTGCATCAATGACCAACTCTGATAAAGCATCTACCCCTTTGGCTCCATCCTCACTAACAAAGTCTAATACCACAACCTTGCAATCAGCAGCAGCAGCTATTCTTGAAAAAGTACCCCAAGCGCAACCATCTAGCTCTAAAAAGGAACTCAAAGGAAAAGTCTAGGATCCCACACCTCTTCAACCACTACCCTGACCACAAGAGATGGTTGCATAATCAAAACCCTCATCTTGCCACTCCACAAGAGACTCTAGCCTCATCGTCAACAACTTCCATGAGTCTCACTGCAATCTCAGTGCCATCCAATGTGAAGGAATGCCCCACTCCGTCTTCTTCATTTAAAAAGAAAACTCCACCATGAAACCAAAATCAAGGTATCTTAATGGTATTAAAATGTGGGTGGAGAAGAAGGCACCAATCTAATTTGGGTGCCTTGATCATCAAAGCCTCTTCCTCAACGCAGCACTCAGAGGCCAAGGAAAAATAAAAGTACTCCACAACACCGTCCACAAAAGCCTATGCGAGTTCCTCAAGAAACTCCAACAAGTCAACAAGTGTGGGTACCGAAAAGATTACTGCAAAAGCACAAGGGTATTACTAAAGCTTGGATTCCCAAGCACATCAAAAAGTTCCCTAAGCTTGCACAAAGAAAGAAACCTCAGCACCAAAGGCATCAACCACCAATTTATAATGTTCATCAAAGATGGGTGCTTGTGAACATGCTTAACAAAGGTATTATGATGGTAATACCTTCATATGGTTGCCAAAATCGAACAAAGTGCAGAAAGCCTTACCACCAACTTCAACCCCAACAGCTTCACCTAAAGTTCAACAAGAATGGAAACCCAAGCAACACCAAGCAAACAATTCAACCCTCTCATGCATTCAGCACCAAACATAACCCCACAAGTGAGAGTGGAGGAGTCTATGAGACGGGCCTACAGAGGTCAAGGAAGTAGACTTGGCTGAACCAGAAGAAGATTCTAAGCCTGTCTACATAGCCAAGGACTTAAATAAGGCCAAGGATGCTAAACTTGTAGCTCTCCGCAAGGAGTATAGGGGTTTCTTTGCATGGGCATACCATGATATGAAGGGAGTTCCCCCACAGAAGTGGTACAACACACCATCCCCATGGTACCCAAAGTTAAACCAGTCCAACAACAACGACCCTATCCAATGAATCCCAAATATACAAGCATTGTTAATAAGGAAGAGATTGATGAACTCAATGAGTGTGGATTCATCTATGAGATTGAACACTCAGAATGGGTCTCACCCATTGTGGTTGTTCCCAAGAAGAATGGAAAACTTAGAGTGTTTGTTGATCTCAAGAAAGTGAATGTTGCCATGCACAAGGATCACTACCCCTTGCCATATTCAGAATATGTGCTCGAATGAGTTGTAGGCAAGGAGACTTATAGCTTATGGATGGATACTTAGGCTATAATAAATTTCAATTTCACATGAGGACCAAGCCAAAACAATCTTTGTCACTAAGCATGGTGTATATGCTACAGAGTTATGCCATTCGGTCTAACCAACGCACCAGCCACGTTTCAAAGGCTTATGAATACTGCTTTTAAGGACTTCTTAAGAAACTTTCTCAAAGCTTTCTTGGATGATTTGTGCATTCATTCGTCTTGGAAAGAGCACCTAGCATGCCTAAAAAGGGTGTTTGAAAGGTGTTGATTTTATCGCATATCCTTAAACCCTTGCAAATGCCAATTTTGGATGAAACACGGAGTTATTCTTAGGCATATAGTGTCCAAAAATGGGATTTCCACTGATGAGAGCAAAATCAAGGTCATCTTGGAATTACCCCCAACAAACTACAAGGGAGTCCATAGATTCATGGGCCATGTCAGCTACTACCGTCGGTTTATCCTTTTCTATGTAGAAATAGCTTGTACAAGCTATTGATTGTATTTGTATGGACCGAGGAGTGTCAACAAGCATATGGTGCATTGAAGCAAGTCTTGGCCAGTGCTCCAATCTTGTGAACACCTAACTGCTGGGATCTCATCTTTCATGTGCACATTGATGCCTCTAATTTCGCAATTAGATGTGTCCTAGCACAGCCAGGGGAACACAAATTGGACTATCCTATTAGCTTTGCAAGTCGGCAACTAGATGAAGCTAAAATCAATTACATCATCACTAATAGTTTATGCTGTAAAGAAATTTTGGCATTACCTTCTTGCTAACAAATTAGTTTTCTATATTGATCATCAAGCTTTATTGTATGTGGTAAACAAACCATGCTCCACGGAAAGGATCACAAGGTGGTTATTAATTCTTCTTGAGTTTGATTTTACAGTGGTTGTGAGGCCTAGCAAGAAACATGTCATGGTGGCAGATCATCCGAGTTATCAGATGCTAAGCTATTCAAGGTTGAGGCTATTCTAAAATGGAGTGAGAAAATTGTTAACTTTTTAGCTAATGGTTTTCCAGAAGGAAAGGAAATAAGGAAAGATTTGGCAAGAAAGTTGCTAAAAGAGAATGCACCTTACCAAATTTTTGTTGGAACTCTTTATATAGACGAGGTAAGGATCACATACTAAGATGTTGCCCCAGGGAGGATGAATACTTATATATCATCGAACAATCACTCCAAGGGGTAGCTACTAAGTGAACACTTCGTGGGCAACGTTACAGCAAGAAAAATACTTCAATTGGGGTATTGGTGGCCCACGCTCTTCAAATATTGTGTATTATTTATCAAGGGATGTGACGAGTGCCAACGTTGTGCAAAGCCACAAAAGACGGACATGATGCCACTGTATGTTGTCAGAGTGTTAACCCATTCTTAGGGTTAACAAGAGCTATTACCTTTATCTTATATCAAAGAGTTAAGGTAGATACACCAAAAGGTCATACATACAAGATATGAAGCAACCAGTGTCCAAATCTACAACTTGGATGGGTGCCCGTAATGATCCTATGGAATACCTATGGTGATTTCCACTTCAACAACGTGTGGTAGTAAGTTAGGATGAAGTCCCAAGTGATGTACTTCATGTGTATATTATGAGAGTAGTCATTGTAATAGCATTAGGTCTCTTATGAGCCTAAAGTTCCCGGCCGACCATAGTTTAAGTGAGTGTGAACACTTATGGCCATGTATATAAGTGAATATCTCTTATAACACAAGGACTCTCCCATTGTGCAATAGAGTCTTGCTCTTGCTAATCCTATTGCTAATATCTCTCTCTAATGAATGCTAGTGAGTGTGTGAGTGATGTGAGGTGAGAGGAGGGATGAGTACATGTAGTGCAACACGACGGTGTGACAACACTCACGGGAGATGCGGTGGAATTGCTTCTCAAGGAGTTGTAGAGCTTGGAGACCTCAAGGGTTACGAGCTTGGCCATTGAAAAGATCCTCACGACACGACGACAGTTGCGATTCACCAGGTAATCTCTTGTTGGATGTGTTTCAAGGAGGGTTAGGGTGAGCCATAACACATAGTCAACCAACCTTGTGAAAAATGAGACTTAGATTTCATTGGTCCTATTAGTCCTGCTGCACATGGCACACAAGCATGCTTCATCATTGTTGCCACATATTATGTAGCCAAATGAGCTAAAGCAAGAGCTTCACGAAAAGTGGATGCCATGGTGACTACTAAGTTTCTTTATGAGAACATCATTACCCTCTTTGGATGTCCATTTGAGCTGATGAGTGATCAAGGTAAGCATTTCATCAATGATGTAATAAAAAATCTCACTAAAACATTCACGATCGCTTACCGCCACCGTAAGTCAACGCCATATTACCCAAAGGCAAACAAATGGCCAAGCAGAGAGCACCAACAAGGTCCTTATTTCAATATTGACAAAGACTATTGAAGCTCGATGCACTGATTGGGAATCTAAGCTCACAGCAACTTTATGGGACTATCGCACATCATACAAAGTTACAATTGGTTGCACGCTTGTTAAGATGGTATATGGACTTAGTAATGCCTTGGGAGTTCATGATCCCTAGCTTAAGAATAGCTATAAGTGAAAATCTTAATGTTAATGAATTGGCTGACTGGTTATTTGTTTTAGAACAACTTACAGAGGAGAGGCAAATTGCAGTGTAAAACATGATGATAAAAAAAGGACCGAAGAAAGAAGTGGTTTGATTGAAATCTCAAGGATAAGAAGATCGAGGTAGAAAATCTTATACTTACGTATGGGGTTTGTAGTGAAAAGAAAAAGCTTAAATATACTAGAAAGGGACCATTTAGGGTTTGTGAAGTTACTCCACAAGTTACTATACGTGTTGAGACTCTTGACAGAGTTAAAACTGTTGGTTTTCTTAATGGTAGTAAGTTTAAAAAATACTATGAACCTCTTAATGAAGAATCCTTATGTGCTTCTCATGACAAGAAAGTCGCCAAGGAAAGGGCCGCTCAAAAGAAGACCCAAGACCAAGAGGAGGCAAGGAAAAGATGAGCCAAACTATAACAATGTTGAGAAGAAAACCTTAGACCTGCTATACAAGCCTTTGTGGGAGAGGTTGGAGATAGAGAGGAGCACATAGCACCTCTACGAACATCCATTCAATTGCCTAGCCCTTACGTGGTAAAGTGCTTTATAATGCATTACTTGATATGGGGGCTAGTCACAATCTAATTTCCTTCAATGCATGGAACTAGTTGGGAAAACTCCAACTTATAGATACATCCTTAAAGGTGAAAGGTATCCATGGTAGAAATACCAAGGTTCTTGGGCTATTACAAATAGAGAGATACTATGATGGCAACAAGCAACTGTTGGGACACTTCCTAGTTATCAATGCTAGAACATTACCTAAACCAATAATACTTGGTCGTACATGGATGAAGGTTGCAGGATGTAATGATGATGGACTAGACAGGGTGTGTCTCTGTGGGTGAAATCACAACTGAACAATCTACTCATAAACCCCTGCCACCTCTCACTATTATCGATGAGGGTCGCAAAGAGGAGGAAGCTTCAATATCCACAAAATCTATGGTGGAAACCCCCTTCACTTCAACGTCTAGTATTCCAAAAACTCTCAATTCTTCTACCTCCACACAATAAACACCTACATATCAAAAGAACAAACATAAATGACGAGCTACAAAGTGGTAACCCAAATCTACCTTGAAATGGGTTCCCAAGATTTCTCCATCCATACCACCTCAACCGACCAAGAAAAGAGGACCTCAACACATGGATCCCCAAACGCTTGTTCATGTGTTGGGGTAGCTTGTAACTTGGACCGGTACAAGTGACCTTATCCTAGACCTAGATTGCCAGAACCTTACTCGTGGAACCATGTTGCCTTGCAGACCTTCCAAGACCTCCAACATTTCATGCATCTAGGAACAACCTCGACCAATCTTCATCGACATATTTTGAGGACGGAATCTACATCAAGCAGGGTCATGTTAACCCTCAATAGACACCTATCCAACGTTGACACCATCCATTGGCAACCGTCACTTCATTTGGCCGTTGTTGACATTAAAAATTCTAACATTGTATATTTTACATGTGTGATCGTCCCACTTGTCTATGAAAGGCATGTCACATGATTAATTATGGAGATTGCATTCTTAGATTAAGTGTTTACATAAGCTTAGGTGACCCTAGATAGCCATGGACCTATTTGTTAAGTATGGTCGCCCAAGGTGTGAAGGTTGCTGGGGGCCAAGATAAGGGTCATTTTGTATTTTCATCATTCATTCTCTTATGCAACTAATAGAGTACTCTTCTTCTCTATCTTGCTCTATTGTGTGTTTTTTTGCTTGCCTACTTCAATTAAAGCTACTATATACTCAATGTGTATGTGTGAGGGCATGGGAGAGAGGGAGATTGAGTGAGAGGAGGGTCGAGCTTCCATTGGAGTGCTCGGTGGAGTTAGAGTGGAGCTTGGAGTGTGGCTACACGGGAACATCATCTCCTATGCAAATCTGACAAGCATTCACGAGGTGAGCGACACATCTTGTTTATGCAATTGTGAGTTAGGTTATGGCAAATTAGCTTCTCGATTTGAGCTGTTTTATGCTCTCAAGTGTGGTTAGGTAAAGCCCCATGACCTTGGCCAGTTGCTGCACTCTTTCTGTGGTGCAAGGGCTTCCCAAGGTCCTCCTTGGATATTGGATGGTTGGTTCTCCCTAGAGCCTTCCCCTACCTTTGGATTTATAGGTTATAGCCTATCTTGGGTGTTCTTGGCCTAGTTTGGATTCTTATAATCTTTTTTGTAAATAATTAGCACAAGTCGGAGTGGGTGCTTCTAGCACATCTTTAAGCTTATTAAGGTATTCCTCCCACATGGCTATGAGCTTATTTGTGGCATGTTTCTCCCATTCTTCCATTTTTGTAACATCGAGCTCATATATGACTGGGGTGGTCTCTGCATCATAAACTACCAATCTGGCCTCCACTTACCTAGCTTGGTCCTTCTTGGATCTTTCCTACATAATTCACACCACCTCTAGATGTTCTTTCATTACGTTGTCTGTCTTTGCTTGGCCTCCGTTGCTTTAGTGGTGGCATCAACCAAGCCATCCTTGATGATTATGGTTTCATGCTCCTGCTTGGCCACAATTTCCTTGAGGCTCTCTATAACTCTTTGGTTATATTCTTGTTTGTTTCTTGTAATCGTATTTCTTTGAGCTTTTATCCTTGTTGCAGTTCAACCTTTGCCAATAGTAGTTCCTGCAATAATCCGTTGCTACCAAGGTGTATTTGTTTCCTATTTTCTAGGTTGCAAGTTTGAATGGTCCTACAAAGTCCAAGCCCCACTTCTGGAATAGTTCTAGAGGTAGTATGCATTGATGAGGCATCATGTCTACTCTGCTTCATTGGGATGTCCCACTCTTTGGCACATGTCACGTTCCTTTGCAAAGATGTGAGAATCCTTACGGTCAATGGGACACCACAATCCTGCTTGGAATACATTTTTTCATATTATGTCTCCAAAGAAGTGCCCTCCGCATGCACCTTGATGTGCTTCAGCCACCAGGACAGCTTGCTATTCATGACTCGGGACACATCTTCTCAATATTTGGTCTATGCTAGCTACCTTACTATCCTCATAAATGACTTTCTTCTCAAGACTAGCTTTTTCCTATTATCTCTATCTATATTTTGTTTGGAAAAGAGAGATCTATAAAAATTGTGGTTTCTCATCATACCAATTGCCCTTGTCTTAATCTACTAGGAATAGATGTGCATCTGGAAAATCATCTTCTACTTCCACAAGGGCTTCTCCAGAATCCAATCTAGATACGAAGTCTATCTATGCATGTTCCTTGCAAGGTGTGTGCTTTGATGATGAAGGTGAATTCTTGTTTATCAGCAACATCCACCACCTTGCCAATTTTCTTACGAAATATGGGTTGTTCACCAGGTACAATAGTGCCTTGTGATCCACATGAAATTCAAACGGCTTTCCCAATAGGTAGTAATGCCTAAACTTATTGATAGAGTATATCATCCCTAATGCTTCCTTATCCATGGTGGAGTAGTTCCTTTCTACCTTTGCCAGTCTTCTACTTGCATAATACACTAGCCAAAATTAACCTTTTTATGCTTCTTACATCAATGCACTCCTAATGGCCACGTCTAAAGCATCCACAAATACATGAAAGATTAGATTGTAGTTGGGTTGCTATAGGATGGGTGCAGATGTTAGCATCTTTTTCAGATTCCAGAATGCTTCTTTTATATATATATATATATGTATATGTATATATGTATATATATATATATATATATAAATGTATTTGTATTTGTATATGTATATATGTATGTATATATATACATATGTATATATATATATATGTATATGTATATATATATATATACATACATATACATACATATACATATATACATATACATACATATATATATATATTTGGTTATGTTTTGTCCCGGGTACCAGGGAAAAGAATTCCTAGGCCCCCTAGCCGGCTCTCATGCAAAACTTAAATAGACACACCACTTACGCACCCACACTTACGCACCCAATATGAAATTGCCTTTTCTTAGACTCAACTATTTCCAAAACAACATTGCAATAAAACCACAGTATTTCCATCACAATCCTCAGTATTCCAGTTCCAAGTCCAATTTTCAATCATTCCTTCCTCGGCGTACCTATGGCATCATTGGCAACTAGAACGCTCACCACCTGCTCACTTAGGGGCCTTTTCAATACATCCTCCATATCCATATACTCCATGTTCTTTACAGTTAGGCATAGTGCATATTGCTAGGCCACTTTTGCTGACACCACATGACCTAGTAGGGATCCAGTGGTCACTGATTGCAAATGCACACTTTAGACCTAGTCTTGCTTTTTTGCATTTTTCCAGACATAGCATTAGGTGATGCAGATGCTCAGACTTCTTTCCAAACACACTGAAACCATCAATGTGAACACCCTCATGAATGTGGTGACGTATTCATCAAACATTTTCTACACCATCCATTGGAAAGTTGCTGAGAAATTCTTAAGCCCAAAAGTCATCACATTTGATGCGAATGTCAATAGATGAATGGGAAAAATAACTAAACCCATGGGTGTTGGTTTAGTTAATGATGATGAATGGTAACCAATGTAAGATTGTGAATGGGAAAATAACTAAACTGATGGGAGTCATGAGAGACACTAAAATTAAACATTTGAGCTAGCCTACTTACATACCTTTGTGGAAATGAATTTCCAAACGAATCGGATCCCACCATATTATACTTGGATGCCCATACATGAGAGGATTGAGACGCAAATCACATCTACCTTAGGAAGCAAGAACAAATTTAGGAAAATTGTATCTCATGGTGGGTAGAGATGTGCTAGCCATAAAGTTTAACACCATAGCTAGAACCAAGTCAATCAATGTCTATCAGAGTTGTATAAAAAAATCATATGGAGGAGGATTGAGATGAAGAAACATGTGCACCACTAATTGATTCAACACAAGTGGTAGGTGGATGTGCATTATTTTAGACGTAATAGACACCCTCCAAGCACTCAATTTGATGATTTAAATGACAAGATAATTTACCTCGCTTTTTACACGTTGAATGTCCTCCCATAAATAGAAATTGACAACCCAATAAGGACTCAACCTATTAAGGTCTAGCTAGACTATGCCCTAGGAAAAAACATGGAAAGTAGAGAAGTGTCTATTAGCTTAGAAGTCGGTAACAATATTCTCTCTTGGGAGACATAGTTATGCCTATGCCTACCTACTCTTAAAGCTACAAAAATCTATGCCCATAAATAGAAATTGACAACCCAATAAGGACTCAACCTATTAAGGTCTAGCTAGACTATGCCCTAGGAAAAAACATGGAAAGTAGAGAAGTGTCTATTAGCTTAGAAGTCGGTAACAATATTCTCTCTTGGGAGACATAGTTATGCCTATGCCTACCTACTCTTAAAGCTACAAAAATCTATGCCCAAGTTGCTCAAAATCTTAGGGTGCTATACTCAAATTTTTTATATTATAGGTAACCCCTTAACTTACAAGCATTATATGGTCTTCCATAAGTACCATCAAAGAGACAATCCTTGAAGGAAGTTGGATGAACAATATAAGACTATCCTAAAACTCCCCATAGGGCAAGGAGATAATGCTTTTCTAGGAAGAAATTCTAAGAAGAAATACTAACAACGATGCCTACTTTATCCTAACACTATCACCACCAAGATGTAAGGCCTCAATGCTAATAGTAAGTAAACCTCCTACCACCCCCTTTGTGAGTGACGAGGCTGACTCATTACACGGGTGTGTGGAATTATCCTGCAACATGTACGCACAATGCAACCTTCGTGTGGTGAGCACATGCCGGATGATTCCGAGTTGAGTTGTTTGTGAGAGACATTGTGTGGATGGGTTATTAGGCTTGCCGTTGTTTAATTACATAAGGATTAATCCATGAATTTGGGTTAAGCCCTTTGCAAGAGACATCCTCATGTGGATGGGTTATTAGGCTTGCCACATTGTTTAATTCCATAAGGATTGGAGCTTGTTAGATTAATCCATGTGAAAGGCTTCTAGCTTAGGGGTTTTGGGCATGGCAGACTGGCCCTTTTTAATATGAAATTTGAGGGGGTGGATCTTTGAGAACCAAGAGTCCACCACCCTCCACCATAAGCGTGTGTGGAGCACCTCTTCACGAATAGATTGGAGGGAGCCGCCACTAGTGCACATAGAGAGGAGATCATCATGGAGAGGAGGGATTTGCTTATATCCATGTGTGTCAACATCACCAAGGTGCCACCAAAGTTGGGTGCAGTAGTATCATGGTGAAGGGCTGGTCATCGCCTAGCTACAGGGGAGGGTTGGGCTACCTTGTGCAGGTAGGATGTGCTGACACATAACTACCTTGAGCCCAAACACCAAGGCTGGGCATCCCTTGCTCAAGCATTGAGTCGCCTTTCTCAACACACAATGGGGAACATCTATCTTAGGTGCACATAGGCAACCCCATCACGCACATAGCAGTTTTGGGGGGGGGGGCTTCGCTTAGGTGCTTCTTAGTAGAACCTAGTAGGGTTGCAAACATACTTGTGCAGCCTACACCTTGGACATGGTCAGCCAAGCTTGGGGAAAGGCCAAGTCAATAGTTATCATAATGAAGGGTAGAGTTCTTATAAAGGAGGAGGTTAAGCTCATGTACTGGGCGGGCTAGTGTATGAATTAGACAAGGAGGGCTTTGCCTAGCTGAGTGACTGTCAAAATGTGGTTTGAGGCTAAGTAAGATCGAGGGAGGAGAGAGAGCTTGAGCTCTTGTAAAAGCACGCACACACACACACACACACACTGACACAACAAGTTGTTATGTTAGGCATGTAAGATTCCTCCCCAACCTCTCAAGATGTCCAGCATTGTCCCCTGTAATCAAATCCCTCTTCAGAAATATAAAAGATCTTGTTTCTACCAGTTTTGGTCTAGAGAGAGAAAATCTTCTAGAGAGTGGTAATTCAATTTTTAAATATTTTTGGATAGAAAATTATCTCATCTTATTAAAATAAGTTCCCCTAAAACATAAGTTCAAAAAGATTTTCAGAAGGTGCATTAGAAATTATGTATAATCTGTTCAAGAGAGGCATTATCCTAGGGGTCCAGATTTTTGAAAATTTTTAAATTAAGGTTCCTATGGACCAATAAGATTCATCCAAATGTAGGGAGGAGATAAATAGAAGAATAAAAGAAAAATCCCCCAAAAATGAGTAAATACTCACATAAGATGAAGAGTTGACTAAGGACAAGGTTAATAGTTAAAAAAGAGAGATATTTAGAAGTAATGATGCATTTTTGACACCTCAGTATGGGGGAATTCCCCTCATGAAGGAGGCACCTATTTCACATGTGTGGGAGAGTTTTAAACTCCCAAATAATGAGATATTTTTATCTCTCCTCTCTCCTGTTTCAACTAGATCCAAAAAGTGGACTAAACTGACCCAAAAATGGTCAAAAATTGACCAAACTAATCTGGAAAATTCTAGAATCAGTCGGCTTGGTTAGAAGCTCACTTTTTCCTATAAATAGAAGCCTTCCCCTTTGTTGAAACTCAATAGTGTTTTGCACTGTTACCCTGCTTCTCCCAAGTGCCAAAAACTATGAATTTTACTCATAATTCATTAGTTTTTGACCTTCCCTCTTCTAAAAGATTGGTGGCCACTCTTGTTTCAAACAAGAGTAGAACCCTCAAACCATCAAGCCAAAGGAAAGCTCTCAAATTATCCATGTAAGTTGGAGATTCTTCTCTTTTCTATTTCTTTTATGGTTTTTTATGATTTTTGTCTTCTCTAAAATGAAATGATGTTATGCCTCATTGAAAAAAGGCATTCCCCTCTCTTCTTTAGCAAATCCAACCATTCTTTATCCTAGATGAATGACTAATGGATAAAAATCAAGTTTTTCATAATGTTTCTCTTAAATAAGTAGAAAATGTTTACTTTAGAATGATTTAAATACTCTTGGTGAACTTCTAATTAATTTTAGAGAGTAAAAATTGAAAAATGGTCAGCCATACAAAGGAGGTTATGGCAAAATTTTTTAAAAATTTGGAAATAAGTATTATCTTTTATTATTCTAAAAGAGTAATCCTTATGGTTTCTATATTCTAAAGTGTCATTTTCATGCATAGAAGATGCATTTTAATTATTTGTATAAAAGAAATTTATTTTTATTATAAAAGTATTACTTTCATTATTATTGATTTTTATGCATAAAAGTATGCATAAAAGATTATTTTTTTATTATAAAAGTGTCACTTTTATCATTATTGATTCTTATGCATAAAAGTATGCATAAAAGATTATTTTTTAATTATAAAAGTGTTACTTTTATTATTATTGATTTTCAAGCATAAAAGTATGCATAAAAGATTATTTTTTTATTAAAAGTGTTACTTTTATCATTGTTGATTCTTATGCATAAAAGTATGCATAAAAGATTATTTTATTATTATAAAAGTGTTACTTTTATCATTATTGATTTTCAAGCATAAAAGTATGCATAAAAGATTATTTTTTATTATAAAAGTGTTACTTTTATCATTATTGATTTTCAAGCATAAAAGTATGCATAAAAGATTATTTTTTTATTTTATAAAAGTGTTACTTTTATCATTATTGATTCTTATGCATAAAAGTATGCATAAAAGATTATTTTTATTATTATAAAAGTGTTACCAGCCCAGAGTAACCTCATAACTCCTTCCCAGAACTCGGGCAACCAAGGAGAAAGAGTTGCGCCTCAGAGACTGAGCCTTAGACTGAGCAGCAGCCAGAGCAGTCACAATTTCAGATGTAGTAGAAGAGGAAAGAGGGCAGATCTATGCTACAATTGAAAACCAAGGACCTAACCATCAGTTCTCAGTCATCCATACTCCAACATAATATCAGGGTAAGCCTATTAAGCTTTTGATTGATTCAGGCAGTCCTCATTCATTCATTTCCCCTGGATGCTTGCGTAAGCTACTATGCAAGTTGAATTGGCCAGTGGGAAGACTCTTTTCACTCACCATGAGACAGATCTTATCTAGTTCAAACTAGATGGTAATGTAACTGACTGTCAGTTCAAAGTCTTACCTCTAGGAGTTTTTGACAGGATCCTTGGTGGAGAAATGGATTGGCTCCACAAAAATCAAGCTGACATACACTGTCACAATGGAACCATTTCCTTCCATGATCTTCACGGGAACAAAGTTCAAGGAACTGGAGTTTTCGGATCCCCAGACCTTCAGTTAGTAAAAGGTTCTAAGTTGCTAAAAGGACTTAGAAAGAAGCAGCAAATTTATGTTGTCAAAATGAACCCAGTAGACTCAAAGCTTAAGGCTAAAGAACCAAAATGGTTAAATGAATTTGATGATCTATTCCTAGCTGAACTAACCGAAATGCCTCCAATCCAGGAAGTAGATCATGTAATTGAATTGACCCCTAGAGCTCAGCCAGTAGCCCTGTGCACGTACAAAATGCCAGTTCCTGAAGCCCTCAAACTCAAGGAACAGCTTAGACAGCTGTTAGAACAAGGGTTTGTAAGACCCAATGTTTCACCTTGGGGTGCGCCAGTTCTCTTTCAGAAAAAGAAAGATGGAACGCTTAGACTCTGTGTGGACTACAGAGGTTTGAATCAGCTGACAGTTAAGAATAAGTATCCTATCCCAAGAATTGATGAGCTTCTGGACAGGCTAAATGGAGCCCAGATCTTCACAAAGATAGATCTCAAATCCGGGTATTACCAGATCAGGATCAATGATCAAGATATACCGAAAACAACCATCAATACTCGCTATGGGCATTATGAATTTACTGTCATGCCATTCGGATTAACTAATGCCCCAGCTACATTCAATTGCCTAATGCAGGACATCCTCAGAGAATACTTGGATGATTTTGTTCTAGTTTTCTTTGATGACATTCTGATTTACTCAAAGAATGCAGCTGACCATGAGACTCATGTCCGAAAAGTTCTTGAGATTCTAAGAAAGCACCAACTCTTTGCCAAAAAGAGCAAATTCACTTTCTCTGCCGACCACGTTGAATACTTGGGCTTTCTGGTATCCAAAGATGGAATTTCTCCAGATTTTGCAAAAGTCCAAGCAGTCATAGATTGGCCTGAACCAAAAACAGTGAAAGAAGTCAGAGGATTCTTAGGATTGACTAGTTGGTATAGAATTTTTATACCAAAGTATGCTCTCATAGCTTTCTCCCTGACTAACCTTCTCAAAAAGAATACCCCATTTCAGTGGTCTACCAGGGGCCAGAGTGCTTTTGATAAGCTGAAGACTGCCTTGGTAACCAATCCCATTCTGAAACTGCCAGATTTCTCTCTACCCTTTGAGGTAGTAATAACTGATGCAAGTGGTTTTGCCCTGGGAGGTGCACTCATGCAGGAAGGTCATGCAGTGGCCTATGAATCCCGAAAACTCAGAACGCATGAGAAAAATTATGCTGTCCACGACCTGGAACTACTTTCTGTAGTATATGCCCTGAAGTTGTGGAGACATTACCTACTGGGACAAAGGTTCACTTTGATGATGACAGATCATCAAAGCTTAAAGTGGATCTTCACTCTTAGAAGGATCTCAACATGCGCCAAAGAAGGTGGATGCAGACCCTACAGGAATTTGATTTTGAAATCAAGTACCGCCCAGGCAAAGAAAATGTGGTAGCAGATGCCCTCAGGAGAAAAGTCTCCTTGCTTACAATTACTATTGTATCAAATCCTTTAATCATTGAAGCAAGAGAGAAGATCATGCAGGATAGATTCTTTGGCCCTATTGCTACCCTACTTATGCAGGAAAGCAAAACTCCTCAGGAGTTGAACAGAGTTCAAGGGTACAGCGTGGATGATGGCATTATGTATTATAATCACAGGCTATGCATTCCCAATGATGAGGGAACCAAGGGTCAAATTCTGAATGAAGCCCATGACAGCCTTATAGCAGGACATCCAGGTTTCATCAAAACCTACATGTGTGTAAAGAAAAGCTTCTTTTGGCCTGGTCTGAAAAAGGATGTACTGAATCCTGTACGTCAATGTCTGACATGCCAGAAAGTCAAAGCTGAAAGAGTAAAAATGCCTGGGAAGTTACATCCATTGGACATCCCCCAATGGGAATGTATCAGTATGGACTTTATTACTGGATTACCTTCAGTGTAATCAGGTTACAACTCCATTTTCGTGGTAGTTGATAGACTAACCAAAGTTGCCCATCTGATTCCAGTAAAAGAAACCTACACTGCAGTGGATGTGGCCAGAGTGTTCCTCAAAGAAATCTTCAGATTGCATGGCCTACCCAGGAGAATAGTAAGTGATCGAGATCCCAAATTTACTTCAAGGTTCTGGACTGCATTTTTCGAAGCAGTGGGAACTTTCTTGGATCTCAGCACAGCTTATCACCCTGAGACCGATGGTCAAACTGAAAGGGTAAACCAAGTAATCGAAGATATACTTTGGTCATGCTGGCAGGGAACCCAAGAAATGGCTAAGCTATTTGCACACCTAGTCGAGTTCGCCTACAATGCTTCTTATCACCAAAGTATCGGGATGAGCCCTTTTAAAGCTCTGTATGGACAAGATTGCTTAACTCCATTAACTTGGTCCGACCCATTGATTAGGGTCGAGATGTCTAGACAGATGCTTGACGACATGGAGCAGCAAATGTAGTCAATTCGTAAAGATATTAAAGCTGCCCAGGATCGACAGAAGCAGTATGCAAATAAGAAGAGGATAGATAAAAAGTTTGAAGAAGCAGATATGGTCTTCATTAGAGTATGGCCCAAAAGAAGTTCTCTATCTCTTGGGAAGTACAAGAAGTTATCCCCCAGATATTGTGGGCCATATCTGATTACAAAGAAAGTAGGTGACTTAGCCTACGAACTTCTTCTGCCTCCACATCTCAAAGTTCATATAATGTATTTCATGTAAGCCTTCTAAAGAATTATGTGCCAAGCCCAAATCATGTACTTGATGATGAAATCCTAACCTCTTCAACCCAAGGGCAGATGGAACTCCAACCTGAAGAAATTCTTGATGTTCGAGAAAAGATTCTCAGGAACAAAATTCTCAGAGAATTATTGGTAAAATGGAAGTTCTATCCTTTTGAAGATGCCACCTGGGAGAATGAAGCCGATTTGTTGTTGCGGGATTACTCCTAGTTTGCGAGATGAGGGCATCTCGCGTTTTTTAAGTGGGAGAGAATGTAAGATTCCTCCCCAACCTCTCAAGATGTCCAGCATCTTCCCCTGTAATCAAATCCCTCTTCAGAAATATAAAAGATCTTGTTTCTAGCAGTTTTGGCCTAGAGAGAGAAAATCTTCTAGATAGTGGTAATTTAATTTTTAAATATTTTTGGATAGATCTCATCTTATTAAAATAAGTTCCCTTGAAACAGAAGTTCAAAAAGATTTTGAGAAGGTGCATTAGAAATTATGTATAATCTGTTCAAGAGGCATTATCCTAGGGGTCCAGATTTTTGAAAATTTTTAAATTAAGGTTCCTATGGACCAATAAGATTCATCTAAATATAGGGAGGAGATAAATAGAAGAATAAAAGGAAAATCCCCCAAAAATGAGTAAATACTCACATAAGATGAAGAGTTGACTAAGGATAAGGTTAATAGTTAAAAAAGAGAGATATTTAGAAGTAATGATGCATTTTTGACACCTCAGTATGGGGGAATTCCCCTCATGAAGGAGGCGCCTATTTCACATGTGTGGGAGAGTTTTAAACTCCCAAATAATGAGATATTTTTATCTCTCCTCTCTCCCGTTTCAACTAGATCCAAAAAGTGGACTAAACTGACCCAAAAATGGTCAAAAATTGACCAAACTGATCTGGAAAATTCTAGAATCAGTCGGCTTGGTTAGAAGCTCACTTTTTCCTATAAATAGAAGCCTTCCCCTTTGTTGAAACTCAATAGTGTTTTGCACTGTTACCCTGCTTCTCCCAAGTGCCAAAAACTATGAATTTTACTCATAATTCATTAGTTTTTGACCTTCCCTCTTCTAAAAGATTGGTGGCCACTCTTGTTTCAAACAAGAGTAGAACCCTCAAACCATCAAGCCAAAGGAAAGCTCTCAAATTAGCTATGTAAGTTGGAGATTCTTCTCTTTTCTATTTCTTTTATGGTTTTTTATGATTTTTGTCTTCTCTAAAATGAAATGATGTTATGCCTCATTGAAAAAAGGCATTCCCCTCTCTTCTTTAGCAAATCCAACCATTCTTTATCCTAGATGAATGACTAATGGATAAAAATCAAGTTTTTCATAATGTTTCTCTTAAATAAGTAGAAAATGTTTACTTTAGAATGATTTAAATACTCTTGGTGAACTTTTAATTAATTTTAGAGAGTAAAAATTGAAAAATGGTCAGCCATACAAAGGAGGTTATGGCGGAATTTTTAAAAAATTTAGAAATAAGTATTATCTTTTATTATTCTAAAAGAGTAATCCTTATGGTTTCTATATTCTAAAGTGTCATTTTCATGCATAGAAGATGCATTTTGATTATTTGTATAAAAGAAAATTATTTTTATTATAAAAGTATTACTTTCATTATTATTGATTTTTATGCATAAAAGTATGCATAAAAGATTATTTTTTTATTATAAAAGTGTCACTTTTATCATTATTGATTCTTATGCATAAAAGTATGTATAAAAGATTATTTTTTTATTATAAAAGTGTTACTTTTATCATTATTGATTTTCAAGCATAAAGGTATGCATAAAAGATTATTTTTTTATTATAAAAGTGTTACTTTTATCATTATTGATTCTTATGCATAAAAGTATGCATAAAAGATTATTTTTTTATTATAAAAGTGTTACTTTTATCATTATTGATTTTCAAGCATAAAAGTATGCATAAAAGATTATTTTTTTATTATAAAAGTGTTACTTTTATCATTATTGATTCTTATGCATAAAAGTATGCATAAGAGATTATTTTTATTATTATAAAAGTGTTACTTTTATAATTATTGATTTTCAAGCATAAAACTATGCGTAAAAGATTATTTTTTTATTATAAAAGTGTTACTTATATCATTATTGATTTTTATGCATCTGTTTGGAATTCAGACCTGGATCTAGAAGTATTGGGATACGGATTTAAGATTATTTATGGTTTTTCAAACAAAATCAAAATTGAAAACTTGCATAGAAACCCTATTTTCTTAAAGGAATGTCTTACGCCAGAATGTTGGAGGGAGCATTTGGCATATATGTTTATTTAAGGGAAGTTCGATTGCAACAGCTGGCGGGGAGTGTTCGAGGGACAGCTCATGTGGCAAAAACCTGCCCAGGTCTTGACCAGCCTGGGTATGGTGAAAAATGGTGTGCTTCCGGTACGATGGGCGAGGGCTGACGAAGCGGTCCCTGAGTGAAGTGCCAGGACACCTAAGGAGGATCCTGGAGGGTTCTGACCAGGCGATGCACGGGCTCGCGGTGCTTAGGACACCCATACGTATGTCGAGGAAGATATATATATGTATGTTGACGAAATGATTATTGTAATCTGTTTTACTGGATCTCGTTGTGCTGACCAATGGGCGGAGAGTCCAGATTGGTACTGTTTTTTGTGAAACAAGGGATTGAATGGAAATTTTGAATTATGAAATCTATCATCATATCTGTTTTGTCAATGGATTATTTTTATATTAAAGTTTTAAGAGAAGTGTGTGCGTATCTGTTTTCTAAAGCTAAAGTAGTTAAGAAAGGCATTTCAATTATGGGTGGGTGAGTACTTGTTTGGATCTACCGATTCCAGTGGCAGGGTGTCTAACCCATGGGCCGGATGCGGTTAGGTTGGAATCAGTCGAGTTTTAATAATCAAATTGAGAAATCTTAGGATTAAGCTAGGATTCAAGTAGCTAGTTAATTCCCTGATAAATTTCTCAATTGAGTGGATCAACGGCTGTGCCTGATCTTGATTAGGGAAAAAGCGTTGAAATTACTCAAATGATCAAATTATATCAGCGATAGTTTCCTTCTATCTGGTTTATTTAGGTGAAGGATAGTTTAGAATTGATCTCGTTAGAAAAAAATTCGTTATAGAGCTACCCAGTGGGTGTCGTACCAAAACAAGAAGGGAAAGAGATGATGATACTCTTACTCGTGTACCGCTTCCTTTGCCTTCGTAGACCTCCTTTGCTCATCACTCTGCTTCTTGGCCTAAACCAAGCTCTGATATTATGAAAATATTGGGAGAGGAGAGAGCTTGAGCTCTTGCAAGCACACACACACAACAACAGATAAGACACACACAGTACTATGTACAAGCGGTTCATAATGTGAACATGCTAAGTAGGTGAGTTGGACTAGGTAGGTGTAGTGCCTAGCTATAGAATCACTGGGCAAAGATCTGTCATGTCAGCAGCTATTAAATGCGCCAGTGGTGTAAAGGTGAAATAATCGCCCAAGCACATCATAAGTGTTAGCTCATGGTAAGCTTGATATCTCAACAGGGCTGTGGGGCTAGAGTGGAGAATCGGGTTACTCTTTGGATCTAGTCAACAACAAAGCTGATGGATCAAGAACACCTAGAAGGTTGGCGGTAAAGGCACGGTGGTCTTCAAAAGAAATGAGACAACAGATCAGTAAAGAACAAAGGGAAGTCTCATTTAGTTTTGTAATTATCTCATAAACAGCAAATGTGAATAATAAGTGAAACCAGCTTAAAAGGATTTTGCCTTTCATGTGTACATCTTATTAGAGAGTGTTCACTTAGAGAGGAGTCATATCAAAGAGTAAGTTTGTGTGGGTTTGTGAAGTAGTTAAGGGAAAGGAACTCATCCTCGTCGCTGCTGCATAACATACACTTAGAGAGTTAATGGTATAGCTTCTGCACTTTGAAAGAAAAAGAAAGTATTCAAGACAACATGTGAGCTAGGGGGATCTAGGGAGACTTGTAATTCTAACACTAGATTGGGACATATTTTAAGAACTCTCGCTACAATGGTATTAGAGCCTAAGATTATTATCCCTCTGCACTAATGATAGTGGTATCAAAGCCACCACTCATTTGTATAGACCGGGCTATCTAGTTTAGAACACAATGGAAAGTGGGGATGAGATCCAAAATCAATTAGAGGAGGAGTTTATAGATCCTATTATGGAAGAGGAGGTACTAGTGGTGGCTAGACATGGTCTTAGACATAGGGTCCAAGACCTTGAGAGGGCTAGGATTAACTTGGAAGGATTAATCATGGACTTGAGGGCTGGATATGATACACAATTAGAAGATTTGAGAGAAATTCTTGCATCGTTTTCTATTGAGCTCACTATGTTAAATCAGCACAGGTGGATGCACGAATTTAGGTATAGCTGATTCAAAGGTTAGAGTGGTGGAGCTAGAGAATTATCAATTTATTGGCGCATCCTCTTCAACAAGACCAAAGGTGAAATCTCAAAAAACAGATCCCTATGATGGAACAAGGGATGGTAAGGTACTTGAAAACAATCTCTATAATTTGGAATAATTCTTCGTTTCAATGAGAAAGACCTCATATTCCATGCTTCTACCTACTTATTAGGAAAGGATGCCAAACTTTGGTGGTGGCACCATCTAGAGAATGTGGCCAAAAAGAGAAACACTTATGTTCTCACTACTTGGATAGAAATGAAGAGGGCATTGAGAACACAATTCTTGCCCATTAACAATGAATGGAAGGCCCATATGACCTTGAGCATGCTTGAGGATAGGACTACTATCCAAGAGTACATCTCAAGCTTCACGTCATTGATGCTAGAGATTGAGGACATGAGCGATACGGATCAGTTGTTCACATTCGTATCAACTCTCACACTTGCACCCTACTATTCAAAGGAAAAACATTAAAGATCTACCCAAGGCTTTGAGGGCTGCAGATAGAATCATGGATTGGAAATATCCAAATAGACCAAAAATGTTCAATGGAGACTAAGCAAAGAGCTTCACACCTCAAGGAGTTTAAAACAAAAGTAGAGAAGGGTGCAGATGCTTCGAATTGACCTATGCCCTCTTTTATATCAAAAGCTTTGTTGACACCAACTTTGAAAGTCTTATTCTAAATATTCAAATGAATCTAAGTTAAATAATAATAACATGCCTTCTTCTTTTGTTGCTTTGGCTAGTTCTAAGGTGTCATGTTTTATTTGCGAGACAACACACATTATGCACATGACTGTCCTATGAAGCAAAATATGACTTTGATGTCCAAGAAGGACGAACACGATGAGGATGATAAGATAATGAGAATGGGGACTCTACAACTTTCTAGATAACGTGCCAAAGAAGGTCATTGTGTTGTGAAGTAGCAACACAATGACCTTCTTATGAAGCAAAATATGACTTTGATGTCCAAGAAGGTCATTGTGTTGTGAAGTAGCAACACACACATTATGCACATGACTGTCCTATGAAGCAAAATATGACTTTGATGTCCAAGAAGGACGAACACGATGAGGATGATAAGATAATGAGAATGGGGACTCTACAACTTTCTAGATAACGTGCCAAAGAAGATCATTGTGTTGTGAAGTAGCAACGATGTAATCATTCATGAAGTAACCGTGCTATGAGTTTAGCACATAGAGTTGCTACAGCATAGTATTTCATTGAACAATAAACATTGTAAAAATAAATTTTTATAGCTCTCATTGCTACTCCTCATGAGCTTCCTTGGTGGGGAGGCTTGGTTTTGAGGGGGGGAGGGTGTGACGAGTCCGATCCGTTCATGTGTGGAATTATCTCGCACCATGTACATGTGTGTGGTGCAACCTTCATGGTGGCAAGCATGAGTTGATAGTTTTGGGTTGAGCCATTCATGAGAGACGTGGGGTGGAGGATGGGTTTTTAGGCTTGCCACTCTTTAATTATGGATGGGTTATTATGCTTGCCATTGCTTAATTCCATAAGGATGGGTTATTAGGCTTGCCATTGTTTAATTCCATAATGATATTGTAAAGAGAATGTGGGGGAGAGAGAGAGCTTGAGTTCCTTGCAAGCAAACACACACACAACATAAGAGAGTGCAAGACACAAGAGAGAGATGGATGGCTGAATTTTCTTCTTTCTTCTTCTCTTCTCTACTACAACCATATAACTAAAAGATAAGAGTACATACATAAAGGGAAATTACTCTCCTACAACAACATACAAAGTAGTCGATCTATAGTGTGAACCCATTTATATGAGTTGGTGCTATAACTATGCCATAACTCTAGTACTCCAAAGGGGCTGTCACATAGCCTGCCATCCACTAGTGGCATATCAACCATAATCTCACCAACCGTGCTAGTGACATAAGTGCGGAAGCTATCACCCAAGCGAGTCATTAATGTCCATTGTAAAACTAGTTGAGCTCGATATCTCAACACTCCCCCTTGAGCTCAACTCCACACACTACACTCCAAGTAAGCTCCTAAACTTGTGGAGCTTCTCTGTGCCCAATGCCGTCGTGAAGATGTCAGCCACCTGATCCTCTGTGCTGACATATACTAGATCTACATCACCTGGCTAGAACCTTCTTCCTCACAAAGTGATAGTGCACCTCAATGTGCTTTGTTATAGCATGGTATACTGGGTTACTGGCCAACTCTATGCTACTCATGTTGTCACAATGAATGACAACTACCCTATCCATAGGCTTACCCATATCACCAAGTAGCTTCTAAAACTAAGCTACCTCACAAGCTACCATGGCAGCACCCCTGTACTCTGCCTCTATACTTGACAAGGCAATTGTTGGCTACTTCTTACTGCTCCAACTCACAGCAGCACTCCTAAATGAGAACATAAAACCATTGGTTGATCTCTTGTCACTACCTGCCCAATCAGTATCTACGTACCCATGCTATACCTACCTACTCACTGAACCATCAGTGTTATGCTTCACTTTATACACCATCTGCTCAGGCTCCAATTGATGATTCATGGATTTTGGATAGTGGAGCATCCCGACACACGACCAGTAAGAAGGGATGGTATAGTTCCTGGAAGCCTCTACAAGAACCCATTAGTGTTGTTGTTAGGAATAATGCTAAATGTCCAGCCGAAGAGTTTGGAACCATATCTTTTGTGGAAGCTATAGGTGAAGAGAAGAAGCTATCAAATGTGCTCTATGTACCCCAGATAAACAGAAATCTACTATCAATTGCTGCGATGACGGATCGTGGGCTTGAAGTCCGCTTCAAGAAAACTAAAGCAAAAATTCTAGATACTGTTGGCAAGGTAGTTGGCAAAGGAGTAAGGCGCAACAATCTCTACGAGCTAAGTGCCCTTATAGTGTCTGCAAAAGATAAGAGCACAAGCAAGCTTTGGTATGAGCGATTTGGTCACATTGGATGTGTCGTGCTAAAGGAGATACAGAAAAAGGGTATGGTAGCTAATTTGCCTAGATTTTCAGAATTGCAGGAACCATGTGAAGCTTGTATGATGGGCAAGCAACAATCGAGCAAAGACTTCTCTAGAGCTGGTACATGCTGATCTTTGTGGTAAAATGTCTATTATTGCATTAGGGGGATCTTCTTACTTTATGTTGTTAGTACGATTACAGTAGGAAGATGTGGGTTTATTTCCTTTGGGATAAGGCTGAAGCTTTTGGCAAGTTTAAACAGTGGCATAAGCTTGTGGAAAATGAGACAGGAAAGAAGGTGAAGAAGTTTTGTACAGCTCAAGGAGGAGAATTTCTTTCAACGAAATTTGACAGCAGCTGCTCTGCAAGGAGAATGGCATCAAGCACCAACTCACCAATGCTCACACACCTCAGCAAAATGGTGTTGTAGAACACCGTAATCGAACTGTCATGGAGATGGCTCGATGCATGTTGAAGGCAAAGGGTTTCCCCAATACATTTTGGGCTGAAGCAGTCAACACAGCAGTGTATGTCCTCAATTGGAGCTACAGAAAGGGTTTGCCCAATACATTTTGGGCTGAAGCAGTCAACACAGTAGTGTTTGTCCTCAATTGGAGCTACACAAAGGCACTCAAGGATGTTACACCTCAAGAGGCCTACTTTGGTAAGAAACCTTCAGTTTCTCATTTCAGACATTGGCTATGAATGTTATGTGCATATTCCAGGTGCATCCAGGACCAAGCTAGATGCCAAAAGCAAGAAGTGTATCTTTCTTGGATATAGTCAAGAGTCGAAGGCATATTGACTCTATGATACAGAGTCAAAGAAGATTGTGGCCAACCGAGATGTGGTATTTGCAAAACAGCCACACTCAGTGGAGGAAGGAGGTCCGTCCACTCTATCATCAGCCGGAGAAATAGTCCACCAGCCACACTCAGTGGAGGAAGGAGGTCCGTCCACTCTATCATCAGCCGGAGAAATAGTCCAACCCACCAGTCAGATTTCCTCTCAAGGAGGAGGAGTTTTCAGAGGATGAAGACTCTCACACATCACAACAGCCTGTTGCTACACCACAAGGAAAGCCACTTCCAAAGTGGGCCCAACAGCTCTTTGATGAGCATAATCTAGTACCTGAGAAGCCAAAATCTTCAGCAGAGATGGACCACACGGATCAAGGAGAATAGAGGAGCAGAGAAGAGCATCTAGTCTCATTGTCACAATATGGCCTTGATGGCTGAGATAATGGGAACAATGAAGGAGCCAGCCACCTTGTATGAAGCCTTAGCAAATCCAAAGTGGAAAGCCGCAATGCAGTTACAGCATCATAAAGAACAACACTTGGGAGCTAGTTGACCGACCACCAAACAGAAAGGTAATTGGTACCAAATGGGTTTGGAAAGCTAAGTATAAGGCTGATGGCTCACTTGAAAAATACAAAGCTAGGTTGGTTGCACAGGGATTTGCACAGGTAGAGGGTTTTGACTTTGATGAAACCTTTGCTCCCACAGCTCGTATGACAGTTATCAGGGCGGTACTTGCCTTGGCTGCTCATAAAAAGTGGCCAGTCTTTCACATGGATGTCAAATGAGCATTTCTAAATGGCCATCTCAAGGAGGAGGTATATGTAGCTCAACCACCAGGTTTTGAGATGCCCAGATCTATCAAAAACAATCACTTGAGGTAAACCATGATGTGTGAAGCTATGTTTAACAAACAAATGTGTAGCTTGATGTGCAATAAGAGTCTTTTTACAAGGAATAAAATATGCTTGTTTGCTAAACCTATCAACAATGGTCCAAATCATATCATTATGGTTCATAGTCAATGGAAAACCAGTGATAAAATCCATAGAAATCTGTTCCCAAGGGGCATTAGGAATAGGAAGTGGCATGAGTAAACCAAGTTTCTTGCCCTTATAACTTTTCACTTTTTTGACAAACATCACATTCAGACACAAATTTAGCTACATTATTTTTCATTTTAGGCTAATAAAAGTCATTAGAGATAGGTTGCTTGAATGAAGAACGCCTGTCAAAACCACTCGACGATGTCGAATCTTTGGAGAATTTAGAAGTACGATTCTCCTGTTGGAACTTGGGCACACCATTTTTCTTTTTATAGTTTAGAGTAAGAGATTTAGCAAAGGAAAGAGTGTGAGGACGAAACATATTAACCTCCGCTCTAATCTTTGGATCTAATCCTGAGATGAACTTTCTTTTAAGACGCTTTTCATGCACTTTTTCTATGCATTGCATTTGAATGAGAGTATTCCAAATTTTTTCAATATAGGTTTGAACATCCTCTCCTTTCAATTGCCTAAGAGTATCCCAATGCTGTCGGGCTTTAGCCTTGTACTGAGGAGGTAGAAAATGTTTCTTAATTTCGTGCTGAAAATCCTCCCAAGTACGAGGTTTATGCCGACCATTCTTGGTAGCATTCCACCATAAAGCAACATTTTGAATCAAGTAACTCGCATCACATTTGACCTTGTCTTTCTTGAAAAATTTCTCTCCTGAAAAATAGTCATCGAATTGGCTAATCCAAGCCAAAAGAGTGTGTAAGGTCCCTGTCCCCACCGCACAAGGAATCCAGGGCCACTAGCAGCGGAAGTAGCACTTCTTGCACGAGCTAGGGTCCCTCACTCAGGGCCTCGCCCACGGATATCCGGACAAGAGACTAATCCATCGGTTCTTCCAAAATCGAACCCGAAAAAACTTTCCATTGCCTAGAAAGCACGGGCGATTCCTCTAGGATAATTTTTTTCTAACGTAGTCAAAAAGTCTTAACTAACTGAACTGATTTGACCGAACCTGTAAGTCCCATAGTCAGATGAGGGAAAGATTGCACTTAGATCATAGAGACCAACGCTTTTTTTCTCATTGAGAGGCACAACCGTTGATTCTTTTCCATAGAACAATTTTTGTCCGGGATTTATTTCATCTATCGTACCATAACAGAATTGAGTCTCAATTTAGGGATCCATCAGTCCAGCCTAACCCCATCCAGTCCCATGGGTTAGCCAACCGCCCAACCACTGTAGTGATGGGATCCAATTAGGAATTTGGTTAGGTTTTGTCCCGGGTACCAGGGAAAAGAGTTCCCAGGCCCCCTAGCCAAATATTCATGCAAACTTAAAACTAGTCACACCACTTACACACCCAATATTAAATTGCCTTTTTCACAGATTCAGCTGTCTATAAAACAATCATTTAATGAAATCATAGTCACTGATCATAATCCTCCAAAGAATTTTCGGTTGAATTCTAATTTTCAATCATTCCTTCCTCAGTGTACCTATGGCATCATTGGCAACCAGAACGCTCACCACCTGTCCACTCGGGGGTCTTTTCGATGGTTCCTAGCTCATAGTACTCGGCAATATTCACATATTAAAATGGAATCTTCATTGTGAAGATCAGCAAGATCAACCAACAGATCCATATAAAAGAACCATGGACTCATCCATAGTACTCGACAATATTCACATATCAAAATGGAATCTTCATTGAAGATCAGCAAGATCAACCAACAGATCCATATAAAAGAACCATGGACTCATCCATTGAGGACCAGCAAGGTCAATCAACCAGATCCATGCCCGAATTTAGAAAACAACTCTTACTCCTTGTTCCAATATCTTCCACGATGCACGTGTGGGTATCTTTGGCGACCCAGAGCCCAAGCACCATATGGTCAGCACCCTCTGGGTTCCTTCGCAGGTCACCTAGCGCTTCACTCATAGGCCGCTTCTTTGTTCCCTCATCCACCGTACCGGAAGCTCACCATTTTAATCGAACTGAGCTGGTCAAGACCTCGGCCGACCTTGCTACGCGAGATGTCCTCCATTGACTCTCCGTCAGCTGTTGCAACTTTATCAGATTAGGTCTCCACGACCTCATTCACAAGACGGTCAAAATGCTTCCACAGCATTCTTGACATAAAATAGTCATTTTTAAAAAAAAGGTCATAAATACAGTTTCTATAGCGAACTCTCGTCTTTCCACATTGTTCCATATCATTCCTCAGTTATTTCATCTGTATTCCCTTTCTCATCACATCATAATCATTCAGATCACAATTCACATGACACCACATCAATTCTATCCATCACATTCAATTACATCACATCTATTTACACCCATCACATCTCATTCATTCATATCCATCACATTCGTTCATTCATACCACCACATACATTCTCATAACCATCCCATAACATACATTCTATCCACATTATATCACATCACTTCTGTCCACACCATATCTCATTCATACACATCCATCCAATCGTTCACCTGTACGACTACCCACATCTATTCATACATTCATATCTATCACTTCTTCACATCCACATATATTCATGTCACATCACATCATTTTTCATCACATCACATTCCTTCGCGTACACATCCATATCACATTCTTTTACATACATTCACATCCATTCTTTCACATACATCCACTCACATCTCATTTACATCCTGATTCACATGACATCACATCTATTCACCTCACATCTCTTCACCCCTATTCACATCACATCCATCCATCCATTAATGCACATCTATTCATCCCTATTCATATCACATCCATCCATCTATCTCTTCACCCTATTCACATCCATCCATCCATCTCTTCACCCCTATTCACATCACATCCATCCATCCATTCATGCACATCTATCTGATTCACATCACACATCTCATCACATCGATTCACCTCACATCGATTTACCTCACATCTCATCACCTCTATTCTCATCACATCTATCCATCCCTTCATTCACATCTATCTGATTCACATCACACATCTCATCACATCTATTTACCTCTTATCTCATCACCTCTATTCACATCACATCTATCCATCCCTTCATTCACATCTATCTGGTTCACATCACACATCTCATCACATCTATTTACCTCACATCTCATCACCTCTATTCACATCACATCTATCTATCCCTTCATTCACATCTATCTGATTCACATCACACATCTCATTACTTTTATTTACCTCACATCTCTTTTTCTTCCTGAATTATCTTTCTCGAAAAGGGGGTGATGTTTCAATTACTAATTTACTGAATTTCATTCATTGAATATTCACTTAACTGATTTCTAAATTAATCACAAATTTCGATGAGAAATAAATTAATCATTTATCTGAATATTTCGACTTCGATAGATTTCTTGAATTTTCTCTTTACAAACCGAATGAATATGAAACGATAGAATTTTTCCTCTTAGAGTATTTACTTATTCATTTATCAAATATTCATGGAAATTAAACATAGAGTTAAAGGGAATCTAATTTTGATATAAAAATTCTTTATGCATCTATTTATGCATAAAATCAATTTAATAGGAATAACACTTTTAAAATAAAAAGATTTTCAATATGCATCTTTCTATGCATAGAATTTGAATCTAATGAAAATAACACTTTTATAATAAAAAATTTTTCAATATGCATCTTTCTATGCACAGAAATTTAATCTAATGAAAACAACACTTTTATAATTAAAAAAAATTCCAATATGCATCTTTCTATGCATATAAATTGAATCTAATGAAAATAACACTTTTATGATAAAAAAAATTTCCAATATACATCTTTCTATGCATAGAAATTGAATCTAATGAAAATAACACTTTTATAATTAAAAAAATATCCAATATGCATCTTTCTATGCATAGAAACTGAATCTAATGAAAATAACACTTTTATAATAAAAAAATTCCAATATGCATCTTTCTATGCATAGAAATTGAATCTAATGAAAATAACACTTTTATAATAAAAATTTTTCCAATATGCATCTTTCTATGCATAGAAATTGAATCTAATGAAAATAATACTTTTATAATAAAAAAATATCCAATATGCATCTTTCTATGCATAGAAATTGAATCTAATGAAAATAACACTTTTATAATAAAAGAAAATCCTTTTATATATCTATTTATCCATAAAATAGGAATAACACTTTTAAAATAAAAAAAATATTTTTTAGAATGCACAAACGGTGGGGATTATTCTTTTTGAATAACATAAAACTTATTTCCATAAAATTTAAGAAAATTTTGCCATAACCTCCTTTGTATGGCTGACCATTTCTCAATTTTTACATTCTAAATTTACTTTAAAATTTATCCCAAGATGAAATTAAGCACTCTAATCTAATCAAATTTTCACTTCTAAAGAGTAATCAATAGGAAAAGTTTAACTCAATTTATTTGTTACTCATTTTAGGATAAAGAAAGACTGAAATTCTTAATGAAGAGAAGGGGGAAGCCTTTTCATCAAGGCTTAAAAAGCAGAGAATTCAAAAAACCATAGATTAGAATTTAAAAAAGTAGAATTAATAACTTACATGGAGTTTTGTGAGCTTCCCTTTGGCTTGAGGGATTGAGGGTTCTACTCTTGTTTGGATCAAGAGTGGCCACACCAATTCTTTGTAGAGGAATTAGTCAAAAACAAGTGAATTCAATGTTTTTGGCTCTAGGGAGGAGTAGAGTAACAGTGCATAAACACTATTAAGCTTTTACAAAGGGGGAGGCTTCTATTTATAGGAAAAAGTGAGCCTCAAACCAAGCAAACTAATTCTAGAATTTTCCAGATTAGTTTGGTCAATTTTTGACTATTTTGGGTCAGTTCAGCTTACTTTTTGGAACTAGACTTGAATTAGGAGAGAGGAGAGATAAGATATCTCATTTTATTGATTTAAAATGGAAAGCAATGATGAGAAAAAAGGTGCCTCCTTCATGAGGGGGAATCCCCATTTTGAGGTGTCAAAAATTAGTTTTTTAACTATTTTCCTTGGTCCTTAGACCACTCTTCATCTTATGTGAGTATTTACTCATTTTTAGGGGGTTTTTCTTTATTTCTTCAGTTTATCTCCTCCCTACATTTGGATTAATCTAATTGGTCCCTCAGAACCTTAATCCAAAATTTTCAGAAAATCTGGACCCTTAGGCTTAGGCCTTTTGAGCAGATTAAAATTTATTTCTAATGCACCTTAGGAAATTCTTTTTAAACTTCTGTTTCGGGGGAATTTAGTTTAATAAGAAAGGATATTTTTCCATCCAAAGATATATAAAAACCGAGTTATCTCTCTCTATAATATTTTCTCTCTCTAGGCCAAAACAGGTAGAAACAAGATCTTTTATTATTCTGAAAAGGGGATTGATTACAGGGGAAGAAACTGGACATCTTGAGGGCTGGGGAGGAATCTTACAGAGTGCGTGCGTCCTGCTTTCCCCCATCAAATCTCTAAAAAGAAAAAGCTTTGCGACTAATGCGAGATTCTTTTCGAGTCGTTTGAGGATCTAAAGTTACTTTCACGATTCGAAGAATAGAATCTTCATCACTATCGCCTTCAATGTCATGCTTATGCCTCTTACATGATTTCAATTGATCTTCTAATGCAAGTCTATGAGTTCATTCATTTGACTAATTGTGCTTGTAAAGCTGTGAGTTACTCTTGAATACACGGAAGTGCAGGTAGATTAGCCATGAATGCTAAAAAGAAATAAAGATAGAAAAAAAGTTAGAATTAGTTATATGATTTTTCGCTCGTTGTTGGTAATGATTTTGAAGATCTTGAATCCCGTGCGATTAGAAGAGCAGTGTGGCCATTCAACGCAATCACCAAAGTGCTTGAAGTAGTCTCGAAGCGTCGAAAGGTCGTCCGGTAGAAAAAAAATATTGAGAATTGAGAGTGAATTTAAGCTTCGGGAAGGCGTAAAAAAAAATATTGAGAATTGAGAGTGAATTTAAGCTTCGGGAAGGCGTAAAATAACCAAATTCAAAAATCTCGCAACTTTGAATTGTTGTTTTCTGAGCCGAACTAGAATAAGAAACTGAAAATATTTCCAGTTCGAAGTCGAGCCAAATTCGGATGAATTCGGGCTGATTTTGATGATGTTTTGGCTAGAAGAAGCTTTGCGTATGAATCTCCTCTTATCTTTTTAGACCTTTTTGAGTAAAGCCATTATGTAATTTTTCTCCTCCCTTGATTTCTGTAGAGATTTCTCCACTGTTGCAAATTCAAATGCTTGCATCTTCCACGAAACCTCTCAGATAGGGTACAAGAATTGTGCAAGAGGTCATGCCGGACGCATCTGACGAAACATATGTTTGATTCGGTAGCTGAATTAAGAGCCAAACTTCCAAGCATGAGGTGCCATTTTCGCGATTTTCAAGCCATCTTGACGGGTGGGAAATCACGCAGCTGTGTAGAAGCTTAATGCTAAGCTTAAGCTTTGTACTATGCTTTGTCTGAAGCCTTGGATATTTCCTTGATGTGTAACTTGAAGAAGAGACCTCAACCAAGCCTTCAATTTTTTGAATTTTTTCTTCTTTCTCAGAAACCAGAAAGTTGCACATACCTTCGCTCTTTCTTTTGCAAGCCTTCCTCCCTTTGATTCAATATTTTTCACCTTCTCTCCCCCCTTTGCTCTGATACCACTGAAACCACTAGGATCATGGGGAAACACACCGTCCAACCAAATACCAACTGGTTCATCACTTCAATCAAATTACCATAACCGAAAAATTAATAAATAATCATAAAAGCATAACATAGCATAAAAACACAAGAGAGAATCATTGGGGTGTCGGCTTCCTTTCACTTCTTGAGTATTTATGCTTTATTAATCAAAAATAGCCCATAAGCCAAAAATAGATTCACGCTTATGCATGGACTTGCCTTTTACAAAAATGGGGGTTGCTTTTAACACAACCTTAGCTAAAGTGTTCCTATCTAAACACTAAAGGATAATTACAAAAAGAACCCCAAGGGCTAATTCACGTGCAAATAAATAAATCCACACCCAATATAACAAAAGTGGGCGGCTCAATAGGTCCACGCCCGAATACGTCAAAATGGGCGGCCAAATACAAAATCTCGTAGTAGACACTACGACAAAAATATCAAAATGAGAACCATCCTGGTAATAGCTCGCACCATATCGCCGCCATCACATCAATCTCACCAACCTACAAGGTTGTCCATTCAAACACACTACGAGTTAGCAACACATGCCACAAGTCCATGACAGCACATAAGTAATAAATCCACACTTAGTTCCAACTAATCCCTAATTTCATATGTCCTACACATGGAATATTTGGAATCACCCAAGTGCCATGCTTTGAACATAGTGGAAATTAGGTGTCCACATAAGGATAGACGGACAAACCATGACACCAATAATACTTGAGAGCAAGCAGTCATACCTCAGAGGTTGGTTGGTTCCACTTTATACGTCTCTACAAGACCTAGAAAAAGAACCTATGAGACTATGCACACTAGCAAAAGTGAAGTTAGGACCAACAATACTTACATGTTGGTCGTACCCTACATGTATACGCTTCTTGATGGCCTCCTCCTTTGTCGTGGCCTTCGCCTCCTCTTTTTCCATATGATTCCTGTTGAAAATACAAGTGAATAGGGTGTGTGCGGGAACAAGCCCTTGGTTAGAGGCTGTAAAAGAGAATGAGCAAAAGTGAAAGAACTTGTGAAAAGGTGAGAAGAATCTACTGGGAGAGAATAAAGGGTAGCATGAGAAGATTTAGGAAGTGTGAAGATATTCTGGGAAAAGTGAGGAGGTGGAGAGAATCAGGGAAAAGAGGTGGAGTGAATCATGGAGAAATCAGTGGGATTAGATGCTTGATGTAAACTCTATAAATTGAGGCATTGCCCTAATGAGAATTTGCTGGTTTTTGAGTATCCATGCCTACATTAATCTATTTGTTAATTACCTACTAATTACGTCTTAATTATTTATTAATCACTTTGTTAACGATATTGATTCTAGTGTTTGATCCACCATAGCTCATCACAATGCTCTAATTTCAACATGGTATCAGAGCCATGCCTAGAATCCATCATTTTGTGAGCCCATTATCTTGCTAATCATTTTGCTAATTAGGATTAGTAGAAAATTATAAATTTTTCTCTTTTTTCAACTCACCTCTGTACCCCCAGCTGGTGGAGGAGCTCTAGCTCCTTGCATACTTTAAATTAGGCCAAACCCTTCTAGCCCTAGCTAGGTATCTTACTGGTCTCTTCAAGCTCATCAAATCAGCGCAGCAAACCGCCGAAGCGTTTAGGAGAAATCGTGATTTTTGCTGGCGCCAATTTTCTGAGGAGTTTTTGCCATTTCTGCTTCATCAAATCAAATCTCTCTAATTCCTCTTAGCCCCAGGGGTTTCAAGCATGCTCTACAAGCTGGTGAAGACAGAATTCAATTTCATCAAGTCTACAATGAGATCCAAGCTCTTCATCAAATCTGCAGGTGACTTTGGTAAAACAGAGATTAAGCTTTCAATATTTGGTCAAATCTTGTGTTTATTGGCTTAATCCTCTACTAGATTCATTGCTATTGATGCCTTTGAAAGCATTTGAGCTCATTTGAAGTCTAAGGCACCAGATCTGGACTCCCCGCATACTCTGTTTTTTGCACACAAACCAGAGGATTAATTTGCTAATCAATGATTAAATCAGTGCTAATCACTGTATTTTGGTACAATTGAGGGTTCAAATTAACCATTAGGTATCTGATACAGATCCCTATAACTTCAGATTGCAATTCGGAGTTGGTTTGATACTCCAACCATTCCGTACAAATTGGTTACCCTTCATTTAATGTAATTTCTGGTGATTTTATGCTGATAAATTTGTTGTAATCATCTATTAAACACCAGATTGAGTTGTAAAAGGGTAGACACTGCCCTTGAATCTTGAAATTGGATCAAGAGGTAAGACCCCCTTCACATCACCATGAGTACAGCACAAGAAATAGCCAAATTTAATGGGGAGCAGTTTTACACATGGCAGACAAAAACCATGTATTTGCTCATGAGGAAAAATCTGTGGGGGCTAGTTGAGGGAAGAGATGAATGCCCAGAGAGAGGAGAAAATGAGTGGAAGAGTAGGAATGAAAAAGCATTGGGACTTATTACACTCAGTTCAAATGATGAAATCATTCATCACATCACAGGGATACAATGGGCAAAAGATGCATGGGATGAACTCAATAAATTATTTGGCACACAAGCAAAAAATTCAAAGATAAATCTGTTAATGCAATTCTACAAATTGGACATGAAGGAAAGTGAACCTTTAATCACACACTTGAACAAATATAAAAGCATTAAGCAACAGCTGGCAGCTAATTGGCAAAAAGGTAGAAGATGATGAGGCACTAGCAGTGCTTCTGAAGAGTGTGGACAAAGGTGAATATGAAAATATTGTAGCAACACTAAAGAATGTACTTGAATTGAAGCTACACGAGATAGAAGCAGCTCTACTAGATCAAGAGAGCAGAGGCAAAGAGAAGAAATGGCTCGACTCAACAGCATGAGAAGAAAAGGCATTCTTCACCCGACGAGGATTCTCTCGAGGACGAGGACGAGGAAGAGGCAGAGTAGGAGGAAGGACCTTCACTTGCCACAAATGTGGAAAGCCAGGACACATGGCGAGAGACTGCTACAGCAAACCCAGTGGAGAAGGAACGACATCAGCAAACTTCATGGAGGCTCCAAAGGAAGTGGAGTCGGATCATCTTTTCTGAGAGAGAGAGAGAGAGAGAGAGAGACCCCACAACCCAATGTAACCTGCCCCAACAAAGTAAAACCACCTCTGAGCCACCGATGATGTAGGCCACGTGGTAGATGTATGTGTGAGCACTTTAGTCAAGGTCGCGGGCACTTATAGTAGCCTTGGGGACACATAGAGAGAGAGAGTGTCAACAAGGACTATGGAGTTTAGGGACTTGAGGCACTGGTCGCGGGCTATCAAGTATAGGGTCCAGGTGTGCTAGAGAGTATTCACTTGAGGGGAGGCGTTGAAAATACAAGTGAATAGGGTGTGTGCGGGAACAAGCCCTTGGTTAGAGGTTGTAAAAGAGAATGAGTAAATGTGAAAGAACCTGTGAAAAGGTGAGAAGAATCTACTGGGAGAGAATAAAGGGTAGCATGAGAAGATTTAGGAAGTGTGGAGATATTCTGGGAGATATTCTGGGAAAAGTGAGGAGGTGGAGAGAATCAGGGAAAAGAGGTGGAGTGAATCATGGAGAAATCAGTGGGATTAGATGCTTGATGTAAACTCTATAAATTGAGGCATTGCCCTAATGAGAATTTGCTGGTTTTTGAGTATCCATGCCTACATTAATCTATTTGTTAATTACCCACTAATTACGTCTTAATTATTTGCTAATCACTTTGTTAATGATGTTGATTCTAGTGTTTGATCCACCATAGCTCATCACAATGCTCTAATTTCAACAATTCCTCACCAAAGCACTAATGAACTTTGACTTCTCCATAATGCATTGCTGCTTGGGGATAGCCTCCCAAGCCTCTTCGGCCCTCATACGTGCCCTAGTCTCCACCACCATATGCAAGTTTAGGGCATGTTTACGCTCCACATCATGAAACCGATCGATCGTGCATACTTGGTCTCTCAATGTCGACATCGGCACTGCCCCAAGTGTAGACCCTCTTGGTCTACCCCCAATTTTGACTGGGATGTCAACAATTATGCCGTGCACACGCTTTAAATGGTCAATAATCCTCGTACGCTTATCCATGCATGTGTTTCTTTGGGCACACGTCGGGGAGGCATGACATTGCCTAACAGTCTTTCCCCCAAGGAAGAGCTCTACATGGGGCTGAAAGGTATGAAGATAATTAGCACAAAAACATTGTTTCATTCCACTTGACCAACCCAAAACTGCATTACCATCTACCTTCTCAGCGTGTAGGGAGAGCTTTTTGCGACACACGCATCTTTGCCTTCCCACCATGGGTTGATGCTTGTCCAACACCGGCACTATCTCCTTCCCCTTCCCTTTAGGCGATGCTTTTGATGAAGGCCCTTCATCATGGGGTAGGGCTTCTTTCACAAGAGCTTGTTTTGTAGACTCCCCCCAGCACTCTCACTTCTTGTTTGCTCTTTCCACCTGTGCAGCCTGCACAGCAGCAGAAGAAGAACCCAACATCAATTACAAACATGCAGGTGTTACAAGCCCAGGCACATACAGATAAACCTGGGCACACACAGACAGGTAAACCCATGCACACACAGGTTTTACCCGAGCTCGGGTAAAACAAAGCACTTCTCCAGAGAGGTGGTAACATGTATGCAATAACTGTGTGGTTTCTTTTAAATAAAGGCATGTACAAATAAACCTGGGCAGATGTAGGCAACCAAATACTTACTTTGCTTTTGTGGTCCGTTATTTTTGCAGAATGCCCAGTGCTTTTCCTACTGCCCATGTCACCCTTGATCTTTGAAAGAGCGGTAGAGACCTTCACCTTTTTACGATTATCCTTCTCGTCAATACGCTTACTTATCGTTCCGGTAGTAGTCGTAGTCGATGTAGGGTCCTCCGTCATTGCAGCTCCAGTCTTGGAAGCAGTAGAGCCCTTTCCCTTGCTACCCTTTGTCGACGTAGACTCCCCCACCTGCACCCCCCCACACGGTCAACCTCCTTGCCACGGGGCAGTAGAGTCCTTTCCCTTGCCACCACGGGGCGGTAGAGTCCTTTCCCTTGCCACCCTTTTCCGATGTGGACTTCCACAATTGTACCCCTCAGCCATGGTCAACCTCCCCGCAGGTGGTGGAGGGCTTTCCCTTGCCACCCTTTTTCGGTGTAGGCTTCCCCACTTGCACCCCCCCCAATGGTCAACCTCCTTCTTATACGATTGAGCAGTAGACACCTTTCCCTTGCCACCCTTTTCCTTCCCCTACCATGAGGTTCGTGAACCTCTTTACCCTGGGCAATAGAGTCATTTCCCTTGACAGCCTTGGCTGGTGCAGACATCGCCACCTACAGCCCCCCAAATATAAGAAAGACACCTGTCATAAATATAGATAAACGTAAACCCGAGCAGCAACACCCACAATCATAGAGAACACTTACCATGCTTGCAGAGTCACCTGTCTGGGCCATGGCCTCTGCTTCCTCTTTCCTCTGCTGATAGGTCGCTTGCGTTTAGGTGGCTCTTGCTGCAATCCCACCCCTTCTTCTAGTGTATACTGCCCCACCTGCCTTCCCCCGCCATTGTCAACCTCCTTCCTCCGAGAAGGAGAGTCCTTCCCCTTGACACCCTTTGCGGGTGTAGACATCGCCACCTACACCACCCCAAAACACACAGCCAACCTTGTCACATAAATACAGGTTGACCAACGGCACAAACTCAGGGCGATCGCACACCGAACACATGCCTTGCTTTTAGCTCGCGCATCCGCCTTCCACGTGGCCTCCTCTTTGCTCCTTCCTCCATGTTGAGATCGCTTGCGAGGAGGTGGCTGTTGCGATCCCTCCTCTCTTTCTCGAGCGGCTTTGTGTAGCCTCCTCACGCGTTTTTTCCTGCTCAGGTGTTCAGACATGTTGCACACACTTGTAAGCACACCTATACAGCTATGCAGACTGTACCTAAACCCACCCTAAACCCTGCACAAAGAGTGAAGAAAAGATTGTCTAAACCCTAACGCGCACACAGTCAAGAAGCGCTCACAACGGGGAAGCCCTCATGAACGGTAGTCCTGCCACCACAAAGTTGCGAAAAGATTGCTATGGCCAAGTCTCTCGCACATGTGGGAGGCGAGCTGACTTGCTAGCATGCATAACCATGATGACGAGGCGACATGCATTCATACCTGAGGTTGATTTTCGCGCAATCTTGATGCCCGATTGGCAGCCACATGACACTAGAAACCCGCCATGTGACACTCAACGACACGTGCCCCCTGCCAAGGTTTACCTTTTTTGTAAACCCGTGCCAAATGCCACGTGAAGGGCCGCGATCGTCCCTTTTATCGTGCCCCAATTCCACGCCGTTGATCTCGTCATCTCGTGCATTAAACGTGATGTGGAGATAGTCCTGAGGCTGTGCATCAGTACTGAGTACAAGTAGTAAGTGAAGTCAAGACTTATAGTGATGGAGGTCAGATGTGTGCCAGCAAAATCCCCAATAAGGTAGAAAGCCTGCAAATAAATCAAGACCTTCACATTGACGGTGGCGACGTTTAAAGCCTCGGGCGGTGGTCCACCGCCAGTTTCTTCTCACGGGCCACCGTCCACGGTCTACGTCTCTCTCTCTCTCTCTCTCTCTCTCTCTCTCATCATTGCGACCAACAAAGCAGAGCTGGCGGGCCTGGGCCCTGCAACGCCGAATCGCTTTCCTTGTGTGTGTTCTCCATCATTCCACAACAAGCGAATGTCTTTCTGCTCATGTTTGGGGAGGGGGGGCCTATGCAGTATGCACACACCTAGGTAGCAAGACAAAGACAAGGAGGGAAAGGATCGCCATCGCCCAAAACTGCCTTAATACTGCTTCTCCTTTAGCAGACCAACTCCATTAGAGAGCAGCAACAAGTGGGCGGCAAGCCCATGAGCTAAGCTTTACCGTAGACGTTGATGATGGAAGCGAAGGGAGGCCTCAGTACTATATCATACTGGCTGTTGGGTCTTCAAAAGCAGAACTTCAGAAGGACCTCCAGGCTCCACCTCTCTCCTTTGACCCCTTCGTTCCTCCCTCTAGCTTCCATGGCGGCAATGCAGATACCCCTTTCTTCACCTCAGCGCAAAAACATTACACAATATTGCTCGCTCACGGCAACACTCGGCGCTGATTTTGAGTTACTTATATTCTGATTTTTTGAATTTCCCGCAGTCAAGAGTACTGTTGTTTTTCTTGGGTGCTGATGCTGCTACCCAAAGAGGAGCCCAAGCTTGATGGGCCTCTACAGCTGCCCAAATCGCTACAGAATTTGCGACAATCCATTCAATCCTTACTGGGATCCAAGCAAGATTTTACCTCCCGATGGGCGGAATCCGTCCGCTTCATCATCGAGGATTTGTCCGGCCTTTGCAAGGCGCCCAATTCGCCCTTCTTGGATAGCTGCCCTCTTGAGCCCATAAGCGAGCAGGACAGGGAACATGTAGAAGAAGACATTTGCAAACTGGAAGGTAAAAATGCGCGTGCGTGTGACTGTGTGTGTGTGTGTGTGTGTGTGTGTGTGTGTGTGTGTGTGGGTGGGTGGGTGGAATGAGAGAGAGAGCTTTTTGGCATTGGCTTTATTACATGCATGTTTGCATCTCTCTTAGGTGAACTTGCCAAGCTCAGGGCCCTTCTGAAAGAAGAAGACTCCTCCAGAAGCCATTTGCTCAACAAATACCTTGATCTGAAAGGTATCTTGGTTTACTCATACATGTTAGACAGCCGGTCTTCCTGTTCAGTGATCATTTATGGCCAAATGCAGTTGTATTATTTGTACTCACCTACACAGTTTCGGAGAGGGACTCCCCATTTATGGCCTGCAAGCTTTTATTCCTCACATTTTGGTGTGTGTCCCCCATGTTTGCAAACAGCAACATGCCATGGGTGCTAGAAACCTCATCTTTTGCCTGCAAAACACCCTAACTTGTGGTTCCACATAGTCCATCACCACTCATTACATGCTCTACAATTCGTCCTAAAAATTGGACATACAAATGCAGGCAATGTGAGGGTCTTCTGCAGGGTAAGGCCTCTTTTCAACAAAGAGCAGCACTCTAGAGCAGCCGTGGTGGCCACGCCTGCCCTCAACAAGCTTCTCATCACAACATCAGGAAGGAGGAAAGCATTCCAGCTAGACAGAGTCTTCCAGTTTGCATCATCTCAAGGTGCTAGTTATCACTTTGTCCATACCTTTCATCTTATACATCTGTTACTTCTTCTGTGCTTCCATGGATTTTGCATCATGCTGAAGCTATGCTTGTGCAACAGATGAGGTGTTTGCTGAGGTTGGGCCGCTAGTGAGATCGGCTCTTGATGGTCATAATGTATGTGTTTTTGCCTATGGACAAACTGGGGCGGGCAAAACCTTCACAATGGTAAGCTGTTGTATGGTGGCCCTGATTATTACCAATCCGTCATGAGGAAGTCAAGGTCCAATCCACTATGCCCAATCTCACATGGAGCATGGGCATATGATTTTACTCTACAGGGTTATGGTACAAATTTGCTCTCTTACCAAACCCAACTTTTGAGAACCATGAGTTGATGAGGCTTATGAAATCCAGCTCTGTGTGGATCTTGCAGGAAGGCACAAAGGAATCCCCAGGCATAGTGCCTAGGACTTTGCAACTTCTGTTTCACCTGGCTTCTCTTGATAGCAGAAAGAGTTATGTTTTCACCTTCAGCATGCTAGAGCTCTACATGGGCTCCTTGAGAGATTTACTGCCTTCTCACCAGCGCATCACAGATCCCTCATCCAGACGGTGCCCATTTCCATCAGTTCCTTTGTTTCTTTTTTGCTTTGGACTTCATTCAATTTTTGCACCTCCATGGGTCACATTTCTGACCTTGAATTGTGTATGGGTGAAATACAGCATCTCAATCCAGATGTTCTTTTTTGCTTTGGACTTCATTCAACTGTTGCACCTCCACAGGTCACATTTCTGACCTTGAATTGTGTATGGGTGAAATATACAGCATCTCAATCCAGATGGACGTTAAGGGGTGGGTAGAAGTTGAGAACCTATTGGAATTTGTTGTCAAAGATGCAAAGCAGGCCAGCCAACTCTATCAGATCGGAAGCCGAGCACGGTCTACTGCATGTACAAACTCTAATGAGGTTTCCAGTAGGTCACACTGGTAAACTCGTCATTCCATTCAAATCTAAGCTATTGCAGTGCTCCATTAGACTGCCCAGCCATGATTATGAAAGTATAACTCTTCTTGCAGCCTCATTCGGGTTACAATGGCTGCCTCTGGGCAGTCCGGTGAGCATCCGGTTTTGAGTAAGCTGTGGCTTATTGATCTGGGAGGAAGCGAACGATTGCTCAAGACAGATGCGAAGGGCCGAACTCTCGAGGAGGGGAAAGCCATAAATCTCTCTCTCTGCGCTCTAGGTGATGTGATAAGTGCTTTGCAAAAAAGACAACCACATATTCCTTACAGGTAAGTGTTGGTTTGTTTACTTTTTCTTTGAAGTTTAATAGATGTTCAGGTGCTATGTGGTGTATAGCATCCCCATGGACTGGATATCTTCTCAAAATGTTCTCTTTTGTGGTTGCAGAAACAGCAAGCTCACACAGATCCTTAGAGACTCCCTAGGTGAGTGCACATCATGATCAGCAATGTTTACTCTACGACTCTAAAGTAAGGCTGGTTACATAACATTCCCCATGCATGCTACAAGTGTAATAAACATTCCTGGTCCATGTGACTGGCAATCTGATGGCCTCTCTGCTGACGGGCTGATACCACTGTATAACCAGCCTATGTGATAAATGTGTGCGTGTTAATTCCTTTTATTTTTGTAGGTGAGGATGCCAAGACTGCTATGATAGTTCATGTGAGTCCAAGAGAAGAAGACGTTGGAGAAACAATTTGCTCTTTGGGCTTTGCAGCACGAGCGAGGGGCATTCATCTAGGGAAAGAACTTTCTCTGGTAAGAACCATGTTTTTAGATGGCATTTGTCTATCATGAAGACATGAGATGTGATTGATGGCCAATGAAATGTATCATGAAGTCCTGATATGCCCCCGAACTTCGATAATGAAAACAAGATGTGTTTAATTGTCCATGATTTCTGTCATGAAGACATGGTATGTGGTTGGTGGCCCAGATGAAGACATGTTATGTTATTGATGGCCCATGAATTCTATCATGAAGACAGGGTCTGGAGGGAGGCCTATGTTTGGGTAAGAATGAAGCACAGGAATACAGTATAATACTGAACCCTTGACTGTACATGCAGCATGATAAAGAGAAAAGAGATCGGGCGCTCGAAGAAATGAGGCAACAACTAGAGGAGCACGAAAGTAACTGCAAACACCTGCAGGACAACATCCAAGAGCTGGAGTTCCTTTGCAGGAAGAAGAAGGAGATGGTGGTGTATGATGATAAGCATGAAGCTGACCATCCAAGGGATGCGGTGGAATTAAAGCCAATGACAATTCCTGAAAGGAATATGGAGAAAAGGGACCTGGATGCAGCTGGCTGGGTTGTCTGCAGGCCAAGGTTCATGACGGCGACTATGAGCAGCCGCTTAAAAGACAGGTTTGAAGAAAGCAATGCAGGCATAACTGGCACAGGTAAGGGTGAGAAAGCTGTGCAATCTCAAAGGAGGCTTGCCTCTGGCTGTGCTAAGAGGAGGGCAGCCAAGGTTTCTCCATTGGATTTTAACCCTCCTTCAGAACAAGGACTGGCCTCTGATCACAAGCTTGCTCATACTAAACATGTAGAGTGTGAAGCTGAGCTGATTCAGCAGCTTGCAGGGTTGAAGTCCCTTCGCATCCCTCCTATCAGCAAAGTGATTGATGCCATGGATAATGAGTTGGACCCACAAAGCCCATTAGGAAGACTCCAAGAACAATCAAACCCTAGGAGCAATGAGCATCCCAAGAAGGCAGCCAGATCACCTGCTGTCAATAGAAGACGCCTTACAAGTGGAATGATCGAGCCCGATCACCATGAACACAAGGACTTGATGCGTTTTTTTGACAGAGCTGATCCTCCTAATGAAGGGGTGGGCTCTCTCCTCATTGATTTGGTCTCTGTAAATTAAGCAAAAAAGCATACATAAAAAAAGCCACTTATGTGAGGATGAAATTTAGAACAGAGAGTCATGGATGAAATTTAGAACAGAGAGTTGTGTACCATAGAATATATGGAATTTAGATCCCCTTGCTATCTATTATGGCAGTACAAGTAACAATTACAGCACTTGAATTGTGTGTGTGTGTGTCTGTCTGTGAGACACAAGAAAGATTGCATATCCATTTTGTGCAACACTAACCTAAGAAAGTCTTTTCTACTCTCCATCTTTTAAAACCTTTCTGGCTTGCCTTGATTGCAAGGAAGTTATTACCTTGAAGTGGATCTTTGAACTGCTTAAGTGAAATGCCAAAACCAACCCATCTCTTCAGCTTAATCAAGCATCCATCTCTACAATGTTGCATGTGGAGGAATTGGAGATGAATAGCAAACTTGATTAGAGCAAAAATTATCCACAAGTATCTTATTCTATGTGGGTTTTGTACTGTCCAAACCATTATATATTCAAAATCACATCAGCACACCAATGGTTAATCATGACTATGAAATTGTGTGTAAACTCCACCTATGGCAATTGTGTTGCAATCCTAGCAACATTCGACTTGTCTGTTGGTGTAAAATGCAAGTGGCAAATGATGTCAGTAAAACAAGACCACCGTCACTAACAGTGTCACGGGACCTCTAGTACCTCAGTTTCTCCAAGAAGTTATAGTTTGATGCATAAAAACTCTCCTTGAAACTTATAAAAACTCTTGAATACAATTTATTGTAAAAAATGTTAAAAGAAATGTGTACGTTACCTTAGGAGTAAGAATATTCGTGGTCATAGATTATGTTTTTGTCATCTTTGATCATATTAACCGTAGCCAATTGATTCTTTGACTTCTGTGGACAATTTAATGCAATATGTCCAATCTCATTGCACATGTAACACTTCCTTGAATCATCTTTGTTAGCTTAATTGACATGTGTTTCTTTCATTGACAGGTTTGGACTTCTTGAGAGGTTTATCAAAGGGTTTGTAAGAAGTTTTAAGCTTCAATGTCAAGAATTCAGTTGTCGTTGTTTCCTTTGGGATACCATTTTTCATTTCATAATTTATCGCTGGAAATAGCTGAGCTAAGAGAGTGCGGTAGAAACATGTTCACTTCTACTCGAATTTTGGGTTTAAAACCTGCTATAAACTTTTTTCTTTGATTCTTGTTGTGAACTTTCTCAATTACTTGTATTTGTAACAAGGTCTACCAAAATCTATCCTCCATATATAAGGGAACATATTTTCCTTCTCAAGCTGTGTGAAGGTGGCCCATCGTTGTCTAGCCCTAGCTTTGTATAATGGAGGTAAGAAATCCTTCTTGATGAGGTTCTAAAATTCCTTCCAAGATTTAGGTTTGTACTTGTTAATTCTAGTCATGTTCCACCATAATGCTGCACTTTCTACTAAATGATTACTAGCACACTTGATTTTATCCTTCTCGATGAATTTCTCCCCCGAAAAGTAATCGTCAAGTTGACTAAGCCATACAAGTACTGTGCAAGTATCTTTCTTGCCATCAAAATTTTAAAAAGTAAAAGTTTTGCGGCTAATTTTCTTCTTCTTCCTAGACTCTTGAGCACTAAGAGTAGCTTGCAAAGTTCTCTGAATTTGGTCCCCATTGGAGTCTGAAGATTCACCATTACTAGTACCTCTATGCCTCTTCTTTGCGGGAGAACCTATCCTCTAGATCCCTTCTCAATTCCTTCTCAACTAAATTTGGTTTTGGAGTGCCTGATTTTTCTTTTGAATGGTTGGGCGTAGAGGATTCATAATGGAAAGAGAGATGTAGATAGATAAAAGGTACAAATTTTAAATGCAAAAATAGATGAAAATAAAAATTGTCAAAATAGTGATAATACTTATTACTTCACTCGCAATTTGTAAGAAGTCAGAAGCTTGTTCAACTCATGCTGTGAGAAGAAAAATCCACAAGTGCCAAGAGACTATCGAGTAGTACCAAAGTGGGCATATACTTTGCCATAGAAAACTCAAGAGACTTTGCTTTTGAATTCTTCAAAAAATTGGAGTTAACTAGTCGCAATTTAATGTCGAAAATTAGACCTCGGTGAGCAATGCTATAAATTGATGTTATGCAACCCTTTGCTTAAATTTGCACACCAATAACAATTTCTAAAATTTCTGCTATATGAGTTCTCAAATCTGAAATTTTTAGGTTGCTTATACTGTCAAAAATCTCTTAAAAATTATCCCTCTTTAAAGAAATGAAAGGTTTTCTTGTAGGCCTTTATGTTAAAGTATTTGGAAATATTTTTGAAGTATAATTTTTTTTAAAAGCTTAGCTTTTATAAAGCTAAAGATTTAACCAAGCCTTTTTCACGACGCCTCCCTGGTGTGCTTGTGGCCTTCAGTGCCCCAGCGCGAGAAGGCGATGGCGTGGCCAACGCAAAAATAAAAGGGAGAGAGGGAATAGAAAAGTCTGCGCAATCGATAAAGAGGGAAAAAAAAAGGCTAGTAGGTAGCACAATTCAGCCCGAAAATCAGCAAAATGGAGAAGATGGAATGAGAGCCCTCAAATCAGCAGACTCCTGAAGCTTCTGGCCTTAGTAATTCTAAGAGTAGGGTGTTATTGCTCTTGACTTGCTGATTGCATCCGTGCTTCTTGATCCTTGAGGGATGAAAGATTGAAAAAATTGGTTTTAACCAGTGATCTTGTGGATACTTCTTTTGGAGATGTTCCTACAGTGAAGGATAGCGGGCTAGTTTTGCTCACTGCATCTGAGGAGTTTGTTTCTCCTGTTGCCTTGCCTTCAGTTTTTGTGCATACTTTTCCTTTGCCAGGATGATATCTCTCGTAATGTTTTTGAGGAAGATAGTGGGCTATCTTTGCTCACAGCTTCTGAGGGGGATTTGTCTCCTATTACTTCGCCTCCAACTCTTTCTTCGTCAACTAGTGACCAGGATGTGTTGTTGGTCCCTTTGCCTTCTATGGAGGAGGAGCCTGCTTCTACGTTGTATGATGCTATTGAGGAGGCTACTACTACATCAGTTACCACTACTATGAATGTTCCTATTTTCCTTACTCTTCTGTGTGAGGATTTTGGATTGTGGTCATGTGTGTCCATGATCGTGCGTGGGGCATAGTGGTACTTCTAGGGATTGAAGGATTGGGATTTGGATTTGGTTGGGCTTATGGAGTCTGGACATCAATTTTCAGAGGGGGAAGTTGAGTTCTTACATCTGACGATGTCGACCTTCAAGGAGGATGCTATTGTATAGCATTTGGCTACTTTTAGTAGTACAGAGTTGGAGCAGATGAACTGTATTTCTTTTTAGGGTATTATCTTCTTGGAGCTACAGGCTTCTAGGGATTTCTGTGGCACTGTGTTTGCATTTGGGTTTGACATCGATATTTGGAGCAACACGACGTAGCCTACATGGTTGTTTTCTTCTAGAGGAGTGGTGTACCTGGCAGCTTGTTCTGTTGCTTTTGTAGCTGAGTTTTACTGTGAAGATTGCTTGTGGAGCTTTCTTGGGACACCTATTGTTGTTGCATTCTTTTGTCTTTGGATAGAGGACGACTTCTTTGGCTTTTCGGAGTTTATTCAGTATCTGGTGCTGATGAGAGGGGGTGTTAGCATATTCATCCCCATATTCTGTCCATGTATTGTGTCCATATTTGATCCCTTTTATGGCCCTTGGTTGTGGGTTGGCCACCCCTATTTTTTCCTATTTTTTGGTATTTTTCCAGTCGGCCATATTATTTGTCGAGTCGGCCAGGTCTTGTGCTCCAGTCGGCCAGCCCTTCATGACCTCCTATATATAGGTGGTCTAGCCTCTTCACTTTTTTCATAGCTTGGTCATCTTTTTGTATCCCTCACTTATGAGACCTTTACGTCTCTTGCTGGGGATTGCTTTCATTACAGTATATTCAGCATAGTTGCTTCTCTCTCTCTTGCACTTCTCAGATCAACACACTCTAGTTCTCATCTTGCTTCCGCTCTGTGCACTCATCCAGAAGAGAGGTGGTTTTGTGAAAAAAGTGACTTAAAACCCTTGCCCTTAATCCAAATCTTCATCCAATGGTCCAAAAATTTCCCACGATCTTCCAATCCTTTGTCCAAGAGTTTCTGAGTCTTTGCCCCCACTAGATTTTTGTGAGCTTGTTCTTTTTTTTTTTCAAGTACAAGTATCCATAACTCCTATACCACTGTCACAAGATCTCTAGTACCTCTTTAAGAATTAATCAAGCACACATACACATTAAAGGAACAAAGCATAGACTTAATTCAAATTAACAAGATTAAAGAATAACATAAAAACAGAAAATAGAGTAAACATCAACATCGACACAAGTTTGTTTGCAATCTCCTCCCTCATGCATGCAACTCCCTCTTTTTCACGACATGAATATTTTGAGAATTGTATTCAAAATTTAGCCCAAGGAGCTAATAATAGTTGTGTGTACAAAATAGGGTTTTAATTTTACAAAAATAACTCAAGCACTAAATTTTAGCTTGTTCACATACTAAGTATTAAATAACCAAAATTCCTCTAATACATGTGCTATTAAAATAGCAAATGCTACGCACAAGCGCGCATAAATAATATGTACAATCATTTGGCACATGGCCAACCAAAATAATCCATATGAAATAATAATCCAACATGTCATAGACAAGATCCTTCATGTGTGACACAGGCACTACGCATCACCTATCTCACAAACGTAAACACATTAGTTGTTCCAATTAATTTCTATCACAATAATTAATCCCAATATAAAATATTGATAAGCATAAACACAACATACACTCACCATTTGTTACACTTCAATGAGAGTATCATTATACACATCATCTAGCATGGCATGTCATTTGCATAAACCACTTGCTACACTTAGACTGTGTAGTTATTTAGTGTAGTCCACTTGTTTTACTTAGACAACACACAGTTGTAAAGCATGGCACTACTTGTTACACTTCGATAATATATACCCGTCAAGCATGGTCTCAAGCGATACCAATAACACTAGGTAACTAGTATTTAATGTGGGCTCCACCCACAATACCAATTCACTAGCATGGCACATTAGCTTCACGTGCATCCCCGTTAAGCCAAAGGGTGGACATTATGTAAGACCACGACACTTCAGTCCTTCCGTACTTAGAGTCTCCTCCTTCTAATCTGAATGTTTTTGGAATATTTCCTCCCATGGGGACTCTAGCACTTGAGGGGTTCCCTCTTGCTAATCTTTAATTTCTCTCCTATAATTCTGACTATATCTTCCTCACCATTATGGCACTAACTATTGGGTCGAGTAGGGGAGGCGTTATTGGCTTGGGTTGCAGCTGTCATTGCTTGGGTCACGGCTCAGAGTTTCTTGGGGTAAGTCAATGAGGTATGCCCCACTATGTAGCACTAAAAACAATGACCCTCGTGTTAATATTGGATACGTCTATGAGGTATTCCCTTCTGCATGACCAAAATCGATGGCCCTTCCTCTAATATTGGGCCTTTTCAGTCTCGGTCCAACTGCCCACTCGTCATGCCTACTTGGGCTTTTTGGTGAGCTTGGAAGTGATCATGGTGGCTAGCTTAGAGCCCGCGGCTCTCGAAGCCTAGCATGGGCTTGCCCTCATGTGGGTCTAGGTATGTTTCTTGTTCTGGCCCTTTGAACCTGCATTCAATGCCTTGGGTGTGTGGGGTTAAACTATCTTAAGCTTTCCACCATTGTACTTCATCTCAATACTCTACGCAAGCAAGAGAACCAACTTGAAGTCCATGGTTGAAACATTCACACATCCTATAGGATCTGCGACGTGCCCATATAAGGATTTCCCCTTCTTGTTCACATTAGATTTGTGCAGCTATAAGGCTAGGTGAGTGAACTTGATGGATGGCATCGCCATTATCCCCACAGGGACTACACCCCTCAATTTGCCTTCACTCTCTTCTTTTTGAAAGCCCTCTCTAAGGTGCTCTGTGTAGCCTCTATGGCACAGAGCACCAAATGTATAGTTCTGATTAAAAAATCCCTTGCCTTCGATGTTTTTGGTTCTGGATTTAGGGGTAAGCTTCTTGCTCGTATAGGTATTGCCAAAAGCATAGGCATAGAGGATCCTCAAGAAATAGCCCAATCACTCCTTGAGCACACTCTGCCCAATCACAAGAGAAGGAAGCTCAATATTGTAAGAAAGATTTTGTAAAGATGATGTCTCACTTCTTATTATGAATACAATACAGTTTTTGCAAACTTATTTTCATCAAGTATATCATTGTTTTTTCTAGTTTGTACCATCAATGTTTTTGTGAATGCATCAGAAATGACCCTGGGAGCCTAGGGGAGAGTGCCAGAACAGTGCGAATTTTGAGCCTACACCGCCGCTGCTGTAGAGCCCAAATTCGCACTATTTTGGCACAGCTTCCTCAGCCCTTCAGGAGCAATTCTGATGCATTGGATGACAAATAATGTATTTTTACACATGATTAAAGGTATTTTTATCTTATAAATTACTGTTTTTCATAATCAATGTACTCAACTTCATTATAAATGCATCAGAAGTGATTCTGAGTGGCTAGGGGACCAGTGCCGCAGAACAGTGCGAATTTTGAGCCTACACCACTGCTGTAGAGCCCAAATTCGCACTGTTCTAGCATAACTTCCCCAGCCCTCCATGAGCAATTCTGATATATTGGATGACAAATAATGTATTTTTACACATGATTAAAGGTATTTTTATCTTGTAAATCACTATTTTTTATAATTAATGTACTTAACTTCATTATAAATGCATCAGAAATTATCCTTAGTGGCTGGGAGAGCAGTGCTAAAATAGTGCAAATTTTGAGCATGCAGTGCCGCTGCAGAGCCTAAATTTGCACTGTTTTGGCATAGCTTCCCCAGTCCTCCAAGAGCAATTCTGATGCATTGGATGACAAATAATGTAATTTTACACATGATTAAAGCTGTTTTTACCTTATAAACTATTGTTTCTCACAATTAGTGTACTCAACTTCATTATAAATGAGAAAGAGAGAGAGAGAGAGAGAGAGAGAGAGAGAGAGACTGTTAAAACTTTGCTGTTGTTGGAAGTTTAACACAAATCCGTTTTTCTAAGTAGAAAATGATATTTTTGATATACAAATATACTAACATGGATTTTTTCACCAATAAATTACATTTATGAGAAAATTTAAAAAATAATAATTTTTGGGGTCCCCACAATTTCGAGATCTCATGGATGTAGTGGTTCCTGACAGTTAGTTATGTTTATGGGGTTGTGGGAACCTGACAGTTAGTTATGGATGTACTGGCTCCTGACAGGCTTGTGACGTGACCCTTGAATTACAAGCTTTTTGGAGGAAAAATTTTATTTTCATCATACATATTGGTTGGGTGGTGTTTTTTCCACCTCAAAATGTAAAAAAATAAAAAAAATCACTTTTTGGGGCCCACCTAAATACGAGAATGTTTTGCTGATGTGGAAGGGAGCTATGGTGGGAGTTAATGAGAAAGGAGATTTCAAACTGACAAGAAAGATTCAATTTGTAGAGAGTGAAGATAAAAAATTCATACATATTGGTTGGGTGGTGTTTTTTCCCTCAAAATGTTTTTTAAAAAATCACTTTTTGGGACCCACCTAAATACAAAAATATTTTGCTGATGTGGAAGGGAGATATGGTGGGAGTTAATGAGAAAGGAGATTTCAAACTGACAAGAAAGATTCAATTTGTAGAGAGTGAAGATAAAAAAAATCAAAAAGTAAGAGAGAAAGTATGAGAAAAGTCAAAAAGTAAGAGAGAGAGAGAGTATGAGAATATTCCCTTTAAAAAGTGAAACTAGGGGGTATGGCTAATGTGGCAAGGCAAAAAATAGGGGTCATCATAGCCTTTGTCTCCCTTAAGCCCAGCTTTTTAAGCTCTAATCCCTTAAAATTAGGAATCCTTAGGAGGCCCTTTTTGGGTCCAAAAATTTCCTAATGAGAAGCTAGACAAGAAAAACTTCCAAGTATGCAAGTTTAGGATGACAAACTTCCTCATCGAAAAAGTATATTAGGAGTTTGTTAGAAGTGATGAGGAGCCCGAGATTCTAAAAGAAAATCCCACTCCACGACATACATGCCTTAGGCATGGCATAAGAAAATCCCACTCCATGACATACATGCCTTAAAGGCATGGCATAAGAGGGCCATCAAGTTTATGTATTAGCTCTCTATTGGTGTGTCTGATTCTATTACTGGTCACATATAGGATACAACGACACCTAAATATGCATGGGATACCTTAGTTAAGTTGCATAACACAAGTAACAAGGCTAGGAAGATATAGTAAATGATGCAAGAGCTACATAATGTGCAAAGGAATATGTTATGTATCAATGATTACTAATTGAAGATTACAGATACCCATGCCTCTATTGGAGCACCAATTAATGATGATGACTTGGTGTCAATCACTTTGAATGGGTTTGGAAAAGTCTATGATTAGTTTTGGACATCTATCCTCCAAACTCAAATCCCTTCTAATCAGTGAGGAGATGAATGTTGGGAATGAATCATCCTCTAATACTATGAGCAGGCCTTGTATATAAACACAAGTAAAGGTAGAGGTAGATCTTCAAGTGCATGCTGATATGGAAATAGGAATCATGGAAAATAATATCAAGATTCCAACTCGCAAACATGTGGAAGAGACCACTCTAGAGGCAGGGGGAGTTAAAGAGAGGCGGTGGATAGCAAAGAAATTAAAGTGGAAATAGCAATAATGCAGAGTTCTATTATTAAGGCAAACCAAGGCATGTAGCAAAGGATTGCTATAAAAAAAAAGAATGACATAAAAAGTGGGGGAGTTATAGCAATGGAACTATGCATTGTCAAGTAAGCATTGAAGATAAAAGTGAGCAACTCTTTGCGATGCACAATATGCTAAGTTCTACGACTGTTAATGCACAAATTTAAGAGATGTATGGTATGTTGATTTGGTTGTAGGACTTACCATGGTGGTTCATAGAATTAAGGGATTTGGAAAAACCAGATTATGTAGAAACATGTGATGATATAGCATGCCACTCTATTGCACATGTTGGAAAAGTCTCTTTTTCTATGTAGGAGGATGGCAAAATGAAGTATCTTGCTGATGTGCTTCATGTGCCAAACATAACAAATGAAGTATCTTGTTGATGTGCTTCATGTGCTAAACATAACAAATAACCTAGTTTAAGTTAGAAAAATGATTAAGCGGGGTCTACAAATTGAGGTTTAACCCTCATGGATGTTACATGGAAGATTCCAATAACTAGTGCCGCTTAGTTCTAAAATGAATCAGATTTGGGAGAATGTTTAATTAGATGTACACATGCTTGAATTGAAGGCTTAATGTTTGCACGTACATATGTGATTGCATAAATTATATTTGGCATAAACGCAATGGATATGTCAATATTCAACTATGTAGGCCTAAAGTATGGTTACAAGTTTGCCAAGTTCTAAGTGGATGGAATGCACAAAGTATGTAAAGCATATCATTTCGATACGCAAGCTCAGCATGCATTTTTGCATGATAAGCATGTAAGTCAAAGAGCTTTCGGATGAGGTTCATTCTAATGTTTAGGGACAAACAAAGATGGAATCAATCATAGGATGCCATTATTATGTATCTTTCATTGACAATGATTGCAAGTGAAGTGTTTACTTACTTTCAGAGCTTCAAAGCTATGGTAAAGAAAGACAATGGCATGCACATAAAATTCCTAAGGTCAAATGGTGGAGGAGAATATTTCAGCAAGGGATAAAGGAGAAATTTAAATGCAAGTACACCCCACATCAAAAATGGGATTATAAAAAAAAACATCTATTATAGAATTTTTCTTTGCATTGATGAATGAGAAAGGGATGCCTCATTATTTTTGGATTGAAGTAGTATAGCAACTGTAAAATTATATTATAAACAAAATGCTCAAAGCTAGATTTGGCACACTTAAAAGTGTTTTGGTGCATTATGTGTGTACATGTACTAGATGAGGTGAGAAGGAAGTTGGATCCCAGGGCAAAAATTATATTATAAACAAAATGCTCAAAGCTAGATTTGGCACACTTAAAAGTGTTTTGGTGCATTATGTATGTACATGTACTAGATGAGGTGAGAAGGAAGTTGGATCCCAAGGCAAAAACTGTATATTCATTAGTTATTCCCTTGAGTAGAAAGGTTATAGATGCTATAATCCCACTATACATGTAATGCGAGTGAGGAGGAATGTTGTGCTTCATGAGGTGGTTGATATATATGAGAGTGAATAATTCTATAGAGGCTGAAGCAAAGAATCAGATGGGTGCCTTAAATACTGAGCAATAATCACAAGCACTTAGCAGGGATGTGTTTCATGAGGTGGTTGGTATATGCAAGAGTGAAGAATTCTACAAAGGCTGAAGCAAAGAATCAGATGGGTGCCTTAAATGCTAAGTAAAAATCACAAACACTTAGTAGAAAATGAGAGCCAACATGACTATTGTGAGATCTTGGTCAAGTAGGTTGAGGTAGAATGTTAGGCATTCTAATGTGTCATGTGGTGGTACTACATGTGTTGAAACTCAGCAAGTTCACATGTATCACGTAAGGGAATATCAAGCATTATAAAAGGTTGATCCACCTTTTCTTTTCCCTAGCATGATACATGTGAACTTATTGGATTTTGTGGATTGTGCTAGTTGAGGAGCCTTCAGAATGGCTAAAAGGACTAGTAGTTTCTTTAGCACCGAAAGCATGGGTTGTGGTGCACCTAGTTGCCTTGGTACCAACAATAGTTGTATCATGGTTCCCATGGTGCTAGCAATAAGCACCAATATTATTGATATCTAGGCTTTAATAATGGACACTCTATGCTTGTAAAGTTTTGGTTGCAAATTACAGACACCAAACCATATCTCTTCGTGGAAATAAGTGTAGGGGTGTCCAACTTTAGGAATTGTGGCTTGAGTTTGCCCTTGGGGTTCGACTGCCACTGTTGGCCGATTTGGTTGAGAAAATTTAATGCCAAATCATCCATGCTTATGTCCTTTACTAGTACTCTTGTTGGTGCTAGTTTTGGCTCCTTTAACTACTGTTGAGGCTTTGGATGATGTATCCCCTTATCTCTTAGTTTGGGTGGACAACGTATACATCCTTGTCTTGGAGATTGTCTACAAAGTCTATTACCTTGTGGTAACACTCATCAAAGGTGTAGTGTCTATACATATTGAGATGGCCATGAAACCTCTTTCTTGAGACACATTAATGATTTGATAAATCATCTAGCCTTTTGAGAACATCTCATAAGGAGATAATTAGTTACACATCGACCAAAAGTCCCAAAAATCACACGGTTATTTACATGATTACTTGGCCAAAAATAAAAAAGTCTTATTCTCTTACCCTTAAAAGATTCTGGCATGAAAGAATCAATTTTTTTATTTTTCATGACCGTGAAAATCAAGGATTTTCACGTCAACAACCAACACAATTACTTGGCTAAAAATAAAAACTTTTATCCTCTTACCTTGTTTTTCACAACCATGAATGTTTTTCATGCATGAAAAATACCAAGATAATCATGTCGTGAATTTCTTAAGAAATTCACATCAAAACATTTTAATCAATTGAGGATATTGAGATGTCCACATGAACTAAATTGATCATCTAAGTTCACCACAAGTGACTTTAATACAAAAGGCTCAAAAAAGTTTTGCGTGAAAAACTAAGGTTTTTTTACATGAATTTCTTGAGAAATTTACATCAACATTATATCATTTATTTTAACTTCTAAGGTGACCAATCATTGGATATAACCTATGAGACCTTATTGGTGGTGATTTTTCATCCAAATTTTGAAACAAGTTTGGTGTGAAAAACCAAAATTTCTCACGATCATAATTGTCTCAAGTTATTTACGTGACTATCTTTAGATATTCGCACCGGGATTATCTTTTGAGATAACTTATTTGTGAATGGTGCTTGGTCTAACTAACTAAGGGAATAGTAATCAAAAGGGTAACCTTGAGCTAGAGGGATAGGTTTAAAAAAAGTCAAACATGAAAAACCAATTATTCACATCATGAATAACTTAGCCTTTGGGATGCCAAAGGCTCATAAACCAAAAAAAAAAGGATCTAGAGATTGATATTTGGCTTGCTGAAAACACCATTTCATGCACTTGAGATTTGGAAAAATTTTGGTAGTAGACAAAGTCTCTCTCCAGATGATAGTGTGCATCAAATTATCAAGGATCATCCTACCAAAGGAATATTGGATCTAGTCCTTTGTCTAGCACACATTAAAGTGCGTTTGTCTGAGGTAGTCTACATTCAAGCAAGACAAGTAGGCGACGAATCGATGGAAGGCGCTTAGATAGTTAATGAGCAAGTGGAGGAGAGAGTTTTGAACTCCCCCCACTCTATCCCATGGCTTGTTGTGAACGTTATAAAATGGTTATTCGAGATGCAACCAGATGCGGAACAAGAGGCTCATTCTATTGATGAAGGTTGTGCAATGAGCAACATTTCAAGGAAGTGTCACAAGCCGGACCTCCTATACAAACCTTTGTGCAAAGAGAAACCTTTAACCATTTCCAAGAGCCAATCTCTTATACTTGTAGGATAAAGAGGGACACATAAAGTATCGCTAGAACGAGAGAAACTTTTTTTCCTATGAGTGAGATGGAAATAGAAATGAAATTCAAGGAGGCCCAAAAACAATTACAAATCTATAACCAATAGAAACAAGAACTAGATGCTAGAACTGTCCTATCAAAATATAAACATGTGGACATATCAATCAGCTCACCAAGATCCATTATTTTTTCCTAACGTTAGGTGGGAAGGCACATCAGTGGTATAGGATGCCTAAGCTAGAAGATAATGCCAATTTCACTCGGGCTCTTAAGAATCTCTTTGTGCCAAACTTTTTTACAAGCAGTGACAAGTGGGTGGTGGCCGCATAGCTCTACAACATTAAGCAACAAGAGCATGAGTCGATGAGAGATTATGTCTCTCATCTTAAGAATTTTGAACTCTCAATGTAAGCTTCAAGAGAGGCTCACTGAACAATTATTGTTGTGCTTTCAAAAGGGAGTACGAGACCCTACAATGCATGACTATTTACTTTTGTCGAAACCAGCCACACTGGATGCGTGCTGTAAATTGGCCAATTTAATTTGAGCATAACATGTTAGAATTACCTCATCCTAAGGAAAACAAGACTCCGTCTTTGGCTACACTGTCAAAGTGTCAAATTGACACTAGGGAAAGGCAGGTAAAAAGTATGACTATTAATGATCTAACATCAACTATGCTTGAAAAGGTTAAGCTAAAGGAGGCAAGGAAACCTCCCAACAATACACACCTTTACCCAAGGAAAGATTTAGTCTTGTTTTCAAGATGTAGCCAAAACCTTATAAGCAGGGAATGCCCGTTTGTGACCTAGACCATTGCTCCATTATGCACAATGCCTTGAGAATCATGAAACATCCATGTGTAGTTATGGCCCTCAACAGCTACTAGCACAAATGTCGATAGCTAGAACAACCCTAGCTTTACCAGTGCCACCAATCTAATATTGTACCTACACCCACATCAGGACAAGGATACGCACACGGAATCTATAGGGTTCCTAACGTGACCTTATTTCCACTTGTCCTACCACCACAACCACCTCCACCAATGACTACTTTGATTTGCTTGAAGAACTGCGAGAAGAAAGTGAATACCCGCGTGAGGTCATGAACTGTTATGAGGGGCCATAGGATATTATGCCTGATTTCTACGTTATGAAAGTGGCAACACTAGTGCCTATCCAATGGAAAGGGAGAGACATGAATGTAACAATGCCCCTTACAATTTTACCATTACAAAGGACCTCATCGGGTAGCAGAGTACCCACACAAACTAGTTGCTTTTGCTTAGTAGCAAGCTCCACATCAAGTATTAATAACTCGAGCATTAACATGTACAAAGTGTATAGTGGACCATCTAATAAATAATTATCCATACAAATCAAATGGGGAAGTGACAACTTCCACTAATCATAACAACAAGCCTTTGCTTGATAGTATACAACCAGGATACATTATAGCACCATTAAATGTGCTAACACATGCCCATGCCCACAAGATAAACAAAGACAAGGTGGATGTTCACCAATCATCAGCTTCTACCTCTAGAAAGCTAGACGACCAAAAAGGGTAAGCAAGAGTGAGTCAATGATCTTGATCCATGAGGGACAATAAAAATAGGGTCAACACAGTCAAGAGAGTGTCCTTATACAAAGAGCCCCCAAAAAAATGACCTTGGAAAGAAGGCTAGCAATACTGAAAGGCATGGGAGAATGTCCCGAAGTAGAAAAAGAGATTGAGAAACTTGGAACAGCCAAGTGATTGATTAGAATCCCATGAAAAAATTGAACAAAGGCTAATAAGGAGGAAAACCCTTGAGACAGTGTACCCTTGAGAGAACATAAGGTGAAAAAGAGAATTAGACATCCTAGAGCCAATTCGAGAATAAGGGAGTAGCAAGAACTTAGCTCCATGGGTGGGTCAGGAGATGACCTCATGAATAGAATGTTTGAAACAATGGATGAGGTGTATACTTCTAGGTGCATATCTGGTTAGGGGAAAAAGTGATGTAGCATATGGACCATGGGATGAAGCCACCCTGATAGTATTCTTGTCATCAAAGGTGAAAATGTCTATTGGACCCTTGCTTCGTAGCAATCCTATGCTATGGAGGGACATAAAAGAATGGGCTAAAGTAATTTGAGAATCACATGTTAAACCAAGACATGAGCCAGAGGGTGAGACCTCACAAACAATTAAGGGAAGAGCGTAATGCTCCTAAATTTATATAAATCTTAGTCAACAAATTGGGGCATTATTATGAAAATGATGACACAAATATAGCCATTATTCATATCTACCATAACGAGCATAAGAGGTAATTGCAGGGTGAAGCAGGAGTGAGCGTCATCACAAAGAAATGCTAGGAGAAATGGGGAAAATTGACTTTAGAATAAACACGTCATTATAAAAATGGCTAATGGAACATCTGAAAGGCCCATGGGAATCTACAATGAACTAAGCTAAAAATATTTTTCTTATCATACCATCACACGTTTGTGGTGATGAATTTCTTGTGCCAACCAGATTCATATGACATCATACCTAGCAGACCCAAGGGAGGCTAGGTTGGTGCACGATTAGGCCTTAAGACCAAAAATATTTATGTATCATAGGTCACCCAAATCTTTCATTTCAAACTTCTTCTTAAGAAGCATCTTTACTCATCATCACTATCACCAATCAAGTCATCAACGTAGGTGACCACTAGCACAATCCCCTATCAATGTTTCTCACATAAATGACCACTAGCACAATCCCCTATCAATATTTCTCGCATACATGACCACTAGTACAATCCCCCTATCAATCTTTCTCATATAGAGTGAGAACTCAGCTTTGCATATTTGGAATTTTCTCATGCTTTATCTGACCATTCTCTAGGTGCCTATTGAAAGAATGATGAATGCAGAACAGCAAAGCACACTAGCACACGTGCAAAGTAGAAGCAAAGCACCACCCAAGCAAAGGCCAACAACTGGGTGGGTACCCCACCTGAAGATCCCGTGAACCACCATAAAGGTGCGGGATACCAATGGGCATTTTGCCCTATAGGGGAGTCAATTTGACCCCAACCCACTATGTGGGATAATACACTACCACATGACAACATGAGGAGTAGGATGGTAAGAATTCATTCCAACACACCCTGGATGCAAAGCCCGATATCGAGCAAGAGAAAACGAGGCTTTGATGCAAATCTCGATGCTGAGCAGGAGCTAACAAGGCTTTGATACCATGAAAGAACACCGAACACGAAACAACAGAGCACATGCGTAGAGTAGAAATAGAGCACCATGCGAGTGCACAGGCCAACAACAACCAGTCGATTCTCCCCCACCTGAAGATCTTGTGATACACCATAAGGTGGGGGATACCAATGGGCATTTTGCCCTATATAGAGGAGTCAACTCAACCCAACCCACTATGTGGGATAACACACTGCCACATGGCAATGTAACACACTGCCACATGGCAATGTGAGGAGCAGGAGGTTAAGAATTCATTCCAACACTACTTCAAGAGCCATAGAAGGCTTTGTACAACCTGCAAACAAAATCGAGGTGTGCATGGTCCTTGTATCCTAGTGTTTGCGCTCCATGTAAACCTCACCTTGTAAATCACCATGTAGAAATGAATTCTTTATATCTATCTGATGTAAAGACCATCGCTTAGGTGTAACCATAGCAATGGTGGCTACTCTCTGATGATTGTCATCTTATCAATTGGGTTGAATGTCTTCTTATAGTTAATGCCATATGTCTGTGCATATCTCTTGGCTACAAATCTTGCCTTGTACCTACGAATAGACCCCTTTCATTTGTTTTAACCCACTTACATCCCATTTAATTTGTTTTAACCCACTCACATCCCATTGCCTTCTTCTCCTTAGGCAAAGGCACCAAATCCCATGTCAGATCCATCTCTTCATACCACGTCATCCTCCTAATGCTTATGTCCAAGTCCTCCTCAAAACATGTGGACTCTATCTCTTGAATGGATTTGACCATATATGCATAATGATGAGTTGTATAGCTCAACTTGTTAACTAGATATCTAACCTTTCTTGACATGCATACACTTGGATCAATGCCAGGTGTTCTCAACCCTGCTTGGACTCTTTGTACATAAGTGTATGTTTAGAGCGAGCTTGTGCAAGTGAGATTATCCTTGACAACCACTCTCTCTCTATATATACATATACCTCCCTTCTTCTTCTCACTCTTCTTTACTCCTCCCCTCCTCCTCCTAGCCCACCCTGCCCAAGCTCACCCAACTCAGCTCGCCTAGCCCTTGATGTTCTCTCTCTCTCTCTCTCTCTCTCTCTCTCTCTCTCTCTCTCTCCTATTCCTCTCTGAGTATGATCGTGATATCATATTCAAGTTTCCACCAACCTAATAGAAAGAATAGTGAAACAATTTCGATGGAGCACAAGTATGATGACTATCTTTAGACAAGAGAAAACACATCATGACAATCTTTGATAGCACTATTAAAGTAAGTCACTACTTGGGGATGTTACAAGGTGGGAGTCGCTCATGTCCTTGCTATAAAAAAAACTAGATCTTATAATTGACACATACTTCATAGAGATTCTTTACCAAAAAAATGTACACTTGTGGTGTACAATGATAGAATAAATCAAGTGGTTTTTCAATCTTTTTAATGTTAAGTACATGCATAAAGACATTCCCATGTGATGTCTACTATGATGAATCCTTCACAAGGCTAATAATATATCCTAGTAAACATGAACACAAGGTCCAAGCACAAACATATAAGAGAGCCATTGAGAAGACCAGATCGTTGGTTTTCAACAAGAACTAGACATGGATGGGAATACTGATCCAAGAAAGATTCAAATGACTACTACTAAACAAATAGTCATATCGTCTATAATGAAAGATAAGAGGGAAAAACCTTGAGCTTGTAGAAGATGTTAAGCTCTCATATTTACTAGAAAAGATGAACCCCCTTGTGGAGGATTGAAAGTAATCCGCTTTGTCTTTACAACAAGAACAAACCACTTAAACTATTGATTGTTGAAAAGCACTTACATGATTGTTTGTTCCAAGTTATAAGGACGTTAGTTACAAAGGAGAGGTTAAAAACTTTTCATACTAATGCAAGTTATGATATCATATTGCTATTAAAAAAGAAACGTATATATGATTTTTTAAGGGGAGTAGATTTCTAGAGCTTCGGGAGAGAAACGATTAGGAAATGATGGCTTACATGGGTGTGAATCGAACACACAAGAGTACCTAATTGGAATGATTGATTGGAAATTGTTATGATCATGCGTATGTGTGTTATTGCCTTGCATATGAAGTGAAAGAGAAATCTCAAGTGATTTTTTGGACCATGCTTAATCAAACCCTAGAAAGAGCTAGGCATCTAGAAGCACGCTTTCATGGGTTGAAACTCAAGGGAATACAATGAGATAGTGTTCAATGGGGGACCAACAAATGTAATGGAGGGGCATGAATAGTCTAGGCATTTCCATTGCTCATTCATAGAACACATTACATTAGATTGAGTTGTGCATAAGGATCTTTGCGTGAAGAATAGTCTTGTCACTTCCATTGGAAGAAAATCTAACTTTATACTACAAAGAAATATTAAGTTGAGCATAAGGAGCTTTGCAAGAAATGGAAAGTTAGAACAACTATTGGAAGAAGAAATGGCTTAAAGTACGGTGATTTGAAATTGGTGGAGGGTAAGGGTCCAATTTGTTAGCAATGAATAGCTAGTTGAGTTGGTGGCAAGCTTGGCAATTGCAAGTCATGAACCCTTGTACTTATGTGAAAGCAGGTCCATGCTATATAGTATAAGAATTCGGTGATCAACATTTCTAGTATCTTTGTCCTTCTCTCTATGAAGCAAGAAAAACTCGGTGGTAAAATGCCTGGTGTGTTTAACCTGTTGAAGCTTTACTCAAGTCTCAAGGAAATGCAATGATGTGTTATCCATCGTTCCAAGGCTCCAATGAAATCCAAAAATCTATTATTTTATGATGGGTTAGACTGCAAAAGACAACTGTAGATTTGAGGGAGAACATTTTCTACTGCACATCCATGCGTATCACAAATTAGCGCACTATTGAGATTGTACTCTAGTTTAGCAACAAGTTTTTGAAGCCTTCATTCCCTTCCCACAACTTTCAAAAGCAAACACAAAAGTCAACCATCCGAGAAAGTGATCAGGACTTTAAGGGACAAGGATCCAATTTAAGCCTTGACAATGCACTCAAATAGTGAGCTCTAGAGGCAGAGCTTAAGTAAACACTATGGCTTGCGATATGTAGGTTTAGTGAACACTATCAAGACTAATATCTAGCCCTGAATAAAGAATCTCTGCTCTTCTTTTTCGACAATGCATTGCTGCCACCTCTAACCCTCTATATGTTCAACAGTAAATACAATGAATTTTCCAAAAGCTGGGTAACTCCTTAAAGCAGCATCCCTGTGTCTGGTAAAGATAGCCTTCTTTCTTGTTTCCAAATGCACTGTTGAGCCTTAGAAAAGTCTTAGTTCAGAAAGCAAGTTATGCAAGTATGCTTTGGTTGGGAAAACTTATAAGCTTGGGAGAAAGATATTCTTACATACTTCACAATTACAGTACAGGTTAATTAGCAGTTCACTAACTGCTTAAAAAAACCTCATAAATAGATGCATAAACACTCCCCTTCGTGGTACATACTTCACAATCACAGTACAGGTTAATTAGCAGTTAACTAACTGCTAAAAAAAACCTCATAAATAGATGCATAAACACTCCCCTTCATGGTGCTGACCCCTCTTAAATTCTTAGAAGATCCTAGGGCAATACGTTAGATCCTCTGGTACATTACAAAAACATCTAGATCTACAAATCTTCTAGCACAATCTGTAGAGAGTGATCAGAATCAGAAATGGTACAGCAAAAAAAAAAAAAAAAGGGACACGAACACTTTAAAAAAAACAAATCCCATCAATTCCACAATAGCTCAAGGCCCAACTACTACTACTACCATGTTCAGTGACCGTTATCACTGTAGTTTCGGTTTAGATACCTTCACATAAGGCAAACCACAAAAATAATGTAGTTCAGGACTCCAATTGAGCTGCTGGGCACGGCAAAACTGCAAGTATGTGTTGGCAAAGAAAGTATCAAGCCCAATCAAGAAATGCCACCATGCGTGCCCATGAGGGTTAACCGCCCATGTGGAGATTTTGTCGCAAAACGCCCAATCCAGCACCCAACATGTGCATCCCAACAACATAGAGAGTATGTACATATGAGCCAGCCACTTAGCATGCTGATCTGTTGTGTGTATGTAGTACTTGTACATTCTAGGCAAGCAAAGCAAACCCAAAAAGAAGTAATGAATTTGATAGCTTAGGATAAACCGAAGCTGAGAATGGACTATCGCAAAGATGGAACCATAAATGAAAAGCACAGTTGGCATGGTGCTTCGGTAGTGCCAGTCTGGAGAGTAGAGAACATAGAAATACATGAGCATCAGCCAAACCATTGGGGTTTCTTCACTCTGTTGATGGCTGCAGAACTACCAAATCATTAGCATGATTCTCTCTCTCTCTCTCTCTCTCTCTCTCTCTCTCTCTCTCTCTCCCCCTTTGACCTTAAACAAAAACATGCAATCCTTCCATCACATTAACCTTCAAGGGGTACTTGAGAGACCACACAAAACAGAGGATATGGACCCAACAGCTTCTGATCCCGCCTGGAGTAGCATGCAAATATACGTGAGGATGCAAGCACACAACCAAAGCATGCAAGAAGATGGTTGACAGAAACACTTGATTGAATGTAAAGATTCCAGAACCTTCTGAATGCATTAAGCTAGCATTAAAATTCCCATGCCTAGTAGCTTGTCTTCAACAAGGATCATCATGACCCCTGCCAATCTAAAAGGCTTTATTGCAACCCTCACCCTTTGTCCATCCCAACATTCTGCACCAATGCAGATTTGTTGCGGATGGCAACGGTGCCATAATGCAAATGTGTGGACCTTTCACGACACTGCAAAAGCTCCAATTTGATGGAGGAGGGGGATTTTTTCATGCAGAAGCTCCAATTTGATGTAGGAGGATTGATTTTGGATAAATCCTCAAATTTCTCCAGCTGCAATTTGATGGTTTCCTCCATATTTCAGAAAATCCCTTTGTCCCCTTATTGCTGTAAATGACTGGGGGGAGTGACTTAAGGCGTTGTAACATGCGGAAGCTTCGGGATCGTTCCGGTAACTTCAATGCTCAGAATTCAGCAACGAGAAGAACGCACAAAACTGAAGTAGATGTGCAGAACATATATATATATATATATATATATATATATATATATATATATATAGAGAGAGAGAGAGAGAGAGAGAGAGAGAGAGAGAGAGAGAGTAGGAGGACACGGTATTGGGTCCCAAATACCCTCTGTAGGGCCCTCACCACGAATGGTGTATTTGCTTTATTAGAATGATACAAATCAGAAAATAAAAACTGAACCTTGACCTATTTTGGCTGAGATAAATCTCTGCCCTTGACCTTCAACCTTCACCCTTGAGTTAGCTTCTCCCTCGGCTGACCGGGCCCTTGAGTTGCTGCAGCACTTCGTGAAATATAAGATGAATGGACTGAAAACAGGACTTGGGTATTTATACCCCTTCATGTATCCAATCGGCCACTTCTACAGGAGTCAGCCAGCATAATAATGCTCACGACTGGCTAAAATAGTAATAAAATGCTTGAAAAAGGTATTCACACTTCTGTAAAGTGTCCTGGCCATTTGCTCATGGCTATAGACTCCTGGGCAGCCTGTGTGGGCTGCCCCACACCTGGCCAACAGCCATTCTAGGCCTTGTTGCCCAGTGGGCTGGCTGTCCCAAGGCCCTAGGGCTGCCGGCCAGCCCCTTACAGCCCATCACATGGCTGGGCATAGCCGGGGCCCTCCTGGCCCCTTGGGGGTGGGCCTACACCTCCCCCATGTCCACATCAATGGTCTTGGGGTAGCCCTATGGGCTGGGCCCCATCTCTACATGCAAAAACCTACATGCCTACACAGAGGTCTGGCATCCAGTAGCATACCAGATACACAGAGCCACTGACATCATTCCAGAGGGAGACTCATAGTGCAAACTGACACTGCTTCATGTGCAGGACAATGCACACCTGACCTCAGACGCATAGAGTGGAACCCTGACTGACTTGTCCCGGACTGGGCTCACATGGGACCAGCTTCTTCCACTCCAGGTCCTGCACCTTCTTGTTCAGATATGTCCACGTGGCATCCAAGTGTGGGATGCACGTGACATCCCCTTCTCCTTAACTTGACGGAAGCTGCATAGCCTCCAAATAGTCCATCAATAAAGCCAGATGGTCGTCGAAGAACTCTTTGTCAAGCCATACCGCTTCATGGGTCCCTCGGTCCTAAAACTTTGTGAGGAACTGTATTTGTCTTCGGCCTGAGCCATGCTTGAAGCAATGCAAAAGGACCTATTCTGAAACCATCACTTCAACTTCATCAATGATATCTGGTTCCGCTTCGTCTTTCACTTATGAAGGGATTGGACCTGTATACGGTTTTAGCCAATTGACATAGAACACATCATGCATAGTCCAACTCGAAGGTAGCTTCAACTTCATTGAAACCTCGTTAATCTTTCTCTGGATGAGAAAAGGTCCGAAGCTCCTGAATGATAGCTTTGGGCATCGCTTGCCCACCTCTTTCAATCTTTGCTTCATGATCCCAAGATAAAACCAATCTCCTTCCGAGAACTTCATATCCCTTCGGTCTTTGTTGGCCTATCATGTGTAGGCCTTCTGTGCTTTAGCCAACCTGTCTTTCCCTACTCCAAAACCTCCTGGTAAAACTCCGTCATTCTGTTCGCTTCAGGCACAGAAGACGAGGTTCTCGTCAACAGCGACTAGAATGGTCTTCCAAACGCTGCTTCATATCTTGTTAATAGTTGAAGAAAAGAAATCATTCAAAATTGAACTAAAGGCAAATAAGATTCCCACTTACCTTGCTGATAGTGAACATAACACTTCAGCACATCAAAGGCCAACTAGTTCTGTCCGGCCATCAGTCTGTGGGTGAAATGCACTGGAAAAATTCAATTTAGTACCAAAGTTATCAAACAATGCCCTCCAAAAATGACTGGTAAACTTGACATCTCGGTCTGACACTATGGTCCTAGGGATCCCGCCAATCGAGTACCAAAGCCGAATGAACAAATATCCTCGACGGTCACATTGGCCCTACAAGGGATAAGTATAACAAATTTGCTACATCTATTAACAATAGTCAAGCACTGAGTATCCTGGACTGGGAGACAGATTCATGACAAAATCCATGGATATATCTTAGAAAGGTCCTTCGGGCATCGGTAAAGGCTGTAACAATCCTATCTTCTTCCCACGAGGAGCTTTCACTTTCTCACAAATTTCACATTGTTGCACATATGCAAACACATCTCGCCTCATTCTTATATACCTAGATGAATCCAGGAACATGCCCAAATTCACCTTTTAGAAACGTGTATGTTATATACTCGTGATAGTCATCCCACAAGACTGTATAACTATCAACTCCATAATGCATAGTATGGACTAGATACTACGACATCCCCACTAACGTCATCAGTGCCCAATAGTGGGTGTAGAACTATCTATCAAGATATGCTCTCACACATGCACTCCACACACACACACACACACACACACACACACACACACACACAAGAGCATATATTCACACAAAGCCCTTCGTACTGAGTTTCTGTCAAACCTCCAGAGATGCAGGGCAGACTCAGCCATAATGAAGCCTAGCACTAAGGAAAGTAGCAAATAGAAAAAATTAGTACAACAAATAAGTGGTTAATAGAACAAATGCACCGCTAATTTCTCCAGAGTTGAATTCATGCCCCAATGACCACTAGTGATGGCGTCATGGACATCATGGAGAAGAGCTACCCTGAACGACTTCATGACACACAATCGACCTTTGTAGAAAAGCCAACCATCACGTATCCAAAAGTGACATGGTCCTATGGCATCCAATGCATGTTTCCATTGTGTACCAAATTCCTCGAAATCCGCGTACGTGTTCTTCATGTCATCTAGTCCTGTGCCAGCGAGGTTGAGTCTAGTGGTCTGAATTAAAGTCACTTGTCCCTTCCTGCTTAAAGCATCGGCCACTGCGTTAGCCTTTCCTGGAAGGTACTGGATTATACCACCGAATTGCTAGAAGATCTGGCTCCAACGGTGTTGTTGATCACTCCACTGTGCACTTGGCATTGTCTGAATCCAGTGTAATGCCTAATGGTCAGTGCGAACCTCAAATTCACGGCCATAAAGAAAATGTTTTCAATGTTTCAAGGCCTGAATAACTGCTAGGAGTTCCCGATCGTAGACCAAGTAATTCTTTTCCGCGGGCAGTAACTTACGAGACTTGTAAGCTACTGGATGGCCATTCTATTGTAAAACACCTTCAATTGCGATGTTACTCGCATCGGTGATCGCTTGGAACGGCTCGTCCCACAAGACAAGCGCTAGACAAGGCCTTTCTGACAAAGCCACCTTAAGGTTCTTGAATGCCTCCAACGCTCGTGGAGTCATTCAAATCCGTTGCCTTCTAGTCTTAACACCCTTTAGCAAATCAGTGAGATCCGCCGGAGGTCAGAGAACTTGTCTATGTGGGTGGAGTATGCCTGGCATATACCCACAAAGGATCGGATGTCAAACGCGGTCTGTGGTACTTCCCAATTGATAATCTCAACCACCTTGGCTAGATCAAGTCGGATGCCCTCGACACTGATAACGTATCCAAGATAGTAAACCTCAAACAAATAAAATTCTGACTTCTTCTCATTGACATAGAGCTCGTTACTTTCCAACAACTTCAGGACTTTCTCCACAACAATGTCACTCACAATGGTCAAAAATACCACATGGTAAGCATAGTTCCAAGGAGTTATTTTGATTCTAGGACTTAGGGAGTCGTGGATTTTCCACCTGTTTGATGGGATGTAACACATGGACATGTTTAAGAGATGGAATATGTTATAACCATTGTCCTTCACAATCTCTATTAATGGGATTGCATGGACTTTTTGTAACCTAAAGTTCATTCCAATTTGGTGGGGTGAAAAGTAGCTAGAAGCCGTATGTTGTCTTCACGCTATTCGAGGACATGGGAAACACGTAGAAATTACCGGAGAGTTTTCTGCTTGCCCTAAAGTAGACGTATCTATTGGTTATATGTGAAAACACAATCTCTGTTCACTCTAAGATGAGGATTGGACAAGGGAGATCTTGTGGCTGAAATATTGTACTGGGACTCAGGATTACATGGCACTAGGACTTGTTTGTGCATTAAGTGGACTAGTGTTTGCCGACAACTAAAGCAAGATGCCATTTGGTATGACAAGTGAATTGTGTTGTGGGTCTGTGCTAGGTTGCATGGTAGATATCTAAAGATTCGCTTATAGAGATTTGTCTCCTTATGCATTCATGAGAACGTGAATTGAACAAAAGAGGGAAAGTATGTTACATCCCGACAAGCCAATGATTAGGGCTAGGGATGTGTGGTAACCCAAGATTAGGGTTAAGGCTTAGGGGGCATGGGAACCTAGAGGTTTCACACATGGGCTAAGGGTGCTAGCAAAAAAAGGTCTAGATTGGGTAAGAGCTTACAATTAATAGCCTAGGGCTAATAATGGCTAAAATCTTATAAATAAAGCAGGAAAGCTAATAAATAAAGCAAGGGCCAATAATAGCCAAGTTATTACTATATGAGTGACCCTGGGGTCACTTACTAGACACAGGAGATCAACTAGTCATGTAGTGGCCTCACGCTAGCAAGGAAGTGTGCAAGATCTCGTGGCCACGGAGCTGCAAGGTGTGTGGTTCAGCCTAGTGGCATGGAACACTAAGCTAGGGCCATCAGTACGAAGCAAGCAAGATCCTGTGGCCATGGAGCTGCAAGGTGGACGATTCAGCCTAGTGGTATGGGACACTAGGCAACCAAGCAAGCTCACGGCAATTAGACCTTAGGCTCAGGGGTGGCTCTTGGCATTGAACCTACAGTTGGGTGGTGAGACGCTAGCCACAATCTATCACAATCATGCAGTGCATACTATGTCAGGTCTATGAAACCTCGTTAGGGTTCCGATTCTAGGTGAAATAATCCCCGGGCATGGTCTATGGAGACCTTACAACCAGGTACATGCTTTTATAGCCTTATCTTTTGATCAAAGCCTAATAAGGGCTGTTCACACCCAAAGAGGGTGTTCACACCAACTCACTCCGAAACACCCATCAGCATGGCCATTGATACCGAGGGAACATTCTAAAACTATTGTCCCCGTTTCTCTTCGTCACTTTGAGTGATATTGGGGTTACATCGGATGGCTGTGTTTTCCTACATGGTATTATGTTTGCATACACATGCTTTAATTAGTGCAGATCAGAAGATTTTGGAACAAATAAGCACAACCATATCTATGAAAAGAGCCCCACCACACCTCTTCTAGAGCATGAAAAGGCTTGCTGGAATCGACTATCCTTTATCAAAACTCAAATTAGAGTCACCTCTTGGGAGCTACAAGAGACTGCCACCAAACATGTCTAGAACCTAAGATGCAAAACAGTCAAATGGCCCAGAGCCAAGAGCCTAGAGCCCAAAGCTAATGCAGGAACCACCCGAAGAGCCTAAGGTTCATAGTTCTACAACCCCGTGGCAAGAAAATTATTGCGAGCCACAATATGAAGGGCCACAATAAGTGCAGAAGCTCCCCGAACCCCGTCCATTGTACCACAACCAGCTAAGCCATTCCTGGGGTGGTCAACTTCTGAAACTTGGATTCATCACATCAAAAAAAAAATTGACAAACAAAGAGCACCTTGAACGATCTTGTAAATTATGGTCTAACGACCATTGGAAGTCATGAATGAACTACATCGAAGGCACAAGATCTTGGCATAACCTATGCTTCCATCAAGACCTTGACCAGGCTTTGTGATTTAGTAGTTAAAATGGCACTCGTCTAAAGGAGACATCAGACTTCGGATTGCAAATCAACACTACTCAAGGCTCAAGAAAATGCCTGGGTCTCCACTAGCTCCCATTTTTCAGACCCCAATTTACTAAAAAAAATGGCAAAGTTCAGCAGCATGCCCGGATGACAAGGCAGCAAAAAGTTAAACCAGAGGGCTGTGCAGAAATATGGGCTGCAAATGGGCAGCTCAAGCCCTGTTTCAGGCATGCTGGGCAGCCAAAGGCCCCTCCCTATTGGCTGCACAGAAAGATGTGCTGACACGCCAAACAGCTTTAATCTGGTCGAATGCAGACCAGACCTGTTGGTCAGGCTACATCTGGGCCTCAAAGAAGGAGCCCTTCCCATTCCTAGCTTCTAACTTCATCCTCCAAGCTCCTCAGATTGTAAAAGCAGCCTTCCTTCTCTCTGGTGTTCATCCAAAGAAAGTTCCCACTTCACTCATCAACATTTCTCCACCAGAGCACACACGTTGGATTTTCATACTTCCTTGTTCTTTGTGTTTTGCCAATATATAGAAAAGAAAGATAAAGAGCGCAGTGTACAAATGTTTTGAGCATTCTTAGAACATGTAAAATAATGTGAAAGCTTTCAAGTAGGAGAAACTTACACATGCTGCAATGTGCCATGGAAGAGCATACTCCCTAGACCCACCATGATGGCCACAAGGTTTAATGTACTGAACCGTTTTTCAAACCTTTGACTTATTGAGTTAATTAGACCTAACACACCCAAGAGTATGCCCGGCACATTTGAGATAGTGTTGTAGAACTCTGCTATATATGCTGAAACTGCATAATGACTCTCACAAGTTGTGCTAGAAGTAATGGGTCCCCAGTAGCCATTCACATCAACTGAGTCTGCCATTGCACCACTTGGCAAGAAGAGTCCAAATCTTTGCTTTTCACATTTGACCACTTATGCTGCAGCTCCTACGTGTACACTACACACCCACACAGATGTCAATTTTGAGATGAGAACATATAGGGATCAGCAACACATAGCACCCCCTGACTACAAGAGGTCTGCAAAAACTCAAGCATCAATCTCTCTCTCTCTCTCTCTCTCTCTCGTCATAGATGTGGAGAGCCTCTATACAGTCATAGATGTGAAGGACCCACTTTGATCCCTTCACATTGTAGCATTGTACGCTCTCTCTCTCTCTCTCGTCATAGATGTGGAGAGCCTCTATACAGTCATAGATGTCAAGGACCCACTTTGATCCCTTCACATTGTATCATTGTAGCATTGTACTACGGGCACTTACAGTGCTGTGTTTTGTTTTTCTCTCAGCTCTAGTTAGGTTTCTTTATCATGTTTTGTAACATTTTTAGTCTCATAGACCCTAAAGTAGATGTTAATAGAACTCTCTCTCTCTCTCGGCTAGTACACATTGAACGCCATGTGTAATGCATTTTAACCCATTTCAGCTTGCTGAACAGGTTCTGAAGAGAGGATGGTGCGAGACTCTCAAATTGCCACCAAAGTCAAGGAAAGTCAGACACACTAGTCAAAGTCACAGGAAATTGATTGAGGGAGTCACTGGCCCTTCAAATCCACATGGAAGGATGACAAGTGTTTTGAAACATGGGAGACTTGCACCGAAGCTTGGCAAAGAGGTAAGCATACATTAACCACTTCAACACCAGAACCAGTAAGACTCTAGCAAATAAGGCATACGAGTCAGTTGGTGAGGCTGCGATATCATGAGGTACATCAGTTAACCAATCGAGCTTCGAGCCTCAACTTGTTGTTTGGCCTGCAGAAATCCTCTTCTGCCATAGAAGACTAGTAGAAAAAATATTTTTCTTGCTGTGTTTCCTTTTCAACACTACAGATTTAGCTGTAAGACCTCCATGGTCTTCATGTTTGCTCTCTATCTCTCTCTCGGTTTTTGAAGTCGGAATCAAAACTCAAACCAAAAAATGAAACTCAAAGACCACATACAGATGGCTTTTGATACTTCCCTGATTTACTACTTGCTTTGTAGGATGTTTTTTTTGTTTGCTTTGCCAGACCATGGATTGAGGTTAAGTTTTTTGTTTTTGTTTTTGTTTTTCGAGCCGGAGTCAGAAATGAGCAAGCTCGTTTTGGTGGTCTTTGCCAAACCATGGATTGAGGTTAAGACAGATATGGTCTTTATGATATGTAATTTGTCTCATAGGTTATTTTGGCCTTCCGTAAACATTAAATATAACCCCTCTCTCTCTCTCTCTCTCTCTCTCTCTCTCTCTCTCTCTACCAAAAACGGAGAAATGTTTACAAGAGTTAACGAACATCAAGAAAAAAATTGCTACCAAGAATACAAGTTTGGAATGGATCGATGGGCAGATACACTCGTTCAGTTGATGAGAGGTGCACGCACACGACCAGAAAAAATGCAACAGTGCAAAACCTAATTATAAACCCTAATATGGCAGAAAACAAAAAACCTAAAAATGAAACCCTAAACACAGAGAAACCCTAAAAAAGAATGTGTGGCGTGATACCATTTATTGGCCTATGCTATAAGGGTTAGGGTTCCACACCTTGAAGGTATCCATGGCTAGAGATAAATATCAAAAACACGGAGAGCCACCCAGGAGCACCCCCAGCAGTGCAAAAGAGGATAGATGGAAGAGGCTTAGCCTGCCCGGGTCGCCCCTACCCCGAATCCCCGTGACCACCATAACGGTGGGGCATGAGGGAGACCATGGGATTAATTATCCCTTTATAGGGGGTCACATTGACCCCAATCCCACATATGGGATATTGGATGCCACGTAGTAATGTAGGAGAGGAAGGCAACAAAATCAATGCCAACACTTGTCACCATTTTGGGCATCTCCAAAATTCATGTGTGTGGATGGGCTTTGGATGCTCAAAAGATCAAGAATGTACAAGCTTTGAGAATGGGGGATTATCCAGTTCAGAGGACCAAGTATTCGTAGCATGGTCCAAGCACTCGAGACGGGTTCTTGGACACAAAAATGAGCTTTGGAGCTCAAGTGTCAAGTGGAAAGTATGTATGGCGAACTCTTGAGGATTTGGAAGAGATTGAGCAATGAAATAGGTTTCAACATGGTGTTTACATGTATTTATCATGTGGTGGAACACAAAGAGATCATCTCCTAAATTTTAGGAAAAGTTGCTATTTTTAGCAATCTCCGATGGAATTTCCGTTTGCGGCATTACCTCCGGAATTTGACACAGATCAAGTATTGCCAAAGTGCCATTGTGAAATTAGCTATCATCTAGGATATTTTTAGAGCTAGAGATTGTGGAATTTTTGGCCTTTGGATTTGGGACATGTGGAAGATAAGAGGATAAAAGTGATGTCAATTCAGCCCCACACATGTCATTGTAGCATTTTCTTGCTTATTTGAATATGAGAGAGTTATCTCTTGGGCGAGTTTGACTCCTTCACATATGATGCCCAATATTATTAATAATGTCTAGCCTCATTTAAGTGAATGTGAACACATGAGTTTATAAATTGTTCACCATAGAATGTACCAACAATAAGCCCAGCGGGACATGCCGTGACAAATTCAACCATGTGTCCAAGAGCTAATGATAGAGAGAGACGGGAGAGAGAGAAGGGAATAGGGATCTTACACAGTATACCACACTGAGCGAGGAACAGGCTCCGCCGCTTTCAGGAATTTATTCAGGAACTATCCACGAGCACCCTGGCCAAGATTAATACAACAATGAATACAAAAGCAAACAAATATGCCAATGTAGAATCCCAAGTCGAAGTCGGTGTCAGGGCATGAGATCTCTAATTCCGAGCACACCACGGGGATGACCCACAAGTATCCCTGATCAGGCTAATAGCAGATCCAATATCCAATATCCAAATCCAATGGATCCATGTCCAATGAATTTAATATCCAATATCCAAATCCAATGAATCCAAGTCCAATGAATCCAAATCAAAATCCAAAATCCAATATCCAGATGTAAGCTGAAGGTTTGCACAGCATAGATATGCTCCTGCGAGCTCCGCCCATTCCCCCCTCCCGTCTCCCCGCTGCTTCTCACCGTCGCGCGCCCCCCTCTCCCCCCCCCGCCTGCCCCCGCCTTCTCCTCCGCCTCTCCCCCGCCTCCTTCCTCGCTTCCTCCCCCGCCATCTCTCCCCCCCCCGCCTCTTTCCTCGCTTCCTCCCCCGTCATCTCTCCCCCGCCATCTCTCCCCCCCCCCCCCCCCCCGCCTTCTCCTCCACTTCGCGGCTCTTCCCCCCGCCTTCTCCCTCACCTCCCCCTCCGTCTCGCCCCTCCTCCCACCGCTAGCTCCCCCGCCTCAGCTCCCCCCTCCCGCTCCGCCCCCGCTATCCTCTCTCTTTCCGCCTCTCCGTTTCCTCGTAGGGTTGTGTCCCTCCCGTTGGTGACCCCGGTCTCTGGCCTTTTCCCTCTGGAGGACTCCATGGAAGCCGCTCCGACTACCCCTGCCGATTCCGGTCTCCGTCTGGAGTTCACAGATGCAGATCATCAGTTGTTTGTTTCCACAGTATCCGCTCTTGAGGCCTCCTCCTTGGTCTGCAAGATAGTGGGTAGCCGTCCGATGCGGAGAGAGCTTCGCGACCTTCTGCAAGGCAACCTCATTGGCGTGCCTGCCAAGATCGTCAGCGTCGATTTTTTGGGACGTGGCTACTACCAGGTGGATTTCGAGTCCCCCTAGGCAACTCAGACGGTGCTGGCTCGGAGCCCCATTGACCTCCGCTCATCTCGGGCGTTCCTGGCGCGATGGACACACGGTTTCGACCCCGCTTGACCTGGGCAGGTGGTGGAGACGCCTCATACAGCGGCTTCAGTGATAGCTCGGGCAGCAGGACTCCCGGCCATTCGTGTTGTGGTTCCGTCACCGGAGTCCCTCCCGAAGACGATCCTCCTCCCTTGTCTTTCTGGAGGACATCTGATACAGCGCGTGGAGTATTCGGGCCTCCCCGGCCAGTGCTACATCTGTCGGGAGATGGGCCACCTCACACGCGCCTGTCCCCGCAAGGGGGTTCATCCTTCACGCTCTGCCGCCTCTGGACCCCCTTCAGGAGGCCCGAGGGGTGGCCATCCACCTCAGAGACCGGACATCCCTGGCTCGTCTCAGCAGGCGCCATCATTCGACGAGCAGGCCCCGGCGGAGGATGCCGCGCAGACCCAGGAGGCTGGCGGATGGCAGGAGGTTCGCCGGCGAAAACGCCCGGCCCGCAGGGACCGTCGCAGACGCCAGCAGGCAGCACAGGCTGGCGGACAGGCGACTCCGACTGGCGTCGAGGCACCTACCCGCACTTATGCTCCAGTCAGGGATAGGCGGCCAGCAGGTCCCACCCCGATGGACGAGGATTCAATCTCAGTGCCCGTTGAGGCCACCGGTGGAGCCCCCCACGTGGAGACCCCGCTCCCGCCTCCCCCCGCGGGGGGCCCCGCCCCCTCCATGGAGCAGATTCCTGAGGATCCCGGGCCGCACTCTGCGACCCCCGGCCCCTCTTCCCCTCACTCGGAGAGCACTCCTTCCACCCCCCCCCCAGCCCCCCCCCTCCCGCCTCCCCCGACGGCCCCCCCCTGACAGCTCTCCTCTGGCAGATGCCTCTCCATCCTCTCCTCGCTCTCCCCCCTCCTCTCCGCGAGCCACCATCCCTCCCTCGGCCTCTCCAGGATACTCCTCCAGACCACCCACTGCCCCGGGGCAGCGCAGCTAGGTAGGCCAGAGTTCAGTTCAGCGGCGGCTGTTCCATCGCCACTCCGGGCCGGTGGAGATGGCGATCCTAGCTTCGCCCGCCACAAAGTTCTCTCCAGCCTCCCTTGGGGGGCCCCCGCGAGTGATGGGGCTCCCAATGGATTACGGTTTTTTCATGTGTCTCCAGCTGGATGCTGGCCCATTCGAGACACTGGTCGCGCCCTTGCGAGTTTGCGTGGTGTGCCATCCCTCTCGTTCTCCTTCAGTGGTGAGCAGCATGGTGGCCTTCTCCTTTCCTCTTAGTGTTGCCCCAGACACAGCATGGGATTGCAACTCTGTAGAGGAAGTTTTGCGTGATCAGATACTGGAGTTTTCTCACCACTTCAGTGACTTGGGGCTCACAGACCTATTGCAGACCCGATTACACTCAGCCTGCATGAGCTTGTTTGGTATAGGAGATTGGCGGGCGGATTCGGTCCACACCTCAGTTGAGGCGGTGCTACTGATTCTCCTCCACACCGCCCCGAGGATGCAGCCTACCTTTAGATACATATATGCAGAGGATTGGTCTCACGCCTATGCCCTGGACAGGGCGAAGGTGGAGTGGGGCTGGACACAGAGACAGGTCACCCTCTTTTTGGAGAGACTCCGCACCCGAACAGACAGTGACTATTCTCCTTCCAAGCCGGCGCCCAAGACTCACAGAGTGGAGGGCAGCTCATCCAGGCCGGCTGAGAGGGGTGAGCCAGTGGCGGCTGCTTCACTTGCCATAGCTCATCCATGAGGATCCTCTCATGGAACATCCAGGGTCTTGGTGGACCTCGCTGCTACATTGGTCGGGGCAAACTTCGCCAGGAGATCCAGAGGGCTCTCGTTGGAGGACCCATAGATATCCTTTTCATCCAGGAGCACCACCTTTCTGTCGGGCGTACCCGCACCTGTGGGAAGATCTTGCCAGGCAGGAGTCACACTTTTTGGTCACCGGCATATGGCTCCCAGGGGAACCAGGGTGGAGTATGCATCTCAGTCAGCGAGCAGCTTCTATCCGAGGTTGTGGATTCTGGCACTCTGGTCCAGGGTCGAGCGCAGTGGATCATCCTTCGGGTTGGGGAAGACCGCATTGGCTTCCTCAACTTCTACGCCCCTAATGGGGCGACCAGGAGAGCTGAGTTCTGGAGCACCATTAGGCAGTCCCTCCCCATGGCAGACCATTGGTGCCTAGGGGGGGATTGCAACATGCAAGAGGATGCAGAGGACAGGATGGGGGGCAGCCAGGAGACCATTCATGGGCCGGAGCTCGCTGCATGGGAGGAACTAGTGCTGCACGTGAGAGGCCAGGATCCGTGGACTCTCTCGAAGTTTGGCAGGTTGCAGGGGAGTTTATCTTTCTCGCGCTCGGATAGACGGGCCACAGGAGTTAACCTTTCCCGCATCGACAGGTTTTACATTGATGAGTGGGCTTGCGATAGAGGTGGCACTGTGGGTATACTTGCAGACTCCTCGTTTTCAGACCACTTTCCAGTGCTTCTCCAGATCGAGGACCCTACGAGAGGAGAGCGAGGCCAGAGCGTCCGGATTCCAGATTGTCTCATAGAGGAGCCCGAGATTGCGACCAGAGTTGAGCAGGTCTGGCAGGAGCTTCAGTTCAGGAGAGGATCGGCAGCCAGCGATCTTGACAGGGGTTTGCAGGAGATCAGTAGGATGCTCAGACAGGCTGCCCTGGACCGTCTGGAGGCTTTCAGAGAGCAGGAGAGGAGCCTGCGGAGGAGTCTAGCTTCCCTTCAGAGACTTCAGGAGAGGGATCCTACGAGCCCTTGGATTTCAGAGCAGATGGAGTCAGCTCGCACAGAGATCAGATCCATCGAGGAGAGGAGGGTGGAGTTCCGATTCCATGCTCGGGCTTCTTTTTGGACACAGGCTGGAGACAGAGTGACTCGAGATTTCTTTGAGGCGACAGGGCCTCGCTTCAGACGAGAGGATCTCAGGCGGCGTCTTCGGCAGGCTGATGGCCAGGTAGTGGTGGATCCTCCCAGGGTTCGGGCGATCGCCACAGATTTTTACAGGGATCTGCTCTCTGCTGAGCCAGCAGATGACAGGGTGAGAGAGGCTCGGGAGGCAATCTGGAGCTTCACGAGACCGGTTGTGCCGGCCCATTTGCAGCACTCCCTTCTCTCCCCCTTCTCGGATACGGAACTGGAGGAGGCTCTTCAGGCACTTCCTCGGGGCAAATGCCCAGGAGAGGACGGTCTCTCAGTGGCCTTCTTCCAGAGGTACTGGGGTCTCTTGCATAGGGGTTTCACATTGGCATTCCAAGAGATCATGGAGTCGGGAGACATGCCGGACAGCATGGCAGAGGGGTTGATTCACTTGATCCCCAAAGAGGGAGGAGACAGACTGGAGATTAGACAGTGGAGACCGATCACCTTGCTAGGCACGGCCTACAAGGTCCTAGCTAAGGCGATCAGCAGGCGGCTTCAGCCTCACCTTCCGGACATCATCCACTCCACGCAGACAGGCTTCATCCAGGATAGGAGCATCCTGGATAACATCTTCTCTTTCTGGGAAGCTACGGCTTTGGCTAGATTTCGGCAGGAGGATCCGACAGTGCTCCTTCTCGACTTCAAGAAGGCATATGATCGGGTGGACTGGGCCTTCTTGGAAGGCACTATAGAGAGGATGGGCTTCCCCCCTCAGTGGATCCGTGGGGTCTCTGCACTCTACACATCGGCTCATAGCCAGGTGCTGATACAGGGCGTGCGCGGAGAGAGGTTCCAACTCTCGCGCTCGGTGCGGCAGGGGTGCCCCTTGGCACCCTTTCTTTTTCTTTTTGTGGCGGAGGCCATGAGCACTTTCTTGACGGCACAGGATACAGGTTTGCGGGGCCTCCAGCTCCCCATCCGCACCTCGGAGGAGCTCCTAGACTCGGAGTTTGCGGATGACACTGCTGTCTATCTTCAGGGAGGGGAGGAGAACCTCCGCCGCTTCGCCTCAGCCATGGACAGGTTTTGCAGAGCTTCGGGCGCTTTGATCAACTGGCACAAGTTGTGTGGGTTGTGGGTCAGTTCTGGCCCCCCCCCCCCCCCCCCCGACTTGGAGGCCAGTTGATGGGTTTCAGTGGCTGCCCCCCGCACTACAGTGCGCTATTTGGGATGCTATGTGGGCATTGACATATCTCCGGAGCAGCAGATAGCCCCCCTTCTTCTGAGCATTCGGAAGAAGCTTCTGTATTGGAGTACCGCTCGTTTATCTCTGGCAGGCCGAGTGGTTGTGGCCAACCAGGTTCTGCTTGCTACCATGTGGTACATCACTTCTTGCTGGGCCTTCTCTCGGGCGTGCATTGGCTAGGTGTAGAGGCTCATCAGGAACTTTCTTTGGTCTGGTGGCGACGGGAGGCCCGCCAGGGCCAAGGTGGCATGGGTTGTGATCACTCAGCCAAGGGAGAGAGGCGGCCTGGGCATAGTTGATCCTATTTGTCAGAGCACAGCTTTGCTTGGCAAGTTGGTGGTTTGTGGCCTCCTACCAGGCGCTGAGCCGTGGAAGGAGTTTCTTATTTCCAGGATTCTCAGCCGCACTCCTTCTCTTAGCGGCCCCTGGACCCCCAGCATCAGGTGGATCTTTGCAGAGCAGCGATCCAGAGGAGTGGGCCTTGGCTTCGAGGAGCGTTTTGCAGCTAGCCTTCTGAGGGCCTGGGAGCATCTGAGGCCGTCACTCTTCCAGACTCCCCTGGCCGAGTAGGGATCTCGCCAAAGCCACTCGCCTGGATCCCACTGAAGGCGAAGAAGAGGCCTGCTGTCCCAAGCCCGTAATCTCCAAGAATAGTCCTCCCCTATCGAGGCCGGTGAGGGGTCTACATGCCACTGTCTCTGATGAAAGCCGACCACCCGCACCCTCTGAAAGATACAACCCTGGAACTCATCCAAATCTAGTCGGGTCCTCTGAAGCTGGCCTCCCTCTCCCACCTTGAAGGTGAGTGGGGCGACTCTCTCTGCTGAGCCGCAGACCGCTAGAAGGATCTCATGCCGAGTAAAGACACCCATCCACTGTGGAGGTGGAGGGTCCTGTACTGGAGTCCGCCACTCCCGGGGGATGGCCGCCTCAATGTCCTGCCTCATCAACTCTCTGCCCCTCATCCCGCTGAGTCTCCTCTCCTGAACCTCTAGAGGCAGCTGCTGAAAACATATCCAGTCATCTAGGGACTGGGCTGGGCCGGAGCTCAACGGGCTCCACGACACGTGAGATCACGATCCAACCATATGACCACTGGGAAGTCGGATCAAGGGGTTCCACAGGGCGATGGCGGTGGTTCCGACGCCAGACTTCTCTTCGGCAGTCTCCCAGGAGGGGGACGGGCACAGATGGGAGATGATCAGCAGCATGACGGCTTGGCACATATGGAGAGCCCGATGCAGGGAGGCCATAGACCGCCAGGCGACTCCACCGGCGGAGGTCATACAGGCCCTCTTGGTGGACATCATTCACACCTTGAGAGGACACTGGGGGAAACTTCAGGGCAACTCGGACCGCATGAGAGATCGCCGCAAGGCGTTCCTCCGCACCTCGCAGCCTGGCCCTTTCCTCACAGCGAGGGGCGAGGATGTCACTTGGCACTACAGGCCTCCAGTTTGGCTCTTCTCACCTCACGCATGTACTACTAGGTAGCCCCCCCCAGAGAGCGGCCAGCCACGGGGGTGGAGCTCCGGTGTTCACTGTGTTTATTATCCCTCCTTGTGAGGTGAGCTTTGTAGCCTTATGGCGTTTTCTCATTAACTAATAGAAGGATCGTTTTTCCAACAAAAAAAAAAAATCCAATATCCAAGTCCAAATCCAAAACCAAAACCAAGTTCCAAATCCAAATCTCAAGTCCAAGTCCAAATCCAAGAAAACTCAATACCCAATCTGTAGAATATCCTCAAGAAAGCGAACACCAAGTTGGCGATGGAACCCTTAAACCTGATGGCGGATTTATGAATCCGGCGTCAAATCTCATGCCAAAAAGCTGAAGTGTACAAGTGGCAACGTCGATGGCTGAGGGCGGCACAAGGCAACGGCACAAGCGACGCTGGCGGCACAAGGCAGTGGCGCTGGAAGGCGGCGCAAGGAGACTCTAGACGGCGGCCGACAGCGCAAGGAGACGGAGGTCGACGGCAAAACCGGGCAGCAACGCTACACAAGCGGCGGAGGCAACGGCCGACGGAGCTGGCTGGCAAGGGACTCAAGAAATCAATGGTGATGATCTCCTTGCTCTCCGAAAACTTGATGATGATGATGTTGATGGAGGTGAGGATAATCTCCACGCTTCAATGAATGAGGAAAAGGACTTCTTTTATACCCAAGGGAAAGGGGGGTCTTGCTTTTTGCCAAAAGCTATCTGTCAAATCCCCACGGATCTCCTCGTAGAACGCTCCTAAACATGACTCGAAATCTGCAAAACAAAACCAAATAACGTGAAGGGGATGCAGACCCGACTCACCACCCAACCTTGACAGCTGTGGGTAAAACCCACAAGTCTTGGCTATCCCCACAAACCCACGAGCTGAGCTAACTAGCAAGACGTACCGACCAATCTCTACCCCACGACGTCCCATACCGCCAAGGAGCTACCCTCGCGGGCCTCGAGACTGCTGTCAGCCTCAGCTGCATATAGCAAGTGCACGTCTGCACTAGATCCAGGCTCCTAACCATAGAGCTCTCACAAAGACTCATGAGACTCTATGAACAATTGACTAACCTTCGCCACCCTTTTATAGGCTCTTGGCCGGTCACCGAGCGTCCACACTTGGACGCCCGCCCGTCCATACTTGGGTGCATAGTGGTTGAGTACTTTAGGTACAGTGCGGTATGGTACGTGTACAATACGAGTACGTAAAGTACGCATCAAGATAAGTACTTTAGAGAAGAAGTGGTAAGGCAGTCCCTTCCACTATTTCTTCTCCTATTAGTAGGTCTACAACTTCTTCTCCTTCCACAAGTAGCAACAATAGGTCTGAGAAGGCTCTTGATAAAGGCAAGAAAAAGATCAGATGCAACTATTGTAAGGCAACTCATCATGTCATTAAGAATTGCCCTAGGCTAAAGGCTAAAGAGGTAAAGAAGAAAGAGTCAAATGCAGCCACAATAGCGGATGCTTCTACAAATGCAGATTCTGCAAATGTTGTGCAGGATACACAATGGGCGTTTAGCGTGTATTGCCAGTATGACCCATCTGTACATGATGCATGTTTGGCAGTTTCTGTTGACTCTGATGTATGGTATTTTGACAGTGATGCTACAAAGCACATTACCTCGCATCGTGATATGTTCACTTGTCTTGAGACTGTCCCTATTGGGAATACTGTCACATGTGCCAATAATGCTTCTTACCCAGTGAAGGGCGTTGGTAAAATTATGCTTACTGCTGCAAATGACAGCGCTTTCACACTTTCAGATGCTTTGTATGTGCCAGGGATAAAGAAGAATCTATTGTCTATCTCTGCGCTTGCTAGACTTGGACTTGTAGTCAAATTTGTGGATGACAGATGTACTGATCATGATTTGACTTCTAGTGATACGATTATTGCATCTGGCACCTTGTTTCGTGGGCTGTATAGACTTAATTCTTATGACAAGTGTGTGGAAGATTCAGCAAATGCAGTTTCTGATGAAAAGACATTTTCAGATGCAAAACTATGGCATGCTCGTTTTGGTCATCTGAACTTTGCTAGTTTGCTGCGTTTGCAAAAATTTGATATGGTTGCTTCATTGCCCCCTCTTGAGGCACCATTGAAACATGTTTATGAAGGTTATATTTTGGGCAAAATGCAGCATTTTGCGTTTCCAAAGGATGGTTCTGTGCGGGCCACTCGCAAATTGCAACTTGTACATAGTGATGTATGTGGGCCTATGCAAACTCCGTCATTTGGTAAACACTTGTACTTCGTGACTTTCATTGATGATTACTCAAGGCATACATGGGTATATCCACTGAAGGCAAAGTCCGAAGTGTTTTTGCGCTTCAAACAGTTTTTGCTTATGGTTGAAAATGTATCCAATTTTACTGTGGGCACCCTCCATTCTGATCAAGGGGGGGAGTACATGTCTAAAGAGTTTGATGCATTTTTGGCTAGTCATGGGATAAAACACCAATGTACAGTGTCGTATACCCCTCAGCAAAATGGTGTTGCTGAGAGGAAAAACCATAGTGACAGGGGGACGGCGGGACGCCCACGTGGGACGTGGGAACGCCATCCCGACTAACGGCAGTTGCGTAACGGCGGCGGGACGGTCTGGGAGACGGGACGGCCGAGACGTGACCAGGAGACGGGCGTCCCCGTCCGGGGGGACGGAGGGACGTTGTCAACCGGGGATGGGGGGACGTCTGCAACGGCGCAACGGCTACAAATTCAAGCCGTTTTTTTTTCGGGTAACGGCTACTAGCCATTGGCGGCTGGCCGTTTGAGAGTTTGAGAGAGAGAGAGAGGGAGAGAGAGAGAGAGAGAGAGCTACCATATACTATATAATGGGCTTCCTGCTACTCCTCTTCTACTCAAGCCTTCCAACTTCCAAGACTTGAGTACCTCTCCACCATCTCCCTCTCCTACTCAAGCTTTCCTCTCCACTATCTCCCTCTCCTACTCCACCACCTTCCTCTCCACCCTCTTCTACTAGACTACTTCAATCTTCCCTCTACCTCTTCTCCTACTCTACCCTCTAAGCTCTCTCCACCCTCTTCTACTAGACTACTACTAAGTTACTAACTATTCATAGCATCCTCTTCTCGTGCGGGCGGTAGGAGTAGAACGGATGGGTGGTCATGGTGGGATGAGGTCAACTTCGAGCCTCCTACTCATGCGGGGAGGGCACGTCCATGGACATGCAAGCTTTGCCAATATAAGCGTGTGGGTGGGGCCAATAGGGTGAGGGCCCATTTGTTGCATGAGCCCGGTCATGAGGTGAAATTTTGTGAGCGAGTCACACCGGAGATAAGAAAGGAGCTTCTTGCAAAGCTTGCCGCCCATCAAGCTTTGAGTGCAAGCCAAAGGGTGCGTGGAGTGGATCCCAACACTTATGTCACTCCAACCCAAACATCAGGTTCTACATCGGGTGGTGGTGCATCTTCATCTACCCCTCTATCACGTCCTCCTCGTGGCACTACTCGAGGCTTCACACAAGCCGCCTTCTCAATGCCGCAACCTGGTCCACCCTCTCTCTCTCGTCGGCAAAGTACTCTTCAGGGGAGTTGGGATCCCAAAAAGGAGGAGGAGGTTGATGCCGCGGTGGCCCGCTTTTTTTTTCATGACCACATTGCTTTTCATGTGGCACAGTACGTATTTCACTCACATGATTTCATCATCATGTCTCACGGGTCACTATTTTGCCATTCTAATTACTTACCCTCTTTTTTTTTGAAATGATAAATAGGTCCGACTACTTCAAAACGATGGTGAAGAAGATTGGCGAGGACGGTCCTCACTACACACCTCCATCCTCCGAAACCTTGCGGACCACTATGCTTGACAAGGAGAAACGCCTTGTTGAGCAAGCGGCGGCAAACACAAAGAGACAAAGGGCTCGCAATGGAGTCTCTTTGATTGCAAACGGATGGAGTGACACGCAGAAAAGGTCTATCCATGGCCTTGTGGCATACTCACGGGGGGGGATGTACTTTGTCTCCTCACATGATGCTTCAGGGGGACGGGAAAGAGTGCGGATGTACTTGCTACTGAGTGGAGTAGTGCTGTCGAGATTATCGGCCTCGAATGTGTGATCGGTTTCGTCACGGATGGTGAGGCGACCAATAGGGCAGCGGGAGCTATTCTTGAGAGTATGTATCCTCAAATCACCGTCTCTTTTTGCATGGCACATTGTCTCAATAATCTTTTGAAAGATATTGGGAAATTGTCATGGATTGAATCGGTGATTGATGATGCATGTGCAATTGTGACCTTCATCAACAATCACACATACCTTCAATCCGAGTTTGGGAAGAGGTCCACAAAGGTCCTTCTCAAGTACTCGGACACTCGCTGTGCATACAACTTTCTTGTGTTGCATCGCTTGAAGGATTGTCAGGGTGCCGTGCGGCAACTATTCATCAGTGATGAATTTTGCTCCTCATCTTCTGCACGTACACAGGTAGGGATTTCATGCAAGAAAAAGGTCGACGATGCTGATTTTTGGGAGGACCTCAAGCGCACTGACGCCATGGTGCATCCCACTGTCCACTTGCTCAGGATTGTTGATGTTATGCAGCCATGCATCGGCAAAGTATATGAAGCCATGGACCAGATGATAGAGAGTCTTGAGAAGCTTGAGCCAGACGTAGATAGATATGAGGAGATCCACTCGCTTTGTGAAACCGATCCCGTCAAGTGGGAAAGACTCCGTTGGACACCCACACGCTTAATAGCACAACTTTAAAACCACAAATATGAAATGGACAACTTAAAACAACTTGAACTTTAAATGAACAGAAATGGAAAGATGGACACCAGCACTGGGGCCGGAACGGGCCGACCCCCCCCTCAATATATGATATATTTATTGGGAGTATTTAATGAATACAATGCTCCATGGGTTCTGAGAACCAGATAATGTCCATGTACATATGAAAACAGTACCAAACAAATAGGCTCGGATTTCGATGTAGAAAACTCGAAGTAGAATGACCACTAGTGTGGTCCAATCTCTACGGTCCTGTGCTTTCATTGGACTCCGCGGAGAGCGCCTCACTGGTGTTCCAAGACCACGCACAAACAGGCGCTCTCGTACTAACGCCTGGCTCTCCCGATCTCAGCACCTTTGGACCGAGGTTCGCCAATACAGCTTGGACAACCCGGCACCGAACGGGTGTGGCCGTAGAGGGATGAATCCCTTATCAGATTTAAACATTAAATGCTTTACTCAAATCTGAAAATCACTTACTTGTAGATGGTTGATTAGAAAACCAAAACTAGTGGTTTGCTAAAGCCACCCTTGTTGCCGAAACAATTGCCTTGTGGTAAACCACCAAGACAAGAGTCACCGCAAAAGACCACCACCGCCTGTGGTGGTGGACAATGTCCTAGAAGCAAGAGACCACTTGTTGATGATGCACACGCAGCCTGTAAGTGCTGGACACACAGCCAGTTGCTTTGAGGGGCTGCGTAGAAAGGAGGGGATGTAGTCGCCTTGTGAAGGTGGCCCACGTCTAAGAGCAGCCACAGCAGTACCTTGTGAAGGGGCAGCGCAGCCTGTTGGAGCAGCCGCCTGGGAGCAGAGGGTAAACACAGCTACCAGCAGAGTTTAGTGTTTTGGCGACTGCATGGAGGAGAGTTGGGAAGGGGCAGCGCAGCCTGTTGGAGCACAGAGGCAGGTAGCCTTCAGATGGTGGCAGCCGGCTGCAACCAGTAGCCGCCTAAGCACAGCAAATTCAGCAGCCGCCTTGGGGAAAACATGCGCCAGAGTACAGGCTGTGGGTAAACACCAGCCTGCGCAGCCACCTGGATGAGAATATGCGCAGCTGTACGGAGAAAGATGGTGACCACCTGCTGTGCAGTTCGCAGCCAGCCGCCTGGGGACAGGTACGTGCAGAATATAGGGAGCCGCCTGCAGCAAGCTAGTCGCCAGCAGAAAGGGAAGAGTCGCCGGTTGGTGAAAATCAGCGCCAGGGAGAAGCGATTGATTCCACGCTTGAAGGGGGGCCCTTTCTTAATAAAATTAAAGTGAAGATAACCTTAGTAAATTCTACACATGCATGTGGGGGAACTAGTGGGGGTTGGTGACCATGCCCACCCCCACACTCACTTAAAAGTGGGGCTCCCCACCTTGGCCCCAAAGCCTCTCTACACAATGACCTATAATCTGCGTGTCAACCAACGACCAAATCCGATAAAGCATCTAATCCTTCAACCCCATCGTGCCCAAAGGGGGTGCCCACTTTTTAAATAAGTGTGAACCCCTAACCTTATAAAATAAAGGGGTTAGAATAAAATAACATTAAAACAACATGTGTAACATACTTACCACCTGTTCACATGCACTAAAACTTGTCAGAATACAGGGCAGACTTCACGACTCACCGGCAGGCGTCCCCGCTCAGTAAGTAACACGTCAGGCAGGCAAACACACAAATACATGTCATGCGAAAACAGTTTCAAGCATACAAATCATGTGTGCATGTGCAAATAGTAACATGGACATATCTCCCGTTCATGGAACATGTACAAAATATCTGTCGGCACAAAACTGGCACGACATAAAAAACATAAAAACCTGGTCTTCCTATGGAGTGACAGTCCCATAGGTAAGACACAGTTCCAGGCACGAGTTTCCCTATGGTGTGACAGTCCCATAGGTGAAACACGGCACGAATACTGGCTCTTCCATGGCGTGACAGTCCCATGGATCGAACACAGTCCAGGTCATACACGGGTGGCACTGGTCTGGCTCCCGTCCATACGACACCATCCTGCTAACACACGGGTGGCACCAGTCTGGCTCCCGTCCATGTCAGCAAAATACTGGCCTCTTCACATGAGACACCGGCCTAGCCTCAAGTGAACGAGACGCAAAAACTAGGAATGGACCAAATGGTTGGCCAATTGATGACATCCCCCCGGGCTTCTAAAGAGTTGACCTCAACTTAAAAGCCTCAAGATATGCCTGCAACAATTGCGGATAATCTGCAAAATAATCCTCATTTACCCATTTGGCATCAATAGGCAAATAATTCTTAAACTTCACAAGGTATCTCCTGGAAAGCTTTCCTGCAGGTAGCTTTCTCTCCTTGTGAAAAACAATCTGTTCTGGCTGGAGGATCTCCTCAAGCTCTTCAATTTCTGGCGGATCTTCTGTGACAGGCTCATCAGGATCTGGCCCCACATATTTCCGAAATAGACTCACATGAAAAGCATTGTGAATCTTCCAATGACTAGGTAAAGCAAGCCTGTAAGACACTTCATTGATCTTGTGAATCACCTTGAAGGGTCCATAATAGCGAGGAGAAAGCTTAGGATATGATCCTTCTCGTCCTGGCCTCTTCCGAAGCCTAGCCTTCTCAAATTTCAGCAACACCCAATCACCTTCTTTGACTTCCATGTCCCTTCTATGCTTGTCAGCAGCCATTTTATGCTTATCCTGAGATCTTGCAATGGCTGTCCGCACCTGACCAAAGGCAACATCCAAGTCTCGAACATATTCATCAGCTGCAAAAATCTCATCCTTAGTACGAAGGATGGGTGGCAATACCACTCTGCCATAAATAATCTCAAACGGAGCCTTTCCTGTGGAAGCATGGATTGTATTGTTGTAGGCAAACTCAACAAGTGGAAGATACTTCTCCCATGCAGTCTTTTGATCTACCACATAACACTTCAACAAATCCAACACGGCTGAATTTGCAGCTTCACTTTGGCCATCCGTTTGGGGATGATAAGCTGATGAAAACTCAAGCTTAGTACCCATATTATCAAACAAAGCCCTCCAAAATAGGCTTGTAGACCTGGGATCTCTATCCCCAACAATGGATTTAGGCATACCATGATGCTTGAAACTATTAGCAAGAAAAAGCTTTACCATATGATCAGCTTTAATGGTTTTCTTGACAGGCAAGAAATGAGCTTGCTTGCTAAACCTGTCCACAATAGTCCAAATAGCATCATTCCCATGCTGGGATCTAGGCAAATCCATAATAAAATCCATCGTGATACTTTCCCAAGGTTGCGAGGGAATAGGCAATGGCTGAAGCAAACCTGGAGGCTTTTGCCTGTCAAATTTTACCTTTTGGCAAGTAAGACATGCACGCACATAAGCCTCAATGTCTTTACGCATGCTTGGCCAAAAGAAGTACCTCTGAATCATGCGAGTAGTAGGCATAATACCTCTATGACCAGCATATGGTGGAGCGTGACATTCGTCCATAACCTTTGGACGCAAATCCTTCACCACACATAGGCAATTATCCTTCATTAGATAACCCTCATTGATAACATAAGAGGCATGTGAATGACCAGCCATCAAATCAGTCCATATATGGCAAAAATCAGCATCCAAATGATACAAATCTCTCATAGCAGATAGATCTCCATGAGAGGCGACTGAGACTGCAACAATATAAGGCCTCCTAGATAGTGCATCGGCCACCACATTTTTCTTTCCTGGAGTATGCACAATTTGAAAATGAAACATGGAAAGAAAATTGGCCATTCTCATCTGCTTCTCTGAAAGCTTGGTTTGAGATAGAAAGTATCTCAAGCTTTGATGATCTGTCTTGACTACAAATTCAGCCCCAAGAAGGTAATGTTTCCATATTTTTAAGGCGTGAATTACAGCCAAGAGCTCTTTCTCATAAATATCCATATGAAGCTCGGCATCATGCAAACGACGGCTCTCGTATGCAACTACATGCCCTTCTTGATTTAGGACAGCTCCTATGCAATCACCACAAGCATCACATTCAACCACGAATGACTTGTGCAAGTCAGGAACAATCAATACTGGACCACATATGATCGCATGCTTGAGCTGCAAGAAAGCATCCTCTTCTTTTGAAGTCCATTTGAAAGCAGTTTTCTTCTTCGTGAGATCATGTAGAGGAGTGGCAATCATAGCAAAATGCCTTATGAAACGCCTATAGTACGAACATAATCCCAGAAAACTACGTACTTGATGTACGTTTTGCAATTCGGGCCAATTCCGAATAGTCTCTATCTTTGCAGGATCCATTGTAACTCCATCCTTGGATACAATATGACCCAGATAATGAATCTCTGAAAGGAAAAACTCACTTTTCTTTGCATTGACGAAAAGTTTGTGCTTCCGCAACTCTTCGAACACTGTGACCAAATGAGTTCTGTGTTCCTGCTCATTCTTGGAGAAAACCAAGATATCATCAAAGAAGACTCCTGTAAACTTGCGATGGGTTCGGAATATCCTATCCATCATACGATTAAAAGTAGCAGGAGCATTGGTGAGACCAAAAGGCATTACCAAGAATTCATATAATCCGAAGGCTGTCCTGAATGCAGTCTTATGGACATCTTGTGGCACCACTCGAATCTGGTGATAACCACTCTTCAAATCAAGTCTGCTAAAGCAAGCGGAACCATCAAGCTTATCCAAGATATCATCAATACGTGGAATAGGAAATCTGTTCTTGATGGTAAGCTTGTTCAAAGCTCTATAGTCTACACACATACGGAATGATCCGTCCTTCTTTTGAACAAGAAGCACAGGAGAGCAGTAAGGTGAGGAACTGGGCTAAACCAAACCTTTCTCTAAAAGCTCGTTGACCTGCTTCATAATTTCTTCTTGTTGTGCAGCACTCACTCGGTATGCGGGTTTGTTAGGAGGAGAACTACCTGGCACAAGATCTATACGATGATCTTCGGGCCTTTGGGGAGGTAATTCACCTGGCAATGAGTCAGCAAAACAGTCTTTGAATGCATTAAGAAAATTCAGCCTATCATTAGACATAGCATCCAAATTTTGATGATTTGGCACAAGACTATCACGCACAAAAACCAAGTACGCTGAAAGACTCTTTTTCATTGCTTTATTAATTTGGATGTGTGATACAACTGGGATGGAATCCCCTTCTTTGCCAGCATCAATAAAATGCATGCGGCCTTTATGCATAAAAGAAATCATATTAGACTTGTAGTCTTTGCGGGGCTCAAGCCTATGGTGCCACGGCTTGCCCAACAATACATCACATCCATTCAGAGGAGCAACTAGGAAATGCTCATTATCAAGATAGCCCTGGATATGGAGACGCAACTTCCCAATCAAAGGGGTAACCTGCACCTCTTTGCCAATAAATGCAGCTTCGGCTTCAATCTGAGGTCCCATGTTTTCAACCTCAATACCCAATGCAGCTGCCAGTTGCATAGAGATGAAATTGTCAGTTGCACAGTCATCAAACATGAATAATGCGGGCTGATCCTTGATTTGCCCCCAAGCCTTGCAAACCATACGCTCTTTTGCATCATGACCTGTATTACCTTGCACATCAGGAACTGCATGAACATTTGCTTTGGTGTGCTTGTCCTCGTGCTTTGGTTTACGATCTGGGCATTGCCGAAACATGTGGTCTTTGCTACCACAAGAAAAGCATTTTCCATCCTTAGCATATTGCTCTCTTTGTTCCGGGGTTAAGCCAAATTTGTTCTTTCTTGGGCCCTGTTCTTTAGATGTATAATTTTCAGCTTTACCACCCTTGTAAGGCTCCCGGAAGTTCTTTTTAGATGGCTGTCCACCCTTTTGCTGATTTGGGACAGCCTTGTCCTTCCCCTTGGAACCTCCTTGATCCTGCTTGATCTTGAGCACCAATTGCTCTGTAGCAAGGGCAGAAGCTGTGAGTTGTTGCAACGTATGTTTTGGGTGCAATTCAATACCCGATCTATATGCAGGTTGCAATCCAGAACGAAACTTCCTCTTTCTTTCATCTTCTGTGATTAGCATGAAGGGAGTCACTTCCAGCAACACTTTCCAAAATTTGTTAACATACTGTTGCACACTCTCATTATCTTTTTGCTCCAACCTGTCCCACTTTTGAGTGAGAGTTTGCTCTGCATTGGGTGGCAAGAACTGAGCATAAAATCTATCTTTGAATTCCTTCCAAGTAGAGATGGGATCCTTGGTGATCTTTTCGGTGATCCACCAATGGGCAGCAGTCCCTTTCAAAAACATGCTAGCATGGCGCACCTTCGACTTTTCTGTAAAGTCCTCATCGCTAAAAGCAATGTCGAACTGTGCCACAAACGCTAACACCTTAGAAGCATCATGTTCATCATGAAAGACATCAAATTTGACAGATTTATCACCTGCTTTGAACTCCTTGAGCTTCCTGGCATGAGGCTCATGGTCCTCTCTTTTTCTTTTCCCCTTATCCAACAGGGTAGCCCTGTCTGCATGGGCTTCATGGGCCGTCATAGAAGCTTCATGGGGCACGGTGGCATGTGCTCCACGAACTCGAAGCTCAGATGCATGTGACTTACGTGCATATGGCATGGTCTCTCCATGAGACAACTCAGAAGGCAAAATTTTTCTGGAAGCAGACCTGTCACCATGAGATACATATCTTGCATGCATGTGACTTTCATGCCCTCCATGAGCACTGGCATGCATAAATCTATCAGGCTTAGTGCCTTGGGGAGAGGATGCATGACGAGAGGTGACTGTCACCTCTTCCTTTTGCATAAAAGATTTCAGCCTCTGGGATGCGGGATCTCCATGCTTCAAACGAGGTGGATTTCTGAATTTCAGCTCTCCGTCATCCCCCTCTTTGATATCACCTTTGCGAAGGAGATAGGCGAGTGCCAACTCCCTTGGTTTCTTGCCCACTTCATGAGCCATTGATTCAAAGGTTACATCAACCATAGCATCAGCCTTCCTGGCTTCAATAGCACTTTGCAGATGTGGATCTTCATGCAAAAACTTTAATTCTTGCTCTTGAGCCTGCAAAAGTTTTCTCATATGTTCCATTTCAGCCCTCATAGCATCAGGGTCTTGTTCAAGCATAGCTGTCTTCCCTGGAGACAGTTGACCCTTGGATTCACTATCCATAACCCTTTCAAGGGGCTTGTGCCTACCACGCAGGGCATCAGACCCACGAGAGGCACTAGATGGACCCCTCGAATTTGGCACTTCCAAAGGGTTGCCTTGGCTGTCCATTGTGTTTTAAGTTTGCTAAAAGCGGGATGTCCAGTACACAGGTTCGTTTCCCCACTAGGAAGAGGGAAACAACCGTGCTCTGATACCAATGAAACCGATCCCGTCAAGTGGGAAAGACTCCGTTGGACACCCACACGCTTAATAGCACAACTTTAAAACCACAAATATGAAATGGACAACTTAAAACAACTTGAACTTTAAATGCACAAAAATGGAAAGATGGACACCAGCACTGGGGCCGGAACTGGCCGACCCCCCCCTCAATATATGATATATTTATTGGGAGTATTTAATGAATACAATGCTCCATGGGTTCTGAGAACCAGATAATGTCCATGTACATATGAAAACAGTACCAAACAAATAGGCTCGGATTTCGATGTAGAAAACTCGAAGCAGAATGACCACTAGTGTGGTCCAATCTCTACGGTCCTGTGCTTTCACTGGACTCCGCGGAGAGCGCCTCACTGGTGTTCCAAGACCACGCACAAACAGGCGCTCTCGTACTAACGCCTGGCTCTCCCGATCTCAGCACCTTTGGACCGAGGTTCGCCAATACAGCTTGGACAACCCGGCACCGAACAGGTGTGGCCGTAGAGGGATGAATCCCTTATCAGATTTAAACATTAAATGCTTTACTCAAATCTGAAAATCACTTACTTGTAGATGGTTGATTAGAAAACCAAAACTAGTGGTTTGCTGAAGCCACCCTTGTTGCCGAAACAATTGCCTTGTGGTAAACCACCAAGACAAGAGTCACCGCAAAAGACCACCACCGCCTGTGGTGGTGGACAATGTCCTAGAAGCAAGAGACCACTTGTTGATGATGCACACGCAGCCTGTAAGTGCTGGACACACAGCCAGTTGCTTTGAGGGGCTGCGTAGAAAGGAGGGGATGTAGTCGCCTTGTGAAGGTGGCCCACGTCTAAGAGCAGCCACAGCAGTACCTTGTGAAGGGGCAGCGCAGCCTGTTGGAGCAGCCGCCTGGGAGCAGAGGGTAAACACAGCTACCAGCAGAGTTTAGTGTTTTGGCGACTGCATGGAGGAGAGTTGGGAAGGGGCAGCGCAGCCTGTTGGAGCACAGAGGCAGGTAGCCTTCAGGTGGTGGCAGCCGGCTGCAACCAGTAGCCGCCTAAGCACAGCAAATTCAGCAGCCGCCTTGGGGAAAACATGCGCCAGAGTACAGGCTGTGGGTAAACACCAGCCTGCGCAGCCACCTGGATGAGAACATGCGCAGCTGTACGGAGAAAGATGGTGACCACCTGTTGTGCAGTTCGCAGCCAGCCGCCTGGGGACAGGTACGTGCAGAATATAGGGAGCCGCCTGCAGCAAGCTAGTCGCCAGCAGAAAGGGAAGAGTCGCCGGTTGGTGAAAATCAGCGCCAGGGAGAAGCGATTGATTCCACGCTTGAAGGGGGGCCCTTTCTTAATAAAATTAAAGTGAAGATAACCTTAGTAAATTCTACACATGCATGTGGGGGAACTAGTGGGGGTTGGTGACCATGCCCACCCCCACACTCACTTAAAAGTGGGGCTCCCCACCTTGGCCCCAAAGTGGGTGCCCAAAGGGGGTGCCCACTTTTTAAATAAGTGTGAACCCCTAACCTTATAAAATAAAGGGGTTAGAATAAAATAACATTAAAACAACATGTGTAACATACTTACCACCTGTTCACATGCACTGAAACTTGTCAGAATACAGGGCAGACTTCACGACTCACTGGCAGGCGTCCCCGCTCAGTAAGTAACACGTCAGGCAGGCAAACACACAAATACATGTCATGCGAAAACAGTTTCAAGCATACAAATCATGTGTGCATGTGCAAATAGTAACATGGACATATCTCCCGTTCATGGAACATGTACAAAATATCTGTCGGCACAAAACTGGCACGACATAAAAAACATAAAAACCTAGTCTTTCTATGGAGTGACAGTCCCATAGGTAAGACACAGTTCCAGGCACGAGTTTCCCTATGGTGTGACAGTCCCATAGGTGAAACACGGCACGAATACTGGCTCTTCCATGGCGTGACAGTCCCATGGATCGAACACAGTCCAGGTCATACACGGGTGGCACTGGTCTGGCTCCCGTCCATACGACACCATCCTGCTAACACACGGGTGGCACCAGTCTGGCTCCCGTCCATGTCAGCAAAATACTGGCCTCTTCACATGAGACACCGGCCTAGCCTCAAGTGAACGAGACGCAAAAACTAGGAATGGACCAAATGGTTGGCCAATTGGTGACACTTTGTGTGGCGAGATGGAGCTCATATTCCTCTCCTTTACATGCAGCTGCTTTTATGGTGGACCCAGAATTTCAGGGAAAAGGACAGGAGGGTGATAAAGAGGTGAGCAACGGTTGGAGACTCATCTTGGATCGCCTCACGCCGGATGCAGAAATCAGGCGCAAAATTAGAGACCAGCTCTCTAATTACAAGGCATTTCAAGGCTCATATGGATGTGCAGATGCGCAGCAGGACAGATTCAAGGTTGGTGCAGCATTATGGTGGGAGGACTTCGGATCAGATGGACCAGAGCTACAACAGTTGGCGATCCGGATCTTGAGCCAGTCCGTTAGCTCTTCTTAAGTAGAGCAATTATGGTCCTCCTACAGTCACATTTCATCAAAGAAAAGAAATCGGCTTGGGGTGGAAAGAGCTAATGATCTTGTCTTCATTAGCGCAAACTTGCGCATGCTTGGCAAGAGTGCAAGATGCAATGCCGATACTTTTACACAGTGGGAGATGGAACAAGAGGAGGCAGCTACAACTATTACACAGGAGGGTGGGACACATGGTTCTCATCATGAGCCTTCATCGGATGACACAACCCCATCCACACTTCACGCACTCATGATCATGAGGCTAGCACCTCTCTTATTGGGAGCGCAGAGTATGAGAGCGAGTGACTTATATTTTGTATCGCCTAGGCCCCAACATCTTTTGAGTATATCTATTTAATGTTATCAACTTTAAAGTCTTTCTTTTCCGACTTTGCAAGTCTTGACTCTTGACTCTTGCACCTCGTAGCGTAATTTAATTTTAAATGTAATGTGTATCATGATTCATAACTTTTGGAGTTAGAAAGCTTGTTGTTATTGATTGATTAATCTTGATTCTTTACTCCTCTAAAATTAACAATTTTGAGTGCCGTCCCCACCCCCCGTCCCCGTTCCCTACCTTTAGCCGTCCCCGTCCCCGTCCCCGTCCCCGTCCCCGTCCCCTGGTAACTATGGGAAAAACAGGTCACTTATGGAGATGGCACGATATATGGTCAAGAGCCAAGCTTTGCCACTTGTGTTTTGGCTTGAGACTGTCATGTGTACTGCATATGTACTCAACAGGTGTCCCACTAAGGCCTTGCAGTCTGTTACTCCATACGAAGCTTGGCATGGCAAGAAGCCTTCTATTGGTCACTTGCGTGTCTTTGGTTGCTTGGCCTATGCTTTAGTGCCTGTGCAACAACGTAAAAAATTAGATGATAAGGCTGTCAAAACTATAAGGGTGGACATTATGCCTTTACCCCAACAGTCTCCCACTTAAAGGCAAAGTGCCCTTAAGTAAAAGAAAAGAAAAATCAACATGTACATGATAATATACAAGGCCATATCAAGGCTGAAACTGGCCTCATCCAATGCCCATCCAGTGTCTGCAAATGAGCAAACCGCTCCGGAGGCAAACTCTTTGTCAACAGATCAGCCGGGTTGTCATCCGTATGAATCTTAACAAGCTGAATTTGCTTGTTCTCTATCACCTCTCTGATGAAGTGATACTTCACATCCACATGCTTCGTCTTTGCATGAAAGACAGGGTTCTTTGCCAACTGGATGGCACTCTGACTATCACAATGCAACAATGGAACATCCCCTGTATATCCCAAATCAACCACTAACCGAGATAGCCATAATGCCTCCTTGCAAGCCTCTGTGGCTGCAATATACTCGGCCTCTGTAGTAGATAAGGCAGTGCACTTCTGCATCCTGGATATCCATGACACAGCACCTCCTGTGAATGTAAACACATAACCGGTAGTAGACTTCCGGTTATCTGGATGACCGGCATAATCCGAATCCGTGTAACCATGCACTAATGCATCCTGTTTGCCAAAGCAAATGCACATATCCTGTGTGCCCTTCAGGTATCTCATGACACCTTTCACTGCTTCCCAATGCTTCTTGCCAGGGTTGGCCATGTATCTAGAAACCACTCCCACTGCAAATGCAATGTCCGGCCTAGTAGCAACCATGGCATACATGAGACTGCCACAAGCTGAAGCATACGGAATCTTGGCCATATCAGCCCTGTCTCTATCTGACTATGGACTGTCCATAGCACTGAGTTTCACATATGGAGGCAAAGGAGTACTAGTCTTCTTCCCCCCGTCCATATTGAACCTCTGCAAGACTTTGCCAATGTATTCCTTCTGAGACAAATACAACACATGCTGATTTCTGTCCCGAAGTATCCGCATACCCAAGATGTGATTTGCATCACCAAAATCCTTCATATCAAAGGTTTGATGCAGCCTCTGCTTCAAGGCATCCATCTCCTTACGAGATTTTCCGACAATCAACATATCATCAACATACAAGATGAGGATCAATAGACTGCCATCCAAAGCTTTCTTGGTGTACAAGCAGTGATCTATGTCACTTCTCCTGAATTTCTGGGATTTCATGAATGTATCAAATTTATGATACCATTCCCTTGGTGCCTGTTTGAGCCCATAAAGACTCTTTTTCAGCTTGCATACAAGCTTCTCCTTTCCACTCACTGCATAACCCTCTGCCTGCTGCATATATATCTCCTCATGGAGATCACCATGAAGAAAAGCAGTCTTCACATCCATCTGAATCAAGTCCAGATCATCATGTGCAACCAAAGCTAACACAGCTCTAAGTGTGGTCATTTTGACCACTGGAGAGAAGATCTCAAAGTCCACACCATATTCCTGCTTGAAGCCCTTAGCCACTAACCTGGCTTTGTATCTTGGCTTTGCATCTGGTGCAACTTTGAGCCTGTATACCCATTTGCATGGCAAAACCTTCTTGCCTGCAGGCAAATGCACCAACTTCCATGTTCCATTTTTATGCAAAGAATCCATCTCTGACTTCATGGCACGCTCCCATAGAGCTTTGTCTGCCCTCTGTAAAGCCTCCTTATAACATGAGGGCTCCCCACAGTCAGTGAGCATCAAGTAGTCAACCCCTGGAACAAACCTGTCAGGGGCTCTGGAGGGTCTTGTGAACCTCCGTACCCAATGACCATCATTTGCAGGTTGCTGTCCAGCCTGCATATCACCCATTGGTGGCTCCTGTTCCATGCCATAAGGCTGAAATATCATGCCCGGTATCTCCTCTAACTGTGGTATATCCATAGGGATATCTTCTGCCATCTCTGGCTGTCTATTTGGACCATTTTCAGCACCATTTAAGGGCTGGTTTTCCTGCTGTAATGGCTGATTTACAGCCCTTGGTTGTTGTCCATGATGTCCATCATCATCAAAGATGACTCTGCCAGGCTCCTGTTGCCTTGCAGGCTCCTTATACATGCATGTTTCATCAAAAATGACATCATTGCTGCGTATAATCTTTCTATTCACGGGATCCCAAAGTCTATACCCCATTTCACCTCTGTCGCCATATCCTAGGAATATGCATTTGTGAGACTTAGGATCAAGTTTGGTGCGCATTTCCCTGCGTATGTGCACGTCCGCAACGCAACCAAACACTCTCAAGTGCTTGTATGGCGGAGGCTTCCCTGTCCATACCTCTTCTGGCACTTTCCCACCAAGCCTCGTGTTAGGTGACCTGTTTATAAGGTGAACGGCTGTCATAACAGCTTCAGCCCAAAAACCATGAGGTAACGCAGCATGTGACAACATAGAACGGACCTTCTCCTGTATGGTCCTGTTCATCCTCTCTGCTGTCCCGTTTTGTGGAGGATCATAAGGAGTAGAGAGCTCCCTCTTGATGCCTTTAGCATCACAAAAATCCTGAAATTGTTTGGACATATATTCTCCACCATTGTCGGAACGCAAAGCCTTCAGTGTTTTGCCAGTTTGATTCTCAACAAGAGCAACAAACTTCTCAAACACTGAGAATGTATCACTCTTCAAACGAAGAGGATAAACCCACACCTTGCGTGTGGCATCATCTATAAAAGATACAAAGTATTTTGCCCCTCCCAAAGAAAGCTGAGGCATCTCACATACATCTGTATGCACAAGCTCTAACTGAGCATCTTTCTGTCCAAGAGCTTTCTTGTGGCAGCACTGTAGTTGCCTACCATATTTTCAATGCTCACAAAACTGAAAACTTGAAAACTTTAGAGAAGACAAGTAACCCAAACGAGACAATTGCTCCATTCCTTTGACACTCATGTGTCCCAACCGGCTATGCCACACAGAGATTTCCGGCAGCTCGGTTGCATTTACATTAGCATGGTGACAAACACCTGCATGCATGAAGTAAAGAGTGTCCACCTTAGAGCCTCTGGCAACAACCAGTGAGCCCTTACTAATTTTCCACTTTCCACGACCAAATGTGGTAACATAATCAGCATCATCAAGCTGTCCAGTAGAAAGCAGGTTCTTCTTGATCTCAGGCACATGCCTGACATCATGGAGCATAAGCTGTGAGTTTGAAAACACAAGCCTCACATCACCTCTGCCAAGAATCTTGCATGCATGGTTATCACCCAAATAAACCACTCCTTCATTGCCAGCAGTATACCTGACAAACAAGTCTCTGCAACCTGTGACATGAAAGGAGGCACCTGAATCAATGATCCATGAGTGCATACCATGACCACCTGTAAGAAGTGAATGGGCATCAAGTGAAGACGTAAATAGGACCTCATCCTCACTGCCACCTGCATGTGACATATTGATTTCTTCAATCTTGACTCCACTTTTGCCCTTTGGCTTTACATCTTTGGCTTCATCTTTCTCTTTGTCTTTGCCTTTTCCCTTTTCTTTTTGATCATTTTTCCATTTGTAGCATTGCTTTTTAATGTGTCCCTTCTTGCCACAATAATGGCATTCCAAATCCTTTTTGGAGCGAGACTTGCTCCTTCCCCTTTCTTGGCTTTTTCCCCTTTGCTGGGATCTCCCACGTGCATTCATTGCATTGGACTTCCAACAGAGTTGTTTTTCCTGTTCATCTCTTCTTGAAGAAGAGCACCCTCAACATCTGCATATGACAGCATAGCATGCGAATTGCTAGTGGCTGTCCTGAATGTGTCCCAACTCTCTGGCAAAGTGCATAACAGAAAAGTGGCTTTGAACTCATCGTCCATTGCCAACTTTTGATTAATGACCTGGCTGACAATACCATTAAACTCATTTAGATGGGCTATCATAGACGCCCCTTCCTTTATCTGAAGACCTATGAGTTTCTTCAACCAATACACTTTGCTTGAGGCACTTTGTTGGGCATACAAGTCCTGCAATCTCTGCCACATTCCCCAAGCTGTCTTCTCTTCACGAATGCTGAAAAGTAATGAGTCTGACACAGACAACATGATAGTAGATCTTGCCAGCTCATCCATATCTTCCCACTCTTCAGCAGTAAGAGAAGCGGGCATTACACCCCTTTCTTTGATAGGCTTGTGCTGCTTTTTCTGGAGCAACACATTGTAGCACTGGGTTTGCCAAATATCATAATTATGCGAGCCTTCAAGCTTCTTGATGTGAAGCAATGAAGAGCTCTCACCTGTGGTTGCCATAGCAATATGCAACCTGTCAATGCCTGACTCCCTGCAAAAATGTGCAAACACTGCACCAAAAGCACACAAAGTGCTCACAGTTGTTCTCCCAAGCTTTATCTCCCACTGCGGAAGCAAGAATGCAACTTTTCTCCCACTTTTTGTGATGAAATCACCAAAATCTGGTTGCTGCAGATTTTGGACAGCACCTTAAATGTGCTCTGTTGCCCTTCCAAAGTACTGTACAGCAGTACCAAGTGCTCACCAATGATGTACCAAACCTGTACCGGCAAGTACAGCAGCTGAAATTGAACCTTTTCCTCACTCAAATCAGTGTACAGCCATGCCAAAACTTGCACAAAGCTGTGCCAAATCTGTACCAACAGGTACAGTAGCAATAAATGCTATCCTGGCTGTCCAAACGAGTGAAAATCAGACTTTTACAGTCCCGAACACTGCATACAACAGTCCCGAACAGAAATTGGGCAAAAGCCCCTTGACTGCAAGCTGATTTCTGAGGATTCAAGGCATAAATGTTTTGCCTGTTGCTTTGCCAAGCTTAACAAGCATAAAATCTTGAAAAGCCTCTTGATTTAAGATCAATTGCTGATCATACATGGTACATTGACACACATAAAGGCATCCAGAGTGTTCACGATGCTTCCCCCTGGCCACATATACATCCAAATAATGAAAGCCCCTTGATTTACAGGCACATTGAGTGCTTGTAAGGCATCAACACATTATCCACAGCATCAACTGCGAGTGCCTGCATGCAAATCAACCCAATCGGCACAAAAGCCCCTTGATTTGCACTGCAATTTGCTGCAATTTTGCCCAAATGTGCGATTTCTCACATCATACAGCATGTATGAGTGCTTAATTGCACAATTACATCAAAAGCCCAAATTTCGACATCCAATTTCCTGCAAATTGATCCTGATTGTGACCAATTTCCTGCAAATTGATCCTGATTGTGACCAATGTCACCCAATTTTGCCAATTTTGCTCAAAAATTGAGCAATTTGGCACCTGTACCTGCTCAATTGATTGAATTGATAAGAAATTCTCAAAATTGAAGTCAAATACCTCTTAATTTTTTGAATTTCTCTGATCTGCAGGCTGAATTTTAGTTGTTGCAGGAGAAAGAGGGGGGGCACTTCTTGTTGATGTTGATGCTGTTGCTCCTGCTTGTTGCTGTGGATTCGATTCTACCTTGACATTCACTCCATCAGGCCTCGTGACACCTCTCAAAGAGTTGGCTCTGCCCTCGCAGGTTCAAATCATGCAGCTGTAGCCACTTCCTGCAAGTCTTCTCTCAGGAGCTCTTCTCGTCTGTCCTCGTTGCCGATAGAGAACAAGGGCCACGTTGGAGTCGACTAGTGATAGCGATAGTTGAAATCGCCTCCGCCTACTTACGCGGACCACCACGCACCAGGTATGTGTGTTGTTCTGGTTCGCAGCCAGTTAAGTGTCCGTATGCTTCGCCTAGCGCCAGTCTACACCCAGCTCTACACGGCGAAGGCAGCAAGGCGAAAGCGTAACGCTCACTGCACCGTCAACTTCTTCGCTCGCCTGCCTAGAGGCTTACGTGGCCTGTTATATTGACGCCTTGTAGCGCTACGAGCTCGCCTTTACCTATCTGCCTTGTGGACCAGCGAAGCAACCAAAGCTTGTGCGTGAGGTGTCGCAGGGGCTAAGCTGCTGCGCAAGGAGGTCAAGGCTTCCTTTCAAACCTCGCCCTCACCCCGTTTTGTCCTCACCACGGCCCGCTTTGCTCGTTGTCAAGCTCTGCCACCAAGTTGATGGAGAATCAAGTGAGAGTCATGCTCAAAGACGACTGTCAGCAATTGCAGCTGCCTTGTCCTCAGCAACACCTGAAGAAAATCCCACTTCTTTCTCCTCGAAGGAACTGAAGCTCTGATACCAGTTGAATGGGAGAAGGAAGAATTAGGGTTAGGTTAGAGATTCATGTGGGAGACATACACAGAGAGAACAAGGGAGAGAGAGAGAGAGAGAGTTGTGGGGATAAGTCAACTCATGAAGATATGAGTGTGTGACTCCCCTATCACACATGTATATTGCACTAGTACACATAGTGCACTTAGTACATTAAAAGTACTAAGTGTACTATGTACTATAACTTATGGGCTTGTACACACTATAAGGGTGGGCATTATGCCTTTACCCCAACAGTGTGATAGAGGTATTGCTTTGTGTCAGACAAAGTATATTGAGACATTATTGCGGAGATTTGGCCTTAAAGATTGCAAGCCTATTGCTACTCCAATGGAGACAGGTTTGAAGTTGAGTCTTCATGATGTTGGAGATCACTTTGATGTCACACTCTATCAGACAGCTGTTAGTTGCCTCATTTATGTATGCATTACGAGGCCGGACATTCAGTTTGCAGTCTCACAGGTAAGCAAGTTTATGCATAGCCTAGCGTCTCAGCATTGGAAGGCAGTTAAACGCATCTTTCGCTACTTGAGTGGCACCATACATCTTGGGTTGTTTTATCCCAAGGGGGGATCGTTGCCGCCAAATTTACATGCTTTTTCGGACTCAGATTGAGCTGGTTGCTATGACACAAGAGTGTCCACAAGTGGTTTTTGTTTCATGCTCGGTAGCTCATGCATATCTTGGTTGAGCAAGAAGCAACCTACTGTGGCCACTTCTAGTTGTGAAGTTGAGTACAGGGCAGCTTTCACAGCTACAGTTGAGTGTGTGGGGCTCAGACGGCTTATGGCTGACTTGGGTGTTGGACAGGAGTTTGCCACCTCTATCTACACTGACAGTCAGAGCGCATTGGCAGTTGCGAGAAACCCAGTTTTTCATGCTCGCACAAAGCACATTGAGGTGCATTATTACTATGTCAGGGAGAAACTCTCTCCGCACGAGAGATCAGCTTGGCCTATGTGCCAACACAAGACAACCCCGCCGATCTTTTCACAAAGGCGCTTCCTCATGAGAAGTTCGAAGCTTTCCGCAAAGCTTTGGGCTTGCTCCCCTTTGTGGACTGATCTACTTCGGGCATGGCACTTCTCTATACATGAGTGCCAGCTCTCGTTCACACCATCACTCCCAGGGGGAATTTGTTGCCATATATATAGGCAGTGATGTGTGTGAACACACTTAGGACCGCCGGGGCACTTTTTTCCTCTTTAGGAGGTTTTTTCTCCCGGCTTGTATATACGCCCATTCTTCTAGGACTAACTAATCTTTGTACATTGACACAATCTAATACACTGTGTCTTGTGTGCATTCTTGCTTCTTCTCCTCCAAGCTGTGTGCGCTTTCCTGCAACCCTAATTCCAACAATACGGTGGTTGGTACAACAGGTACAATAGCTGGTACAACCGGTACGATAGCTAGTACAACATGTACAGTGACTAGTACAACAGGTACAATGGCTGGTACAACAAGCACGGAAGCTAGTACAATGGTTGGTACAGCAAGTACAAAGACTGGTACAACAAGTACAATGGCTAGAAATCATAATAAATGATTAAATACCCTTGCCTTCAGTATTTCTTCGCGATGGAAGCCTCCAAAACAGTCCCCAACAGCCGATATTCTTCATGGGCAACCTTCAAGAGAGAGAGAAAGAGAGTAGCCATAGGCCTCCCATGAGCTAAAATAACAAGAGAAGGCTACAATGACAAGTGGAGAGCCACACAATAGTTGGAGTGACAAGTGTGAGGCCACTTGTCTCACTTTGATCCACTTTCTAACAAGTGTCAGGCCACTTGTCTCACTTTGGTCCACTTTCTTGCCACATGTCCCAATCCAAAAGATGGTTCCTTCCATAAACTTTCTCTAAAAATATCCCAATTGGTAGACATTCTGTCATAGGCACTTTGCCAACTCTTGGTATTTGCTCAATTCCAGATGTAATGACGCGAACAGAATTTCCATCGGAGTCGGGCCAAAAATAGCAACTCTCCTAAATTTTAGGAGTGTGGTCCTTTGTATTCTAGGATAATCCCCCATTTCCAAAGCTTGTACTTTCCAAATATTTAGACATCCTGGAGTCCACCAGACCCCTTTCATACCGGGAAATGTCCAGGCTAGTGACATCCTCCCCAGCTTCTTAAAAGTTGTCCGCAACTTTAGCTTCAAGCTATATATTCAAGATATAATCATGTCCCATCGAGTGGGCGAGACGAGACAGTCTCAAAATTCCAATATAACTGAAGAATCCATGTTCCAAAGAAATGGGTGAGACTAAATAAGTCTCTATAATACTAATAACAAAATCATGTCCCAAGATAAATGGGCGACACAAAAACAGTCCCATAAGTCCAGATATCATAATCCATGTCCCAAGTAAATGAGCGAGATAAAATAAGTCTCTTGCCAACAAGACATCGGTCCACATGACCCTTGGCATAGACATAAGTCCTGTGCCAACCAGGCGTCATGTCCACTTTACCACTTGCACTCCGTGTTGGTACTCTGACCACACACCTTGAATGAGAGGTGGGCTCAAGTAACAAGATAAAACAATCACTCGCACGCATAGATAACCTGGTGTTCCATAAGCATTTCTGCTACACAGTTTATAGACATTTTGGCCACCAACTCACACTACCCTCTCAAGTGCCCATGTTCCCTTCCATCTGCTCTCTATTGTTCCACCTAGATATGGTAGAAACAATCTTCAAGAGAGCAGGTAGGACAAGAGAACACTACACACGGCATGTTGTGCTCAACACTACCCTCTGAAGTGCCCATGTTCCCTTCCATCTGCTCTCTATTGTTCCACCCACACATGGTAGACACAATCTTCAAGAGAGCACATAGGACAAGAGAACACTACACACGACATGTTGTGCTCAACACTACCCTCTGAAGTGCCCATGTTCCCTTCCATCTGCTCTCTATTGTTCCACCCACACATGGTAGAAACAATCTTCAAGAGAGCACGTAAGACAAGAGAACACTACACAGGGTATGTGAACCATGAGTTTCATAAGTCCAATGCATCCCAAATAAAGGGAGCCAAAAAGAATAATCCATAAACCTGAGGATAGATCCAAATCCCTAGAAAAGAAGTCCAGGAATCCATAGACCTGTATACCATAATCCTTGTATACCATAACTCTTACCACATACTTCGTGCTAACCACACACCTTCGAGTAGTGGTGGACTTTATCCATAAAAGCATCATATCCATGAGATATCCAAAGATTTCTTCTATATAAGCTCGGACAGATTCGTCCATAGAAATTGCTTGTGAAACCCAATATCTATATAAATCTCGTCTGAGAAAGAAATCTCCATAGATATAATCCATCCCAATAAAGGGAGCCATAAACAATGTTTCACTGAAACCATCTCAAGGCAAACAACACCACCTTTTTGCTTGCATGGCTATACAAGGGTTAGTGAACATCAAAAACACTTCATAGTAAATAGCAAAAGCAGCAACTTTGCAAACTCAAAGTATACTTAGCTTTTCTTTGCTAGGTTGATCATGAAGCCAAAAGAAATATCTCATCACCATATCCTTAAGATATCCTTAGATATATCTCCATATAGCTTACCTGTAAGCTTGATAATATAATCCACAATATCCATATGGAAAGAGTGCTAAACGTGTGCACATAAAGCCAACTCCACACTTTCAAAATAAATTTTGTGAATTCATAAATCCTAAGATCAACAAGCTGTCTACTACTCATGCTCTTGCTTCATAAGCTATGAAGCGGCTGGCCATGCTTAACAGCAATGATGGTAAGTGTGGTCCCCACTTGAGATCTTCTCTCTTCCTTATTGATAGAAGAAAGCCTCCGCTTCCAAGAAAGCCTATGCTTTAATACCGATGAAACTCGCAGCTGGTGCCCGGGGAACTAGGACCTTTGACACACTTGTTGATACCATCAATACATATTAAAACATTTAAACATGGCCACAACCTTAACACGTATCCATCATCACTTTGCATAAAAAAGCTGGACAAAACTTCCACAAATGCTGAAAATGGAGCTTGCACGTGTGACACCGCATAGAGGCCGGAATGGGCCGACCCCCCCCTTGGAGTATTTTATTACCCAAGGAGAATAATATCATGTACAAGCTTTGAGAGCCTTACTCTCCCTACGGGAGATGTCGGATTATCCATATACAAATGTCATAACACAACCCAACACGAGGCAACCAAGCCGGAACATAGGCTATAGAAATGCCGAGCCAACAACATAATCCATATACCTCCATGTGGGTTCTGATTCTTTCCCAAAAACCACGAGTCTTCATGCAATAGAGCTGGTACAACAAGTACAACGCTCCATTCAATCGGTACAACAGGTACAGTGGTTGGTACAGCTGGTACAGTGGCTGGTACAACAGGTACAATGGTTGGTACAACCAATACAGTGGCTGGTACAGCAAGTACAAATGCTGATATAGCATGTAGAGTGACTAGTACATTAGGTACAGTGGCTGATACAATAAGTACAAAAGTTGGTACAACCGGTACAATGACTGGTACAACAAGTATAATGGCTAGAAATATAAATGATTAAATACCCTTGCCTTCAGTATTTCTTCGCGATGGAAGCCTCCAAAACAATCCCCAACAGCCGGTATTCTTCATGGGCAACCTTCAAGAGAGAGAGAAAGAGAGTAGCTATCATTAGGGCAACCTATAACGGTGGTACAGGCTAGTGTGCAGCAAGAGAGCCTCTCTTAATGAAGAGAGAGGGCTCCAATTTGTAGATTTGGACCTCCCATGAGCTAAAATGGCAAGAGAAGGCTACAATGACAAGTGTAGAGCCACACAATAGCTGGAGTGACAAGTGTGAGGCCACTTGTCTCACTTTGATCTACTTTCTAACAAGTGTCAGGCCACTTGTCTCACTTTGGTCCACTTTCTTGCCACATGTCCCAATCTAAAAGATGAGTCCTTCCATAAACTTTATCTCTAAAAATATCTCCACTGGTAGACATTCTGTCATAGGCACTTTGCCAACTCCTGGTATCTACTCAATTCCAGATGTAATGACGCAAACAGAATTTCCATCAAAGTCGGGCCAAAAATAGCAACTCTCCTAAATTTTAGGAGTATAGTCCTTTGTATTCCAGGATAATCCCCCATTCCCAAAGCTTGTACTTTCCAAATATTTAGACATCCTGGAGTCCACCAAACCCCTTTCATACTGGGAAATGTCAAGGCTAGTGACATCGACCATGCCAAAACCTTTTGAATTCTGTCATAGTCAATGCTCAACCCATCTCTTGTGATCTTGTGTCCCAAGTAAATGATTTCTGTCATAAAAAACTCACATTTACCTAATTTAGCATATAGTTGATTCTATCTTAAAATAGTCAAGACAATTGTGAGGTGTCTTACATGATTCTCAAGAGTACGACTATATAATAAAATATCATCCAAGAACACAACCACGAACTTTTCCAAATGTTCACGAAAAAGATCATTCATCATTTGCTGGAAAGTGGCGATTCGTTAACCCAAAATGTAATACAAAAAACTCATAATGGCCATACCTAGTCCAAAAGGCGATTCTTTCGACATGTCTTTCATGAATACATATCTGGTGATAGCCAGTACGTAAATCTATCTTTGTGAAATACTTCGCTCCTAGTAAACAGTCAGTCAGGTCATCTGATCTAGAGAGAGGATAGCGGTTCTTAATTGTCATTTGTTCGGTCTCTTGTAATCTACAAACATTCTCCAGGTGTTGTCCTTCTTTCTCCTAAGTAACACAGGTGCACCCCAAGGTAATTTACTTGGACGGATCTAACCCAACCTTAAATAATCTACGAGTTGTTTGGCCAATTCATCTTTCTCAGCCTGGCTCATCCTGTAAGATGGAATGCTGACAGGTTGAGCACCAGGGAGCAAATCAATACGATGATCCACTGCCCTTTCGGCTGGTAAGCTCGATGGCAACTCCTTAAGAAATACATCTTGAAACGAATCAAGTAACTTCTTTAATTCTTTGCTTTCAAACACACTTAATTCATTGACATCCATAGTAGGTATGAGAAATAAAGAAAGTGAAATCAAGACACAGTGGAAAGCATTATACAAAGAAGAATCCATTATATTTCCAAAATCAACGTTATTTACAAGAGATCCCTGAGAGGGATGTATACAATCACCTAAGATACAATACTGGGTGTTTCTATGTTCAAAAGAAAAAGTATAAAATGCCAGTTTTAAATCCCAAAATTATGACTACTAACTTACACAGCTTGTTATAACTAAATGGAGAAGAATCTTGCCAATCCCAAATCAAGATGAAGTTTGTTAGGTAAGGAACAACTTTTCAAAAGACGTCAACTTGATCGAATTGCTAGATTTTTTCTTAGAAGCTTCGCAAGGTAGGTGTAGGTGTAAGTCATGTCATTCTACCCATCAACTTAGCATATCAAACATCTCTTGATTGATTTTCAGAAAGATTTCAGAGGTGATAGTATAGTGTATATTATGTACTACATATTATCTTTTTACGTCAAACAAAAATATAAAATTACACTTCCATCTATATCTTATATTGATGATATATTGGATCAGTTAGCAAGTAAGTTGGACACTGAAATCGGGATGTAACAATTTGAGAATCCCATGCAAATAATATTTACTATTTAGGTTGTTTGAATTCTCGATGATACCATTTGCACTAGCACCTTCAACTGAATGAAGTCCCAAATTTTTCCCCTAGTATTCTTGTCATTGTGTTTTTGGACAACATATTCTCATCATTGAGTTTTTGGACAACATACTGACCTACAATAGGTCCTTTGCCAAGTACAACAAGCATTTGGGCACTTGCCATAAAGCTTGTTCTCCATCTTTTCCGCTGTGGAGGAAGCTTTGTAGACCTTTAGGCTTTGTGTCTTTGAGCATAAGAATGGTATCCTTTGTCTTCTTCTTTTTAATGACGGTAAAGGTTTCTTTGTTAGGCCCGTCTCCTTTACCCGCCCGCCACTCCCTCAAGAAGAGCTAGACATTCTTGGCCTCCATTACAAGTTAAAAATTTTATGGCATTCACGTATCAGAACAATCACATCATTTCTGCTAATGGTTTGCCACCAGTGGAATCCATTTTGCTTTGGCCAAACATCTTCATTTCTCTATTGTATATGCAATGTACAAATTGCCCCATCCACATGGGGGTCAGTACAGCTGACAATCGTCCACACAGCTCACACATGTTTGTCTGTACAACTATTGACTGCCTGTAACAGCAGTACAGACCACAGTGTGCACTCAGCCCCTAGTTGCACATGCTCAAGCTAAAAGCACTAAGGTGCTTGCACTAAAGTGTTGGTAATAATTTATACATTTGGCAAAAAACAAGCTTTTCAATGCCTACTGGGGCTGAAATCCCGAAAGTTCTCATGCAATTCTAAATCTATTAGGGCACAACTCTCTTTGCTGGACTTTTTGGATAGACTGATTTTAGAGGCCTTAAACAGCTATAGCCCCCAACTGACAAAGCAGACCTAAGCTTGTTAGGGCATGTTCCTTAGCATCAAAGGTCACTTATCTAATGCTTCTCTCTCTCTCTCTCTCTCTCTCTCTCTCTCTCTCTCTCTCTCTCTCTCTCTCTCTCTCTCTCTCTCTCTCTGTGTGTGTGTGTGTGTGTGTGTGGGGTGTGTGTGTGTGCGCTCGCGCGCAGCACCCAATCAAGAGATCCTGGGTCCAAGAATCCCCCGCACTTCAGTGCCATCATATGGATCATATATGGTTTGCCGGACTCCTCTCTCTCTCTCTCTCTCTCTCTCTCTCTCTCACACACACACACACACGCACGCACAAAAGGCTGTAAGAAAAACAACGCTGGGGTTGAGCTGCAATACTATCACATTACCAAAGCAAACCTGAATATCGATGATTTTTTTTTAAAACCCTAATGCCAATTGAAACCCAGAATCAGATCGGCGCAACTAACCAAAGAAACCCCACCTCGCAACCGGGCCTCCAGAGCGCCTCAAAATGCTGGCACAAAGTCGGTAAACCTAAACCAAAACATGATGAAGAACCTGCAGGACAGACAGCGTGCACAAGAAAAAAAAACTCATCGACGATACAAAGATAGGGAAAAGCACTAAAAAGAGCACCCAGGCGTGCCCATCAAAAGAAAAGATGGGCGTCAGAGAAAATACCCAAAAAGGGGAAAAAAACCGGTTTTGCTGCTGCGCGTGAAAGCCCGCTTGCCCACCCACAACTGGCCTTCCGGAGGCTAGAACAGCAGAGAGCAGCTCCTGTGAGAGAAGAAGCTAGGTGGCAATCTGGCATCAATTTAAAGAAGCCCTTCCTCTTTTTTTCCCCATTTTTTTTTGGACCTTCCAAATTGGCTTCCCAAAGATCTATGGGTTGGTGGTGGTTTCAATAAACCTTTTATTGTTCGTAGGTGAGCAATAAAATTAGGTCTGAAAAGTGCCTTTTTTTTTCCGAAGGTACAGGAAATTTTTAGAAACACACACACACCCAGCCTCCGTGAGGTGGAGGCGGCCCCGCTGGGATGAGGGCTGGCGAACCCATCGTACATGCTTATAATCAACCCATCAAGGGTAGGTACCTAACGAGGCCCCCAAGACTTGAACACAAGACCTTGGGAGTAGAGACCAACGCTCTACCAGATGAGCTGGCACTCGTTGGTAAAGTGCCTTCTTGGTTCAAGGATTTCCAACTCAAGTGTTCAGACACAACAGAGGCAACCTATGAATCACCCTATTTACATATAGATGCTCATCTAGCCTACCAGAGCTTTTCCCTCTCCAAGAAAGCTCCACTTTCTCGTAGATGTCCGAAGGTAGATGTTTGGCCTCTACAAGCTGGATGCCTTTTTCATGCATGGCCTTCCATGACGTGGCACTTTCTCCAATGAAACTTTACCACACAACTGTAACCCCACTTCTTCACTGCCCCCATCTAAACCATGCCTTAGTCCCTTTGTGGTTCTAGAAAGGGTGTGTGCTCGTGCGTGAACTCTTACATATGTGCATTTACTTTGTGACTCGTGCCAACTTTGCAAGAATGGGTGCTCGTGTGTGTGTGTGTGTGTGTATGCACAGGTGCATGTCTATGCAAGCATATATATGTGTGTATGCATACATAGTTGCCCTTAGGTAAGGAAAATCCTTATGTTCAAGATTATTTATTATTGGTGGGGTCTAGGTGTATGACCCATTTTTCACTAGCAAGAATGTAAATGAACATCATAACACGAACTCATTCAAAAGAAGACATCATCATATCTTGATCATCTTGGCTCTCTTAGTAATAGAAACATGATAATATGGTGCTCCATGTAAATAGAATATATAAAGAAAATTATTATTCATTGTAAGAAAACATATCTTGTTATTAAAAAATCATGAAAGATAATTTTTACTAATAGATTTAAGAATAAGAGTGAAAAAAGATAAGCTATAAGAATTTTCGTTATTGTTAAGTGTCATAGTCTCTACCATAAATTCAAAAAGAAGAATGTACATGGAGGAGGAATTCTTCATTAATTGTATTATGGTTTAAATATTATTCATTATCATCATAAGAATACTTTACAAAATTGAAAGACTTTGATGCTTGTCACATCTCAGTGGATCAAAGAAGAAATATTAGGAATGTGGAAAAGCTGGAATTTTGTGTTATGTTTAACCACCTTTTCATGATAAATGGGTTATACTTTAATGATAATGGGTTTAAAGGCTCATGAATATGTATATGTCCATTCCATCCAAGTGTGTGTGTGAAGGGATATTGTGTTGTGTATAACCACCTTTTCATGTAAAGAAGTGCCACATGATAAATGGGTTATAAAAGTAACTCTTCACATCATCACTTAAAAATGACTTTAATGATAATGGTTTAAAGGCTTGTGAATATGTATATAAGCCAAGAATGTCCATTCCATCCAAGTGTGTGTGAAGGAGAATCCTAAGGTTGACACACTCTACCCTGCTAAGACATGCTAAGGACAACCATGACACCGTAGGGTACTTAAGTCACTTAGGGCGCCCAATTCATAAACTATTGATTTGTGGTTAAAATTTTCCTTAAGATGATAAGAAAATGAGAACTTAATCGATACAATCCAATTTAGGCTCATTTAGAAAAGATAAAAAATGCGTTGGACATTGTTTTGACCTTATATAGGATTTCTAGGGATTTAACATTTTTCCTACACTTGAGATGTGAAGCATCTTAAGTGTGATTAATATTTTATCATCCACATATCCATTTACCCATCCATAATCTTTTTATTTTGGGGCTAGATTTGTTGGTTTTTTAGACCTTTCTTTGTCATCTCCCTTATTGAATGAAGAAAGACATTGATAAGGGCTAGTTATGATGATGATAATTAAGTTGTGAAAAAGATATGCTTTTGGTAACTAGATTGGAAAGGTTGGAATTTGTTAAAGATGTAAGCCCTTTTTAAAAGCCATTTTTATCTTTTTCATCTACCATATTCAAGTATTAAGGCAATATGCACATCTTCTAATTTCCATCCTCAAGTTTCCTACTTGTAACTAGATTGGGAAGGTTGGAATTTGTTAAAGATGTAAGCCCTTTTTAAAAGCCATTTTTATCTTTTTCATCTACCATATTCAAGTATTAAGGCAATATGCACATCTTCTAATTTCCATCTTCAAGTTTCCTACTTGTAAACTAAAGGAGATGGTGGCATGATAACTCCAGCTATACCATAGCTAAGGGAGCTCCTTACCTAGAGATTATATTATAAAAGTCCATAATCGCATTGGACAAAAGGCTAGAAACCCAAGCTTAAAGAAATGCTTCATTGCTTGTCTCACAATCGAAAATCGAAGGCAAATCTGCTGGGGGGAACAAATAGCTATTATAGTGGGAGAAGTGAAAGTCTCATAAACATTACATTATTATTTCAAATAGCTATTTTAATGGAAGATCAAGTAGATTGTGATGATTGGGATGCTAAAAACAAATCCTTTCCCATAACATCTAGGTCTAAGAACTAGAAGCACATTCAATGGAAGGAAAATGGAGCCACTAGGTCTAGCAACCAATAGCACATTCAATGGAAGGAGACTAAGCCATAAAATGCAATGGCTAATATAGCCATGGAGTTAGTGACCATGATGTAGAAACAAGTGCCAACCCTTACAAGTTGCATTCGTAATCATGATATAGAAAGAAGTGCCAACCCTTCCAAGTTACGATCTTAACCCTGATGTAGAAACAAGTCCCAACCCTTCCAAGTTGCAGTCGTAACACGATGTTCTGCGGTGTTCCATTTCTAGTGAAAACCATATAGCAAATGAATGCCCTTGATAAGGAGCCATGAGGTATTTTTATCACATATGCAACTAGGTGGGAAACTATAGTGCTTATAATTATTTGTATAGAGTAAGGAGGTAGCCCACATGAAGTGCTGCAACTTCCCTAAGTTTAATCTTACAAGCTCTTGCCTAAAGCCAGTGAAGTTTTTATCCAAGGAGTATGTTTGCAACCTTCAAAGAGCACTAACCAACATCATTAGTCATCATGGCAACAAGGGGATTGGGTGGCTATAAGGCTATGAGGACCAAGGGCAACATAATAATGCTTTATACTATATGGAGGATGAAAGAGGAGGTTGTTTCCTTATGTATGCAATAGCACATTGTGCAATGAAATTAGGGGTATTAAACTTCATGCACTTCTTATGTTTCTAATACACACCAAATGGATAGCTACATATGCTAGATGTCATAATGCTTCCCAAGGCAAATAACTAACATAAAAATGAAGACATCCTTAGTGACATTATGCTCAGCCAATGGGAAAATAAAAGGCTCAGGTGAATTGAGGATTTCACTCAAACTCTCTACACCTAACATGAGAGCTATTCTTTGCATAAGAATAATTTCCTCTCTAAGATTATGTGAATAGACACAAAACACAAAACTTCATAAGTTTCATCGGATCAAAATAGGTCAATTTATTCGAAACATTGTTGGATACACTTAAGTGTGCAAAAGGGTAATTTAGGAAACAACACAACACAGAGAATGAAAGGTTTTTATTGAATCAAAGATAGGAGAATTGAACCCACAAATGAAAAAAGCTTGAAAAGGGATTCATGTTGGTATAAAAAATTTTGAAATCAAACCACTGATCAAAAAGTTATGGCAATTTTAGTGTCAGGAGGTAAAATTGTCCCAAACTACATGGTTGGTGATAAAACAAAGAAACACAAAGCATTGCATGTGCAACATGGTCACTCTTATCTTGTATATACTTGTGGGCCGAAGCCCATGGTAAAGTGGGAAAGGCCAATAATAGGACTAGTATAAATGGGGATCCAAGTATATAAGCCCATGGATCTCTTTCATTAGGAACTTTTGGAATATATAATTTACTCTCAAAGCTACATGCTCAAGTTGCTTTGGTATGGCATACCCATGTGCGTACTCCATGTATAGAGTGCAAGGATGTGTGTACTTGAGTGCAGCTCATAAATCTCTCAATCTTCTTGCATTGGTATCAAATCCCTTGCTCTGATCCTTCTTTTGCTCAAAAAGTTCAAATTTATTTCAAGAATATGAATTTTTTAATATTGCCTATTTTTGAAAAAAAATCTTGAAGTCTTTTTTCCCCAAAACCCTAGGGCTTTAAGCGCACGTTGCCTTGTGAGCTCTTGGGTGGAAATTGTGAGTTTGATTAGGTCTCCAGATAAGGATTTTTTTTCAATAATAAAGAAGAACAACTAGGCATTGAAATGATGATGGCGACATCATGATTTTAGGAGCTAACAGTAGTTTTCAAGCAAATCTGAGGTGGCTGGCTGGATAGTGCAAATCTAAGTGTTAAATAAGATTTGTGGCTTAACATTTAGTCACATCATTAGTTTGTTGTCATGAAAATTGAAACAAAAAAAGTAGTAGCAGACAGTTAGAAAAGGTTGATGGTCATCGACGACATGTATATGAAAATAGAGATCACAAGCTTCCTATTAAGCTAAAGAAATTCTAAATCTGACATCATTTTTGGGTTTAACCACTTGAAATATGTTTTCAACTATGTCGAGGGGAAGATCAAGGAAGTTTTGTAAGACATCAAAGTTGAGCATGATAATGTGGATGAGAGAATGTTACCCAAGTGCATTTGGGTAATGATAGTCACAATACTATGAATCAAATTCATGGCATGGATGAGAATGTGAATACCCATCGAGGATGACTAGTACAAACCCTCCAATGATCATGGAGATGCAATCAATTATAATGATAATGCGTTCTATGATGGAGGGAATGATGGATAGTTTCAATAAGAAATAAGAAAGTTGATTGAAGGAATGATGAGTGAAATGTCTTCCTTAGAAATGAGCTCAAGAATGAAGGCATACATCATGGCGGCAAATCATCTTTTAGTGCAATGCATGGTGTAAATCCAATGCATGGTACACAAGGAATGGGTTCTTCTTCTAGGATGTATGAAGAAAAAACATCTCAATCAAGGCAACACCCATGGGCATTTTGGTTGGCAATGCAAACGAGGATGGTCATGCTAATAAAGAGAATCATCCACCACCATCACGGTCCATGGCAGGAAATCATTATCAAATGCCTTCTTCATTATGGAATCAAGATAAAGGGAAACATTTGAACTTAGATTTTGGATGGCACTTGGAATGATAGAAGACCTTCTACATGGATGCATTTGGAACAACACTAATGAAGAGAGAGATAAATTCAAAGGGGTTAAAGGCAAATTAGTTCTCACCAAATTCAAAGGAGAGAGAAATTCCAATGAGGAGTTTGAAGAATCCAATCCAAAAAGTACAAGGGTCAAAGTCTTTTTTGCCACTCTTCACCATGAAGATATGCTCACACTTGGTGGAGACACATTTTTTCTCGTGATTATGAGGTTACTGCTTGGACAACTCCTTTAAAGAAGAAACGAGGGAGACTTTCACATTGGAATTGCACACAACAACAAGGTCATTGGTGCTTGGAATGATTTGGAACAAAAAGGAACTAGTGTAAAGGAGTACTCACACCAGTTTCTCGAGCTTGTTTTTTTGTATATAATAAAAGGAGTGAGTGAAAAGTATCAAATGATTAAGTACATCAAGGGCTTAGAGCTTAGCATTAGTGCCGATGTGAATGCCCAAAGATCCCTTTCTCTTAAGGAGGCTATGATGTTGGCTGAGATATATAAGGAGAAATATGCTCATAATTGAGTCCTAGTTCTTATGTGAAGGCTCCATATGGTTCTACAATAGGACCTACCATTCTGATATATCCTACAATCTATGGAAGAGATGCAAAAACAAAATTTAGATTTAGGAATTCTTCTTCTAAGGGTTCGAGTGGGGATGGAAAGCCTTCAAGCGGATTGACCAAGAAAAATGTGATTAAGGAGAATTGCATTAATGAGCTCACGAACAACGGCTTTTGTTTCAAATGTAGGGAGAAATGGAGCAAGAATTGCTATAAATGAGCTCAGGAACAAAGGCTTGTGTTTCAAATGTATGGAGAATTTGAGCGAGAATTGCTATAAAGCATGCAATGCCAAGAAGTTATTTTTTAGCATGATTCTCACAAAATAAGATGGTGAAGGACTTTAGGACGATGCTAAAAAAATTTGTGGATTACAATGAGCATGAAGATGATGATCATTTTCATGAGCTTAGTGGGGAGTTTCCTTTTGATCTTTGTGTAATTTAAGATGGGGATTATGATAATGGATTACCCCCTACCATATATGTTATGGATTCATCAAGGTGTAATGCTACCTTGTGTTCACTTTCTTATGATAAATATGTCGGCTACAAAGCTACATGGTCATGAGCTTAGTTGGGATTTTCCTTTTTATCCCAATGGAATTCATGATGGGGATTATGATGATGGATTACCCACTACCATGTAAGTTATGGATTCATCAAGGTGTAATGCTACCTTGTATTCACTCTCTTATGATGGATATTATGGTTGCAAAGGTACAAATACCTTGAGACTTAAAGCTTTTAGTAAACGAAAGAGTGGCACGTGTATTAGTGGGATAGTGGTATCACACGTAATTTTGTGAACCGAAAGTTATTGTATAACCTCAAACTGCATCCTATGGCTTTGTCTTCTTTGTATATAATGGTTTAAGTGGCGAATGGAGCAAAGAAGGATTGTACAATGGTTTGCAATGATGTGGATGTCATGCTCTCTAATGAATGCACATGAAAATTTGATTTACTAATGTTGGACATGGGGCTAAGAGATATTGTGTTGGGTTGTAATTGCTATCCATACTTGGGACTTTCAACATGAATTTGTAGGAAGGTTTCATGAGCTTTATGTATCAAGAAGGGTGTGTTACATTAAGGCTATCTTGCTTATCTAAGTTGACATTGATCAATGGCACCAAACTCAAGAGAGAGCTCATGAAAACAGAGTGTGTTAATGCATTGTAGCTTTACAAAGATGAGGTTATTGAATGGAGATAAAAAAGTAATGCATGAGGGCATGGCTAAACTCTTGGATGAGTATAAATAGTGTTTCAAATGCCCAAGAGTTTACCAACAAAAGAGAGTTGTTGGTCATGGTATTGATGAGCTTGAATCGAATTCTAAGCTGGTCAAGCCCCCATATAGGCTCTCGAAGGTGGAAAAAGATGAAGTTGTAAAGCAAGTCAAAGAACTCTTGGATACGGGATGGATTGAACCAAGTCAATTACCATTTATTTCACCCGTTCTTTTGGTGAAAATGAAAGATGGAACATTCTATATGTGCATTGACTATCGTGATGTCAACAAGGTCACCATTAAGAATAGATTCCTGGTACCTTGTGTGGATGATCTTCTTGATGAACTTAGGGATGCCAAGTACTTCTCTAATATTGATTTAAGGTTGGGATATTATCAAATTATAATGAAGCATGGTGATGAGTTCAAAATAGATTTTATAATGGAAAGATGGCTATTTCATTGCATGCACGGTGATGCCATTTTGATTATGCAATGCATCCGCTACTTTCCAAGCATTGATGAACAAAGTACTACAACCCTTCATCTTCAAATTTGTATTGGTGTTCTTTGATGATATCCTAATCTATAGTAAAGGGGAGGTTGCATGTTACAGAAGTGCTTGAGGTGTTAAGGAACAACCACTTGTATATACAAAGGAGAGTAAATGTACTTTCATGACTGAAGAAGTGCAGTATCTTGGTCACATTGTGAGTAAAGAAGGCATCAAAGTAGATCCCAAGAAGGTTAAATGTGAAGAAGTGTCTTACACCTACTAATATGACTCAACTAAGGGGATTTTTGGGTTTATCTTCTTGCTATAGAAGGTTCATAGACAGGTATGTAGAAATTACAATCCCTCAAGAATGAAGCGTTCTTCTGGGATGCAACAATAAATAAGGGCTGTGAGGAGCTCAAAAGGATGCTCACTTTAGCCCCTATTTTAGTTTGCCCAGACTTCTCTAAGCTATTCACTCGTGAGGACCAATGCATGTGGCAGAGGAACTGTGTTGTTTTATACCAAGATAATGGTGTGATTGCTTATGAGAGCTGCAAGTTGAATGAGAAGGAAATTCAAATACATGTGTATGACCAAGAGATGGTTGTTATCTTACATGCTATCAAGAAGTAGCATCATTACCTTTACGAGAATAACTTTTATATGGTATTTCCTTTCTCAATCAAATTTATCTCATAAGGAAAGGCAGTGGTTGGCCACATTATAAAATTATGACTTTGAGATCACATACACAAAGGGCAAATATAATTTAGTGCTGATGCTCTATCTAGAATGTGGGCATGCTCTTTATCGGCCATCTCTGAAATGCACAAGGATTGGATCATGGATATTCAAGAAGAGTATCTCTTAGATGAGAGGAAGTGTCACAAATGGGGTAGAAACATGGTTCTCATGAATATTTGGGCTATTTTAAGCTTCAAATGGTCTTGTATAATACAAGGAAAAAGTATATCTTGCACCCATGAAGATTTGGCCCATTTTAAGCTTTAATACTACAAGGAAAGAGTATATCTTGTGTCCATGAAGATTTGGCCCATTTTAAGCTTTAAAATGGTCTCCTATACTACAAGGAAAGAGTCTATCTTGTGCCCATGTCAAAATACAAGCAAAAGGTGATGGACCTCTTATTACAGGGCATTTGGGCCTTTTCAAGACCTATGACAAGATAAAAATGGGTTTTTATTGAAAACGGATGTGGAAAAACATACATGCATATGTGTCAAAGTGCATGCCTTACTAACTCAACAAGCACCCTAATACATAAGCCTGGGGTTTCTTTAGCCCTTGCCTATTCCCACATGAAGGTAATTGGACTCACATTGCTATGTATTTCATCACGAGACTTCCTCACACAAAGAGGGTATGGGACAACTTGTATGTAGTTGTGGATAGGTTGACAAAGGTGGCACATTTCATCCCTATGAAGGTCAAGCACACAATATCTATGGTTGCAAAGCAATTTATGGAGTATGTGTTTAAATTGCATGGTATGTTGTAGCAAATTATTAGCGTTCAAGATGTCAAATTCATGAGTTCATTTTGTGAGGCCTTGGTAACCAAACTAGTACCACTTATCACCCTGAGACTAAAGAAATGGAGAGGATGAATAAGTGGGTGGAGACTTATTTGAGACTCTATGGCCATGAGACTCAACATGCATGGGATGATTGGTTGTCTCTTATTGAGTTTTCCTATAATAGTACTCATCATGTGAGTATTGGCATGTCACTATTTGAAGCATTGTATGGCTACAAGATCAATGTACCAATGTTGTCATCAAGAAAGAGTACGTTAAGCCAAATGCAACAGAAGAAGCAAAAAGTTGTAAGCATTGCTTCAACAACACAAGGATAATATCAAGGGATCACAAGAAAGGATGAAGCACTATGAAGATACTCATAGAGGGTCACTGGAGTTCAAGGAAGGGGATTATGTGTTCTTCAAACCACCTAAATCAAGATATGGTTCTCTCAAAAGTGCAACACTACTAACACCTAGTTGGCTCATCGCTATTAAGGTCTATAAAAAGTTTTGAGGAGAGTTGGAATGGTTGCATAGCAACTATTTCTGCCACCAACTAGTAAGATACATGATGATGTATTCCATGTCTCTCATTTGAAGGCTTATGTTGGGCTAGAGGTGCAAGATTTTAATGAGCTACCACCAATGGATGAAGAAGGAAGGGTTGAATGTGTGCCGGAGAAAATAGCGAGCAAGCAAGAAAGAGTGCTTCGCACTCGTACTATGGTTGTGTACTTGGTCAAATGGTGTGGATTACCTCTTAAAGAAGCTTCATGCCTCCTAACTCTATGTTGGAAGGGCTTGAAGGGTTTTTGAATGCATATCATGAGTGACATTTATGCCAAATGAAAGTTGTTGCTAAAAATTATTGTCACATGATAGTTTTGGAGGTCGCATAAGTGGAAGACTTGAGTTCTTGTGCAAGAAGTCTTTCATGGGAGTTACATATTGATATGAGGAATCATTTGGGAGCTGATTTGAGAGCATATCATGCAGTTTTTGGTGTATGGAAGACATTATGCTCATAAGTGGAGGGCTCGAGTTCTCATGAAAGAAGTCTTTCATGGGGATCATTTGGTAAGGAAATCGTAGAAATTATGGTAGACATATGCCCATAAGTGGAGGGCTTGAGTTCTCATACAAGAAGTCTTTCATGGGAGTTACATATTAATATGGGGAATCATTTGGGAAGGAATTGGTAGACTTTATAGAGGAAGACATTATGCTCATAAGTGGAGGGCTTGAGTTCTCATGCAAGAAGTCTTTCACGGGAGTTATATATTGATATGGGGAATCATTTGGGAAGGAATTCCTTCCCTATTTGACATCAAGCACAAGTTAAGGCCGCTTTATATGTTCTTGCACATCGACTTCTTACAAAGGATAAGTGGCCGTTTAAGTAGGTAAGATGGCAAAGCGCCTTACGGTAGGTCAAGCGAGTGAAACCATGTCAATATGTGGAACATACCACCCTTCCTAATGGTGATTGCATCCTTGCATCACCCAAGCCCAAGTTAGTGGTAAAGTTACTCCCAGGGTAGAAGGGTGTGGATAATCCAAGATCTGCAAAGGTTAAGTGATATGATTTGGGACCAATCCACAACTAGATGTAGGGAAAAGTGGTGAGAAGCTTTGGGTCACCTTGGTAGTAGGTACCATGTTGAGGTAGCATCAAAGGTAGTCGATCTAGAGATTCATCATGCTAGGCCTCCTTTGGTTTGTGGAAGTGGCGTGGACCCTTTAAAATTAGGTAGAATTGGTCGATACCATGTGATTGGCATAATGAGGGCTATGACCACCATGGAATGTTTTGCATGGGTAGATGGCGGTCTAGAATGTCTTGGCATGATAGGGTATTATACCCGAATCTCACAACGTGATGTGAAGAGGTCGGGCTTCTTCTTCTTGACGAGTACATTGAGACAATATGAGGTTTTATAAGTGTTTAATTGGAGTTAAAGAAAATGTTACATGCATTGAAGCTCTTTGGAGGTACATGAAGGTGGAAGTTCTCTAGGCTATGGGTTGTACCATGGGCCAGGCTTGTGCCCACAATGGTCCCCCATCCAGAGACCTAGAGGATTAACATGATGAGGTTAGTTTTAGTAGGTGCATATGCACATGAATACCATGAGACTCGAGCTATGAAAAAGAATGTGATTAGTAGTGAAATATGTAAGTGACGCACAAGGGCAATGGGTTGAAGGTGTGCCCTGGTGAAATATATAAGTGACATGCACAGGCAATCGATTGAAGGTGTGCTCATGTGTGTGCACTTCTCCAATCATGAAGATTTCTCTAGCTGAACTCTTTCTTCGGCTCTCTTTGCTACTTTCTTTGACATTTACTCCCTTTTCTTGGGGAGTCAAGATCGTTAGATTAGTGATATAGGATAGTTGGCTTTGCCCGTAGTTGCAATGGAGCTGGGTGACCTCTGGGGCTCAAAGAATTTGGTGTCATCAAGCAATCAAGATAGAAGCAGTTGTGGATCAATGGGTGGTATAGTAGAAACTTCTTGCACCAAGATCACGTTCTTTTGATTAGCATGCCAATGTGGATTCCTGCCACATTTGGTGATCATTGAAGAGATAGGTTGTGTGTGTGCCACTCAGGTTCACTCCTACATTACATGTAACTGGATAGTCCTTGGAATCAACAAATTCTTGGTCTCTTCTAGTGTGCTGCAGGTGGTCGATCTTCAATTGGGAAAATAGGTGATTCATGTGTTGGTTAACCATACAAATTTTGGCCATGTCAAAGGGTGTGAGATCTTGTGGGTATGTGAACTATTGTTCATGAATAGGGAAGGACCTTTTTTTGCTTTATGGGGCTCAAAAGCTTCCTTACATGGCAAAGAGAGCGTGTACCCTGTTAGTAGCGACCGTCTATAGGCAGAGGCTAGGAAGGAAGAAGAGGTGCAAGCCTATAAGATGGGTATTGTCCATTTTCTTGCACCAAAGAGGGGGGGTCGTGAGCCCATTAGTGTGCATTAGCACATACCATGGGGGGGCTCATGACCCTCCCTTTTCTTACTTTCTGGGCTCAAAAGCTTCCTTGCATGATGACATTCAAGGTGGCTCAAGCATTGACTCGCTCAAGGTGGCTAAAGTGTGCTCGCTCGAAACGTGAGATCTATCACTTACATGGCAAAAAGAGCCCACACCACGCTTGCATGGGAAGCAGACTGTGCAAAAAAAGGGGGGGCTGTGAGCTCCCCCCCCACGATCTATGATAGCATAGACGAGGGGGACTCACTGCCCCCCCTTTTCTTACATAGTCTGCTTCCCATGTAAGCATGCATGTAAGCATGGTGCGGCACTCTCTTTGACATGCAAGTGATAGATCTCACATTCTGAGCGATTATGCTTGAGCCACCTTAAGCTTTCCTGCATTGAAATTTATGAAATTATGCAATTTTTCTTTTTACTATGGTCTTTTGTTATTTATTTTGAGGGGGGTTTGTTGTGGTTAGGTGTGACATTTTCCAACCCTAGTTTATACATTTACTTAGGCATTTAGTTACCTTTCTCACACGGACCAACTAATTGGGACATGGAGCCAAATGGAATGCAACTTGTAGCTTCACATTCTTGTAACCCCCAATGCTTGCATGACGCCTTCAAATATGGCTAGGTATTATACTAGGAGTTTCAATTCTTTCAGGGGATCCTCTTCACATAAGAGCATTGTGAAAGTTTCCTTAGGGGTTGGGGTTCTTAACTTCCATGGATTGGTAAATTGAGTACCACACTTACCTATCCAAATGCAACCAAGGATGATTTCTTCCCCAAGTACATCAAATTCTTGAAATGTGTTGACTTGAATTGTCTCCCAAAGTTACTCCTAATCTTTATAAATATTGTTATCTTCAATATAGGCTTTCTTTCCCTAATTGTCCCAAAATAGGCAAAATTATTCAAATACATCATTCTTATGTTCTAGTGGCATCATCAATGACTTCCTAGAGTAATCGTCCATGATCATAAAAGAGGTAGCTTGCTAATACCAAGTGAAGGTTCTTTCAATGGACCTCCACATAGGTCCATGTGAAGTACACCTAGAGTAATCTCCTTTGTGCTAGAGTTTAAGCTTCGTAAAGATTAACTGTTCTTGACAGATTTTCAGAAGCACAAACATTCGAGTTAGATCTAGCAGAGAAGCTCATACCTCAATCATAGTGCTTGGATCCAATCCAATCTTGTCCCCTAGAACAAGACCCTCAAAAAAGGATGCCATCATAGAATGAGCCTAGGTGTACATAGAGCTAGAAGAATCAATTTTGGGCTCTGAATTGTAGAATGGGCAGCCTGCCATTGTAAAAAGAGAGCTCATGTATATAAGTGACATGAAATATGAAAAGGAACAATCCCATTATCACATTTGAGTTCTCTCTCTCTCTCTCTCTCTCTCTCTCTCTCTCTCTCTCGTGTGGTGGCTAAGGTGGTGAGCTTGTGTATGGCTGATTGCTTGATTGTGGATGTAGGTGAGGCTCTCATTTCTTACCTCTCGTTCTTCTTGCTCTCTTTTTCTATCTCTCTCTTCCACTCTTGCACACATGAAGGCATTGAGTAGGAGTTGATCTCTCCATATCTCCTTCTCTCTTTGGTCCTCTCCTAGCTTATGGAAGCTCCACTTGAGTGACACAAGTGGTGGTGGAGTGAGCCCCTAGCGGCCTCACATTGAGGAGTTAACACTCATTAGGGTTGGCTGATTGCTAGTTCTCGAATTGACCCTTGCATAATCTTCTTCCTCTTCTCTTCTCTTTCTTTTGTGCAAGGAATCATGTTCATCTTGGTGAACATCTTTGGTGCCACTGCCGGGGAATGCATTTAGCTTAGGGTCCTCCACATCCTATACTTGTAGAGTCTTGATTTCCCTGGTTGGAATGTAAATCCACCGGTAGGAGTATGTTATGACATGCATGTTTTTTTGGTTTGATTTTATTTTTCTTCAACTAATGGAGTTCAATGGAGCATGAGGAGCTTTGGAAGCTACATCAAAAGCACGAGCTACAAGCAAGTGCCCTAATCTTGCTCTTGAGTCCACTAATTTCTTATTTTCCTTTAAACTAACAAAAAATTGTATAAGTAGTTTAATCTCATAATTAATCTTAGGCAATTAGGTTTAATTAAACATTCTAGGCATCATTGGATAGCTTGGGATTAGCCTAAGCCACCCACAAAAAGAAAAACATAAAAAATCCTAGAGAATCTAGGAGAGAAATTGGGTGCATTCAGTTTCGGCTAGTTTTTTTGAGAAGTGATGGGGCCGTTCATTTCTCAGATGTATAGTCATACGCTTCTTAGTCACATTCATTCGCTTCTCCTAGTAAGATCCTCTCAAATCAACCTCATCAATGAGGGTAGTGAGCATTAAAAAGGAATAAAGTGCATTTAAGGGAGTATAAAGAACATTAAAAAGGGGTATAAAAAGGATACAACTATACTCTCAAGGAAATATCAGAGGGCAGCTTTGTTAGAAGACACTTTGTTCTCGCGTATTCAGGAGACCTGCCCCAGTACCTATGAGCGTACCTCCATACCTTCATAGACGTATGGCCATACCTTAGCAAGCGAATGTCTGTTCCCTTACAAGTGGACGGTCATACCCTTACTAAGCCATGCCCATACCCACTTTAATGTATGCCTGCTCTTTGCATTATCCATGGCCATACCTTTCTAGCTAGTGAACGTCTGTTTCCTTCCGGATCCGCAATCGCGTGCCAACGTTAACGTATGCTCATTCCTCCCATAAGTGAATGGCTGTACCTTAACCCCCGTTCCCTTCAAGATCCACGATCGTACCTTAACTCCCGTTCCCTTCAAGATCCACGATCGTACCTTAACCCCCGTTCCCTTCAAGATCCACGATCGTACCTTAACCCCGTTCCCTTCAAGATCCACGATCATGCCAATGTTAACGTATGCCCGTACCTTTCACTAAGCCATGCTCATACTTCCACTAAGCCATGCCCATACCGTTATATATGTATGGTTGTACCTTAAATTTTAAAAAACATCCCCTATCCCAAGTGTGACCTTGTGATATCGTTTGGCACATTCATGCACCTACGATCCGAGAGATTGGTGCGAAACAATCCTCTATTTGATGACGCTGAACCATCCTACGTGTAATCACCTAGTGAGATCAGATCCTTTGGTCAACACAATGTGGAGTCAAATTGTGTTAGTCCTTAACAACACCAGTGATAGAGTGAAGAACATTTTGGCACAGGATGCACTACCCCTGACCTAGAGGTGGGAGGATTGACTGCCCAGTGCATGGACAGACCACCGATCCTCGTGCAAAACCCTGAATCTCATGCACATTTGCAAAGAAGTCTTACCTCGAGACTGAGGAACTTTATCTTGGGAAATGTGTAATCGGAAGATTCTCACCCCAGGGGCACAAGCATGGAATGCCAACCAAAGAGAGGGGCCACACAATCGCTAGACCCTAGACCAAAGGTGGGGTAGAGGCCCAGTATCCCAATCCAGACTAATTAGGCAGTCTGGGGAACCATGCCAACTATTGTAATGGCAAAGTCATACCAAGACCATAGGCTAGTATCAAACCTAGGTCAAGAACCAGCTCACCTAGGCCTAAAGACCTCTCGTCAAAGGAAAAGAGCCTACTTGAAACATTTTAGCCAACACACAACAACTACGTATAACATTTATTTGCCCCGCAGAATGTATCCTTACCATGTGGATCCCTACAAAACACACCTGGCCTAGCTCCCCCACCCGTCATTCCCCAACTTGCACCTGCACCAGCACCAACCATGGCAGGATTGACACCAGAAATGATGAGGATAGCCATGGAAATAGGGAGGGGAAAGCTTCAAGAATTGCACCACCAGCACCTGCTCAGCCACCCATCTTGAAATGTTTAACCAGATTTATGAGGCATTCGGCCATGTAGACAATCAAGTTAAGGTGAGTGCCTTGGCCTCACCCTAGACGAAAAAGCAGGATAGTGGTTTCAATCCACTCAAGATAGAAGACAAGGCTACCTTTGATGCCTTGAAAGAGGCTTTCAAAGTGGGATCTTCATGATAAGGAACTCGATGGAGTTAAATTGAACAGTTACACAACATGAGACAGAAGGATGGAGAATCCATCTGAGATTATATAAACAGAGTGAGATATCTCCATTCTCGCTGCTGTAATGATAGAGAAGTTCTCTGATGAAAGGCTGATTGGGTGATTCCTAGAGGGGCTAGAAGATGTGGCCCTACATAACTTCTTGTATGCTCTAGCCCACACTTTTTTTGAGCAATGCTACAGAAGTGCCATGGATTTTGAGAGGAAAAATTTCAGGGAACTCATTCTGAGAATTGCACAAGGGTACATCTAAAGCATCCTCAAAACCACTAGCATAAAATCTAAAGGAAAAGGAAGAGAATCCTCTTCAGGGACAACAAGTGGAGTAGTTAGCTGCTACACTAATACAACAAATGATCCAACACTGGTGTGGAGAATAGGACAAGGCCATGATCAGTAGGCTGGGCAACCCCATCTTTACTCAAAGAGAGAACTAGTACGGTGTTGACCTAACCACACTAGTATGGAGTGTCCACATGTGAGACCTCGACCTACTCTCTACGAGCTTACTACCAAAGGTGGGGTAATCACGAGACCTCCAATTGTTACCACCAAAGGGCAACCCCAGGCCTTGTCTCCAAATCCTAGACAATTGTTGGCTTTGCTAGCCCCAGTGCAACATTATGCACCTCGACTAGGCCATGAAGTGGCCTCAAGAGTAATCCCATGGGTGCTCGAGGTACCCTTACCACCCCCAGTCCTACCACCGCAACCTCCATTACCTCAAATTACACTTGTTCACACCAATTGACCTTGATAGAGATCTTTGAAGAAGGTGATTAGGGGGAAGCCATTAACAATACCAACTTTGAATCTATCGAGTTAGGCAGTCCACACGCGCAGATCCTAAGTCACTGTGATGGAGGGTGAACATATGTACTTAGTGTACCTGATAGCCCCAACCACGTGGGGACGAGACTTGAATAAAATGGCTAAACGACCACCTATGTAATCCAATTATTGTGCAAGACCTCATCAAATAAATGAGTGTCATGTCAAGAAAGGGATGGCTAGTACTTTTGTACTTCAGCCTTATCTCCTTTAGCACAGGATGTGGGATAGATCATATATAGAAGGATTGTCCATTGAGAATGGGTACACTTGCGAAAGGAAATGAAGTTAAACCTAGCACTAGCCTTAACTTGCTGAGTGTACAAGATGGCTTCACTCACATGGTTCCTCGAAATGCGATTAACAAAGTGCAAAGGAGAAGAAGAGTCGCAGCTAATGCTGCGGACGTTGAAGCATCTACATCGCAAAATTAGGAAAATGAGGGACATGCAAGGATTTTATCGCCTAAAGTCCCTAAACAATCACGTGCAACTAGGTGCTCTCGTCGCAGAAGAAAAAATCCACAAAGATCGGCAAAGGGGATAGCCATGTGGTCACATAAAGAGCAGATTCAACGAGGGGACAACCACCAATGTGTCATCCTCCTCATCTGATGTGGAGAATGAGAGGACAAATTGTTGATCCCAATCAGCTACCCCAAAAGTTAGCCGAATAAAACACATCGAAGAGAAGGGAAGAGTAAAGGCTGCTCACAAGTTCGTTAAAGAATGTCAAGATCAACTAGAGGAGGAACCTCGAGTAGTACACATGGCTGAAGGTCTCCTAATGCTGAACTTTAGGAAACCCTAAAGCTTGACAGAGGTCTCGACAACCAAGCACCCCCTGAGAAACTCCTAAAAAGATATAAGGGAGAAGATAGCTTGATCTCTTGTAAGCACACACACACTCACACAAACCCTAGAAGAGAACACACAAGGTGAGAGGCCGAAAACTCTTCTTCTTATTCACACAACAAAAGAGGTCTACAAAGAAGATAAAGTGACTAACACACATAATAGCGCATATACAAGCGGTCCATAATAATGTGAACACGCTAAGAGGAGTGGGTAGGTGTGGACTAGTCGGTGTCATCCAACTTTAGAATCTCTGGCAAAGATATGTGGGTGCCAGCTACTACCAAGCCCGCCCAGTGATGTAAATGTCAAACGGTCATGCAGGCGCCTCATGAGTGTCAGCTCATGTTGAGCTTGATATCTCAACACTCCCCCTCAAGCTCAACTCCAGCTCATGAACTCTAAGCATATCTCAAAATCTGTGGAGCTTCTCAGCTCCCAAGGCCTTCGTGAAGATGTCAGTGACCTGATCCTGTGTAGGCCAAGTCAATGTCTCCTTCCAAGACTCTCTGCTTGATAAAGTGATAATGTACCTTAATGTGTTTCGTCCGTGCATGGAAAACTAGGTTCCTGGCTAGCTGTATACTACTAAGATTGTCACAATATATTACAACCTTTCTCTCCCACATGCAACCCCAAATCAGCAGAGTAGCTTACATAACCAAGCTACCTCACATGTTGCCACCGCAACTTCTATGTACTTTGCCTCTGTACCCAATAAGGCAATTGTGGGCTGCTTCTTGCTGCTCCATGTCACAGTAACACTTCCCAATGAAAACATAAATCCACTAGTAGACCTCCTGTTTGAGATGCTACCTACCCAATCTACATCTGTGTATCCATATAGCTCCAATGGTACACCTACTGCAAAAAATAATGTATAATCAACAGTGGCCCTCAAATACTGAAGTGTGCATCGCACACTGTCAAAATGTGGTTTGCGCGAAACTTGTATAAACTAGCTCTCTAAGTCAATAGTGTAACTCAAATCTGGTCTGCTGATCATGACATAGATCAAACTCCCCATAATCTTCTTATACATAGTGGGATCCTCCAACACATAATTCGCATTCGCACTAAGCGTGCCATTTTGATCTAATGGCACCGAGATTGATTTACAATTAGCCATCCCATACTTGGATAACATATCCAATACATACTGTCTTTGTGATAACCAAATACCATCAGGTGTGCGAATGACCTCAATTTCCAAAAAGTAGCACAGATCTCCCAAATCCTTCATCTCAAACTTTCTAACCAAATACCATCAGGTGTGCGAATGACCTTAATTTTCAAAAAGTAGCGCAGATCTCCCAAATCCTTTACCTCAAACTTTCTTTTGAGAAGACTTTTCACATGCTCAATCTCTTCCAAGTTGTCACCCCCAACAATAAGATCATCTACATATATGCTGATGATCATGATACCCTTATCACTCTTGCACACATATAAAGAGTGAACTTCATCTGCCATATGAAAACCAATAGTGATAAGATATTCAGCAATCTTGTCATGCCATGCTCGTGGAGCTTGCTTCAGCCCATACAAAGTCTTATAAAGCTTGTATACATACTCCGTGTAAACTAGATGGTTAATCCATATACAATTCTTCTTACAAGTCACCATACAAAGCTTGCATACATACTCTGTGTAAACTAGGTGGCTAATCCATATACATTTCTTCTTACAAGTCACCATGCAAGAACACATTTTTTACATCCATTTGATGTAAAAACTAGCCTTTAGCTGTAGCCACCGTAATCATAGCTCTCATAGTTGCCATCTTTACAACTGGGATAAATGTCTCCTCATAATCAATCCCATGTGTTTGCGCATATCCTTTGGCTACCAATCTAGCCTTATACTTGCTTATGCTACCATCACTATTATGTTTCACCTTATACACCCACACTGACAACCAATAACTTTCTTGCCTTCAGGTAATGGCACCAAATCCTATGTCTCATTTCTATACAATGCATCCATCTCCTCATCCATAGCTTTCTCCCAACACACATTTCCAATAGCTAATAGCCTCATCAAAACATGTGGGTTCTACAACCTGCACAACTTTTGCCATATAAGCATAGTGATGTGCCACATAACCATTATAAGTTAACCTTTGCACATGGTTTTTGACTCTTCCAAATCTTTGTAACTTTGTATTCATGGCTTCCATATAGCGTTCTTCATACCAGGTGTCCTCATTTTGCTGGAATCCCAAAGTCCATCAAGGCTCATCTCTGAGCCACTAGACTCTATCAAAAACAAGAGAATGCCCTGCAACAGAAATATTAGGCATACTAAGGGGCTCAACCACTTTCGCTTTGCCTTTATGTGATGTACCAACTACATTTCTAGGACTGGTATTATGATGTAGCCTGCCACTCCATGGTCTATCAACACGGAACCACTAGATGAGGACTCTCCTGGTCCACTCAATGACTGTGATTGCTGACTTGCATTCTGTGCAACCATGTTTCCACTTACATCTATCCCAACAACATCTTTTTCAACAGCATACCAGCTACTAATCTCATCAAATACAACATCCCTACTTACCCTCAATTCACGTGTAGCAGGATTATAGCATCTATATCCCTTTACTCAAGGGAATACCCAATAAACATATATTTTTATACCTTTGGATCAAGCTTGGTACGTAACTCATCTAGCCATTCATGTATGCAATATATCCAAAAACTTTCAAGTGAGACGAATCAGGTTTCCTGTCAGTAAACTTTTCTCTAGCATTACATCATGTATGGCTGCAGAGTAGGAGTCATGTTCATGATATAAATTGTTGTAGACATAGCCTCATCCCAATAGCTATGTGGCATATTCTTCTCTGCCATCAATGCCCGTGCTATCTCTGCAATGTGCCTGTTTTTCTGCTCAGTAACTCCATTTTGTTATAGAGTGTATCTACATGTAAATCGTCTCTAAATGCCATTCTTTCGTAAGAATTCAGAGAACTCATTGGAGAAGTATTCTCCCCCTCCATCTGACCTTAGACACTTCACATGCTTTCTTGTTTGTTTTTCAGCCACCATCACTCTGAAATTCTGAAAACGAGTGAACACTTCACTCTTCTCCTTCATGAAATACACCCACACTTTCCTCGTGTGGTCATCAATGAATGTTACATAGTACCTGTAGCCACCTATAGACATAGCCTTCGCACCCCATACATCTCAATGCACAACATCTAGTACATTCCTGCTCACATTTCTATCATGCGGAAATACATGCTTTGTTTGCTTTCCAAATTGACATGCTTCACATACTTTCTGCATACCTTCAACTTTAAATTTAGGCAGCCCTATCACAATTTCTTTAGTTTGCATAGACTTCATTCTTTGCACATTTACATGCCCAATTCTCTTCTGCCAAAATCTATATCTGCAAAACAACTCCTGAACCATTTGCAAACATTGTAGCACTTACTTCAGGTATATTTACATTTAATGTAAACATTCTGCCCACTCTGTTACCTTTTGCAACCAACCTGCACTTATCTTTAAAGTCTTCTAGATAACAACAATTAGGGTTAAACTGGACCTACAAACCCTGCTCAATCATATGGCCAACAGAAACCAGATTCTTTGTAATGTTTGGAACATGAAGTACATCTGCAAGGTACTTCACCTTACCATCTTGCATAGACAATGGCACATCTCTAACATGGGCAATCAAATGAGCAGTGTCATCCCTTGTTTCAACAAACCCCGTTCTTTCAAGACTCTTCATTTCCTTGAACCACTCACCACCATGACTTATCATGTGGTTTGAAGCACTTGAATCAATATACCATACATCATCCTTACATGCTGCTACATCATTTCCAGACACAGCATTAACCACATGCTGCATAACAAACAACCTCTCATTATCCTCATTATTTCTTCTAGAAGATGCATAATTATTTTGTTGCACTTGTCCATTTCGCATGTCACTCTGTTTCTTATATCAATATGCCTACACATGTTTAGCATTACCACATTAAAAATAACCTCATGTATCGTTATGCTACCTTTGCCAATTACCACGACCTCTTTGACTCCCCCTACCTCTAAATTGGCCTCTTCCACCTGTGTGTTGCTATTGCGAATCCTGGGACTGTTACTATTGCTGACCATAATTCTGATTACCTGTTCAACCACCACCTTGGCCACATCCATGACCTCTACCTCATCCTCTACCTGCACTTGTGTAGGCCTGCTGCTCTTAATTGTTTTTGTTTGTGAAGATTGTTGATCTTCACCTAAATTCTTCTCTTCAATGAAGCATTGATACCAAATCTCTGAAGTTGGGAGTGTTCTCCCGAGTTTAAATATATGTCTTGAACACCTTGTATTATGGCTCGAGACCACGTAGACACACTTCCACCTTATCATCATCATCAACAAAAACACCAATTGATGCAAGGGATTCCACAATGCCCTTGATCTTCAAGGCATAATCATTCATAGACATATTTTTCTTCTCCACAGTATGAAGCTCATTCTTCAACTGAATCTTTCGTGCCTTGGTGTTGGCGTCATATAGCTTCATCAAGGTGTTCCATGCCTCCTTAGGTGAATTGGCATCTTGTATATGCCCAATTATTGTGTCTTGTATGCTGATAAAAAGCCAATACATGACTTTCCTTGACCCTTGATTCCAATCCTTAAATTCTTTTACATCTGCAACAGTTGGGTTAATCTTAGGTATCTCTGGTGTCTCCTCATGTTCACCTTCAATGTAGTCCCGGTAACCTTTTTCCATCAGGAAATTTGTCAATCTAAACCTCCAAGAATGGAAGTTATTCTTGTCAAGCTTCTCTACAATAATCTAGTTTATTCTATCATTCGACATCTTGTCAGCAACATAAATTTACTAAAAACAACACTCTTTTTTGACCTGCACAAACTAATGTATTCTCTACATAGTTATACTATACTGCACCCAAACTATCACAACCAGTGACCCAAATTTGCATACATACACCCAATGGCAACTTTAAGACATGTTTGCAGTATACAAAGTGTCTACACAACCAATCGCCTTTCCTGCAATTCCAAAAATAGAGTTCTACAGAGAATTGAAACTTACCCGCAGGCCCGTGAATGCCTGCGAATTGAAAAATGGAGATCCGGATGCACCTGAAGCACATTTTCGATCGAAAAAGGTATGTCCAATGAATTTTATAGTTGCCTTATAGCTGTGCTCCCATGCATTTTATAGTTGCCTTATAGCTGTGCTCCCATGAAGAAAGCTCCTCAATCGGAGTTCGTTTATCAGTGCCTCTCGAAGAGCTCTCAACAAGGGTGTGGTAGCAAACACAAAGGGGGAAGAGTAGATGAAGCTCTTACCCTCGTACCGCTTCCTGTGCTTCTCTTGCTTGCCGCTCAGCCCGTAGCATGAACCAGGTCCTGATACCATGAAAAGATGTAGGGGAGAAGAGAGCTTGAGCTCTTGTAAGCACACACACTCACATGAAAAGATGTAGGGGAGAAGAGAGCTTGAGCTCTTGTAAGCACTCACACTCACTCACACTCACACGCACACTCACACGCACACTCACACTCACACTCACACAAACCCTAGAACACACAAGGTGAGAGGCTGAAGACAGATTCATAGAACCAAATGGAATCATCGGCGTTCCCACAGTTCGAGTAAACAAGTTAAGAAAATTATTTGAAGGAGATGAACTTAACACATCATTGCCCTTAGCTTTTGATAACCTTCAAGTCACCACTATCCTAGATGTGGGCAGGAGTGAGCATTGTTACCAAGAAATGCTAGGAGAAGTGGGGGGAACCTTCCACATGGATGACATAGCTTTACTTGTGAAACTTGTTGACGAAGCCACCGCAGAAGCCATAGGTCTTTTGCAAGATTTGAAGATAAAGATTCTCGAAACTAAATTCCGACACACCTTTGTGGTGATGAACTTTGGCTAGCAACCTGTTTCTTATGATTGCATCCTAGGATGTCCCTTCAAACCAAAATGATCCATGACTGGGACACGGATCATATCTACATTCGAAATAGAGACCAAATGTTAAAGGTCAACCTGTGCACTTGGAAGATCCATCCTATGAGTGGAAGGCCCTTTCTCTGAGGACTTGGTAAAACAAGACGGCCAGATCCACTGGAGTTCATTTGTGTCAAGCATGCTATAAAATGCTAGATGATTGCATCCTAGGATGTCCCTTCATGAGGGAAACCAAAATGATCCATGACTGGGACATGGATCATATCTACATTTGAAAAAGAGACCAAATGTTAAAGGTCAACCTGTGCACTTGGAAGATCCATCCTATGAGTGGAAGGCCCTTTCTCTGAGGACTTGGTAAAACAAGATGGCCAGATCCACTGGAGTTCATTTGTGTCAAGCATGCTATAAAATGCTAGATGAAGAATGGGATAGTGTGAAATTTGCACCCCTGCTAGAGACAGAAGACTCTGAGAAATGGATGAACATTCTTGCTACCCTAGACATACTTCCAAAACACATGGGTACTAGATTAACAAGGACACAACAAGATGCATCATCAAAAAATCTACCCCCTATCAATTGATCACAAGGAAACTCTATATGCAAGGCAAAATTCTATAGGTGATGTCCCTATGGGAGAATGAATACGTCTCTATTTTAGAGCAAGCCCACTCTGGAATTGCATGAGGACACTTCACGGCACATATCACTGCTTGAAAAATCCTACTGGCAGGATTGTGGTGGCCTACTATGTTTGGAGACGCTGTAGAATACGTCAAACGTTGCCAATGGCTATCAATTCCACATCATAAGGATAGAATGACCCTCAATTCTGTCATGTCATTTTTGCAACCATTTGAGAAATACACACTTCATTAATGAAGTTATACAATTTTTGTTACAAGAATTCTTGGTCACACCAGAAATCCTCACCCCACTACCCCCAAGCCAATGGCCAAGCCGAGAGGACGAATAAGACCATATGTGCTATCATGACCAAAACAATAGAGGCAAGCCACACAATTGAGAGCAACACTCTTGGCTTATTGCACAGCATATAAAGTGGCCATTATCGTGACATCCTTCAGCTTAACCTATGGCACCAAAGCGGTCATGCATATGAAGTTCTTAGTGCCAAGTTTGCGAGTGGCTGTACAAGAAAAACTCACTGAATATCCTGAGCACCTAGCTCTGGGAGCTTGAAAAGCTCAATGAAACACATCTCACGGTTGTGTATGGAATGTTGGTAGAAAAACTTCAGCGCAATTAGTGGTTTGATGACTGACTCAAAGATAAAGAAATGAACGAGGGGGATATGGTCCTCCGCTATAGCACTAAAAATCACAAAAAGAAACTCAAATACAAAGGACTAGGGTCTTTCCTAGTAATTGAAATAACCCCACATGGCACAGTGTGCATCGAAACCCTTGATGCTGTCGAGATGGCAAGTTATTTCAATGGTAGCAAATTAAAGCACTACTACGGCTCACTCACACAAAACACCTTAATAGCCATTCACCTCAAGAAAAACATCAGCATGAAGAGACAAAAGAAACGGCACAACGCAAAGACAAGGAAAAACAAGTGAAGCTTAGGGGCAAACAAATCATAGTAAACATGGCCCAAGTAGCTGACCTAGAAGTAAAACATGTGTGTTTATGTCTAGGAATGACCACTCCGATGGGTTTCACACAAAAACTCACACTTGTTGATACTGTTGTTGCTAACCACAACTTAATGTCCTATGACATAGGGCACTCTCTTGGGTGGCCATCCTTATTGAACACCCTAGCCACTGTCACTACTGTTGCTTCGCATTTGGTCCATGTTTAGTTGTTATTACAATTCTGTTTCATGTTGGGAATAACCCCTTGGAAGGCAAGTTCTATGTTACGCCTGCAATAACAATGCACGAAGATATCCTTCTAAGATGTGGAAGGGTGGGATGCAACCAATGTCAAATCAATTGGGATGCAAGAATGAAAACACTACAATTGGCCTCAAGCTATGGTCCTCATGACATACGAAGAGCCTAAGCCACCCAATTCCCCTCCATAAGGTGACCACTTTCTATCCACCAACCACAATCACCATGCTTCCCCACCAACATAAAACTATGCCACCTAAAAAGAGGCCCCTCCTTTGCCAATATACCCCATCTACTCCAAATGCCTCATCCGCACCAAGCTCCACACAGCAACTCAAACCTTGTCAACCAAGGCCACTAAAACTACTCCCTCTACTAACATAACTAACTGTCCTGGAAGGCACCCACTCACTCCCGTTGCACCCAACCCCCCACTGATCCTCTCACGGTTGGGTGTCCAAGAAGATTCTCATTGCCTAGGCTTATCATGAGGGTGTGACAACTCTATGGATCCCCTGAAGATCCAATCTCTCCTCTCGAAACTAGGAAAAACCTAAAATTTTAGCAGACCCCAATGCTGCTCCTATTCCTCTCGTCATATGGGCCCACTCTCGGCCTGGATAAGGTAGCCACACGAACCCACAAAAATTGGGAGAACATCCGACAAAGACCCTCATAGCTATAAAGACGTCATCCCTACCCACCTCATCCTCCCTAGCTCACAACTACTTATTACAAGTGGGAGCCTAAACTTCTTCTCACTGCCCAAAATTCTATGAGGGCTACCGACAAATCTGGTTACCATGACTACTAATGCCCACACCCCCTCTTTTCAAATGCCGTGCATCATAACAAGTTCAATGGTGGCCAAAGAAAACCCCAGTCATTGCCACCACTACCCCTCTATATGATAAGGGAAAGCAAAAATCTAGCGGGAAGCCAAGGCTATGCAACCCCCGCTCACTATCTCCACCAATGACATCCCATCAACCTCGGATACACCACTTGCCCTTCTCATCGGACTCCTTGGTCCCCTCTACTCAACCTTTTACCTTTGCCACACCTTCTCCTCCAGCGGCTCCCTCCGGTGAAGCTCCATAACTTCATGATGAGTTGCCAACCTTGCCCACACCTCATTGCACCCATCGTCTCACTAATTGGGCAAGGTGTTAGTACAAAACCTATAATGGGGTGCTGACAATGTAGTCTTAGGGTACCAAACCTGTTCATAGGGTGCCCAAAAAAAACCAAGTCCGAACATATGGCCATTCACTTCAATGTGTCACACGACCATTCACTTCAATGAGAGCCATGGCCATTACTTCAATGAGCCATGACTGTTCCCTTCATGAAGCCATGACAGTTCCTCCACAAAGAAATGCTCGTTCATTCATCCACGGTCGTTCCCATCCACAACTGTTCCCTAGTCAAGCCACACCCGTTCACTTGTCCATCTACACTCGTTCATTCATCAAAGCCACGGCCATTCACTTCAAAGAGCCACGGCTATACCCTTTCCATAGCCATGGGCGTACCTTTATGAAGCCACACCCATACCTCTGTGAAGCCACGGCCATACCTTCCTTGCAAATATATAATAGGGCCCACCCACATTCATTTCACTCACTTTTCTTCTTGCCCTCTAGCTGAACTCTTGCCATTTCCCCCCCTGAATTCTCTTAGATTTTAGCCTCTGTTCTCATCCCCATCTCTCATGGTTGCCCCTGCACAATTGGACTCACCTTATGAGGTCCTCACTTATACTCCATAGAAGATGCACATGCATGCAGTCCACCGCTTCAAGGAATATGGAAAGCATCTGACTTAGCTTTCCCACTTGGGTGAGGCACCGATAAAGCAGGTTGAGGGCCACACTATACACAGCTTCATGAAAGAATACCCACAAGATTGAGCATAAATTGCTCTACTTTATAAAACCTTGCTATTGGGCCATATTCGACCCCACCATAGTCAACTTCTTGGAGCAGACAGGGCTCGGCGGCTTGCCCACATAGCAACCTTGGGGGCCCAACTTGCTGAACTGCTTATATTTCCTTGAAACTTATGACATCAACCAAGCCATGGGGCAAGTGCTAGACAATGAGGGCATCTCACCCTTGATCTCGTTCGCGATGCACTTCATCCCCCACAAGTTGAGCAACCTTACGTCTGTTAAATAGTAATGTGATGTGCCACACGTGCGATGCTTTCCAAGGGCCGACTACTAAAGATTGGGTCAAACGGCAGAGTATCACTCACCCTGAACTCATCATGCCTGCCTAGGCTCTCACTTTCCTCCTCACCACCCGACAGACATACAAATTCAACCATTGCAACTTGTCCACTTTAGCCCGCATCCACCAAGGATTATTGGTTAATTTGGCAGAGTATTTGCATAAAGAACTCCATGCAATATGCTCAAACCCCCAAGGCAAGCTCACGGAATCATCACTCCTCACCAAAGTCATCTATCACATCGTGGGTGGGAGGACCTACCGTAGCCTATCCGTTAGGGCACCCCCCTATCTCGAACTCCAAGCCCTCCCTAACCTCTCCTCCCTCCAAACAACACCATGTGGATCCCCACTAGGACGAGGAGGCCCATTGTCAAGCTAAAGCAGTAGGAAGCTTGGCACAAAAAGCGAAAGAGTAGGAAGACCTTTGCCCACAGCCCAATTTTTTGAGAACTTAATCTAGACCCCTAGCCTACGGAGCCATCAACTGCCCTCACCACCTCCTCTTTTTCCTGACGAAGGTCCCTCATCCTCAACCTCTTCTTCCCAATGCCACACCATGGATGCCTTGCAATGGCGGGCACTTCCACTCCCAGCAAGCCTACTTCGAGGGCATTCGGTCCACCCACGGTGCCATCCCCAATTTGTGAAAGGTTTTTCAAACCTTTCCAGAGAGCTCATCACTTCTATGCTAGATTTTATGGAGCACCAACATGACCAAGTGATAGCCACCCAATAGGACATGCTCTTAGGCCAAAGCTTATTAGCAGAAGCAAACCCAAGAACACCTCCAATAAACTACCCTTGCCAAAAACGAACGCTTGCAAATGGCCCTGGAAGATTGCGATGGGGAAACCCTTGTCACAGTCACCAAGCTCCAACACCAAATCTAAGTAGCCCTTAAGAAGAAGCCCACCAAGTCACGCATGCCCTCTTAGTTGCACACAATGAAGCCCAAGCGCTCCAAAGAGCCCACACTGTTGAAGCCAATTGCAACAATCGCCTTCACCTCCAATTCAACAATTACAAACATGTGGCTGGGAATGCACTATCTTAGAAGGACGCCTAGTTTATAGGCAGCTAAAGTGAGGGCTCTCTAGCCCCCACCCACCCTCAGAACCGATACTATGTGCCATGGAGCGGAATGTGGACGCACAGCAACAGAGTTGCCCACCCTTTCCACTTCGTCGCTCGCCACAAAACCCCCCACAAATCCTTGACCTCCAATATCACGCCATCCGCCTCAACCTTCTACAACACAATATCTTCATCGATGAACCAATCTCCTCTTCCACACTCTCCTACGTCCTAAACAAACTCCCCTGCCTCTCTATCAGCCTCCTTGTCACCCTTTTCTTCCAGAACTAAATTTCTTTTCTTGACCCCACGATCCTCATCATGTTCCCCATCCACCCCCTTGTAGTAAACCTCATCAATTAGGCAAAAATTTTGGAGTACGGGCACACCACAGAAGAGGATGCCATGATTAATCTTTCCATTCCACATGGCCTTTGCCCATACCCATGTGACTCCACCAAATCCTTCTCGCTACCCTCGGCTTCTTGGAAAGGCTCGGCTGGTCGACGATCTACTATGCCTATAGAGACCTTCACTCGCCAAGACCTCCCTCCTTGTACCCCTTATGATCTTTTGGTCCTGTATCATGGCTGCTACCTTTAGCTGTAAGTTATAGCTACCACCGGTGATGATTCGCACATTGCCTTTCCCTATGACATCACCATCGAGGAGGCACGGGAGGTCGGACACTTCTTCTTCTCCAAATAGCCAGCCCAACACCCTCGTGAGATGACAACGATGGCAACTATGATGGAAGGAACGCAACACTGCCCCCTCCAAAAAACCTGATCCCTCTGCCTCCCACTCGCATCCTTCTCCTTCTCCTCCTCCTCCTCCTCCTCAACCCCACCACATTCCCATTCGCAACATGGCCCCTCGCCACTTGTGCCCTCCACCACTCCTTGGAACCTCCCACCATCCATGCCAAAATTCTCTTGGGCACCATTTTTCCTCCTTCCTCCCCTCCAACCACCACCTTACCCCTTTTTCCCTCGACTTCTACAACACCCCCTCATGTTCTCTCTCCCACCCCCCTCACCCACTCCACCATCACCCAACATGGGATTGGGACTACCTGTACCTCCCTATGATCTTCCCTCTTCATCGACACGTCCCCCTCCTTTCTTCAATGCCTCTCTTAGCACAGCTGCCTCCTCGTCAAACCTGATCAACCTCCAACCGACCGTCCTTCACCCACCCCATTGGAGGAAGGCGAGATTCCCCCACACCCCCACACGATCAAGAAGAAGTGGATCCACACCTTAACCCACTCGATTGGTGCCACTCTTTTGATCGTACGGAGTTTGAGCACAGGTTTTCTGAATCCTTCTCGATCGATAACTCCAGCAGGCATCCATAATCAAGCTCACGAACCGCTGGACATCCATGTCCTCTGGCCCTACCTTGATGCCAAATACGACGCCTGCTGGAAGTGCCAGCACCCACACCAATAATGCAGTGGGTAAAGACGGCCCGCCCACAATTAGATGCTTGGCCCATCATATTCGAGCTCATGGGCGAGTAGCTTGTATGGTCCTCCTCAAACCATACATCTGGGTGGAGTACTATAAGGCCCCTCGTGCACTTCGAATTAATCCCACGTACCTCCCCATCCATAGACGTTGGGCCTAGGACCTATTCTGAATAGATCAAAAGGAGAACCCCAAGTTGTGGTTCAACTTTCCATGGTTCGCCCCACCTACGTATCATGAAGATGAATGCCTTCATCACCAGATATGATTAGGTTCCTGATCTAGAAATCGTGGCCACCATTAGATTTTTTAACCTCATTGTCACACTCTTGGAAGCCTTTCCATAGTGGGAACACTACCAGGAGGGACCTCAAGGCCTCGCCTTCGGCCTCAATAAAGGCCCTACCTTGAAGTAGTTCTTTGGCTACTATGAGTGCATCCAATGGATGCTCGCTTGGCGTCTCCTGACCTTCAAAGATATGATGGAGATGGCCTTTTGGACAAGCTACAAGGCCTTTCATAGATCCCCCCATATCCAAAATCACGGTATGACTTCATCCAGACTTACTTCATCTACTACTGCTGTTTCCACTTGCCAGCTCCAAGGACAGACTTGAATTAGGGAGGGGGGTATGTTAACCACACTAGTTAACATTATTTTAATGCATGGTTGCGGTTAATGTAACTCATTTTGATGTAACTGCACTAAATGCTTCATGTAAAAGATATATGGGATGAACGAGCTTATAACTTGTGTAATGTCGGCCATGAGAATGAGCCTAGGTGTACATAGAGCTAGAAGAATTAGTTTTGGGCTCCCAATTATAGAATGGGCAGCTAGCCATTGTAAAAAGAGAGCTCATGTACATAAGTGACTTATGAAATATGAAAAGGAATAATCCCATTATCACAATTAAGCTCTCTCTCTCTCTCTTGTGGCTATGGTGGTGGTCAGCTTGTGTATGTCTATGCTTGCTTGCTTGATTGTGGTGTGTGCATGCAGGTGAGGCTCGCATTGCTTTACCTCTCATTCTTCTTGCTCTCTTTCTCTCTCTCTCTCTCTCTCTCTCTCTCTCTCTCTCTCTCTCTCTCTTCCACTTTTGCACACATGAAGGCATTGAGTAGGAGTTGAGCTTTCCATAGCTCCTTCTCTGTTTGCTCCTCTCCTAGCTTGTGGAAGCTCCACTTGAGTGACACCAATGGTGGTGGAGTAAGCCCCTAGCGGCCTTACATTGAGGAGTTAACCCTCATTAGGGTTGGCTAATTGTTGCTAGTTCCCGAACCGACCCTTGCATAATCTTTTTCCTCTTCTCTTATCTTTCTCTTGTGCAAGGAAGCATGTTCATCTTGGTGAACAAGAAGGAATAAAAGAAGTCTTGCATGGAAGCTAGATTACAGGTGAGGGATACAAAAGCAAGATCACTCTCTACGATGCTTGTGTCTCAGACATTAGATAAGAGACATTTGGACACATGGCCTTCACATATGTGAGAGAGGATCAAAATCAAACGTGAAAATCAAGTTTGCAACGTAGAAAATTGGAGTGGGTTTAAAAACTACTATAGCAACAAGAAATGTGTTTTTCCAGGTTCATATTGAAATCTCACACAGATTGCCCGAAAATAGACTTGATATTATTTGCAACCTAGAACTTGGAGTGGATCCAAAGCTTGAGAGCTCAAATCGCATGAACCTCAATTGAAGCTTGAGTTCAAACTAGAGGTTTAGCTAAAGGATGAGCCTCAACCTTGGGGTTGAGTGTGTAACTTAGGCTCAAACTTGAGGTTGAGCCAAAGCATGAAGGTCAACCTTGGGTTGAGCCTTTGACTTAGATGGGACCCTCAAATCTGAGGGTGAACCATAGCATCAAGCTCAAATTGGGGTTGAGTCTCATATTTAGAAGGGAGGCAAAAACTTGAGGTTTGAGCCAAAGTAAGAACCTAAACTTGACGTTGAGAAAGCCCTAAGACTTAGACGGGAGCCTCAAACATGAGGTTAAGCCAACACATCATGCTCAACTTTGAGGTCGAGCCTCTAAGAAGGGGAGCCCCAAACTCATTTTTTCGCAATCAAGATTTGTGACATGTTAGCCTCTTTCATGAGTAGAAAGTGAGGGTGCATGCATTGGGAAGTTGGTGTGGCTGATGATGTCACTAAGCTATGGTTCTCAGTTTGAACCTTGCACTAGAATAAGCTGATGATGTCACTAAGCTGTGGTTCTTGGTTTGAACCTTACATTAGAATAGGTGAGTAGAATTTTCAATTGAACCTATGAAGGTTATGAAAACAAAGGCCACACTCAACACAAACCTATCCATCACACACATATAAAAAAGAAAGTGATGGTTATTTTTGGAGCTATAGGTCTAGTTTGGGACCATAGCTCTGAGGATTAGAAAAACAAAGGCCACACTCAACACAAATCTGTCCATCACACACAGGAAAAAAAGAAAGTGATGAATATTTTTGGAGATGTGGGCCTAGTTTGGGGCTATAGTTGTGGCCCTTTTTTGAGTGGTGGGCCAAGGTTGAAGAGCATAGTTTGGGGCCATAGTTTGGAGATGTGGGCCTAGTTTGGGGCAATAGTTGTGGCCCTTTTTGAGTGGTGGGCCAAGGTTGAAGAGCATGGCCAAGCTTGTTGCAAACTATCAAAGGGATGGGGTGCTTAGACCTTGTTTACTACCTTGTTTTCTTTGGAGTTGTGTGAGTTAGTTTGTGGGAAAAGTTGCACCTTGGTGCTAATTATCAAGGGGATGTTTTTTTTGTGAGGGGTAGGTGCCAAAAGGGGAGGTTTTGGGGGGCCATAGGCCCCCTATGATGGGGGTCAAGGGGGCTACTTGGCCCCCCCATTGGTGGGGTTTGAGGGCCACCACAAGGCCCCTGTGGTGGGGCAGGGGTTTGGCATGACCTATGCAATGGTATGACCTATGTGGCAATTTGCATTATGCTACATCATGAACTCATCATTGAATCCATCCACTTTTTTAAAAAAATTGCATAAAAATCAAATTGACTTGTGCTAAGTGAAAGCCCGTTTTTTAAATAGTAGTATTTTTAACCCATTAGTTTTTTAAATAGTAGTATTTTTAACCCATTAGTTTTTTAAATAGTAGTATTTTTAACCCATTAGTTTTTTTCCACAAAACGAGGTGTCCCCAAATCTACTTTCTTTATTGTATTGGATATCTTTCATTAGATTCATCATTAGTGTGGAATTTGAAATCACATTTCCTTTTCTTTTCTTGAAACGTTTTTGTGCAGGGAGGAAGCAGGCAAAAAACTCCTAGCGTCTCCATTGCCATAACTCACAAGTTTGCATTTTCCATCATCAATGGATCATTTATCTTCATTGTTATGCGTTCTTCTTCCTTGACACCAACCGTAGTTTCTTCATCTTTGCCATCAACCCCTATGTTTTCCTCTTTCTCTTTACTGCCATCAAGCACCCATGTTTTTATTCCCATGTTCTTTATTTTTTTCTTCCTCTTACATTGCCATGAATATCCCCTCTACATGTATATTGTCCTCTTTGATTCTTTGTCCTGCTTACAAACAAGGTGGTATGATAAACCCCATTTAACTAATTTGCTTATACTAATGTTGTTTGCCTATTATACAAATATAATAAGCAATACCCAAACAATTTCTCTCTCTTTATTCCTAACATTTGAAAGGTTTCCAGGTTCGTGTCTCTCAAAACCATATGCATTTTTCAAAATAAGTATCAAAGCATTTCTTTACTTACATCTATTTCTCACACACAACTCTCATTCATACTTCAGCAAGTGATAACAATAAATAGCAATAATCATGAAATAAACATTCAGTGTTTATGGATCCTTTTGTTTGTAATAATCATTAGGAATAGACAACTTGGATATTGTGTCAGAAGAACATAAAACGGAGGCTCTCAATAATGATGGAAGTGATTTGCAAACAACAAACTCCACAAGGATTGTCTAAACTTTATGTCTAAGGGAAAATAGCAGGTGGAAACTAACAAAAAATAGATACTTATATAACAAGTTTAGGATTTTGACTTATTTCCATGTGAATGTTGATTTTTTTTTAAAATAGGTGGAGACAATCTACACTCACCCACAGCATATTGATCTACACAACAAGATTAAACAGAATTAACTACTAGTTTTCTTGAAAAAGTGTGAAGGCGAGGAGATGCAACAAGATGATATTCATTATGATATTCAAGGAGATAACAACTTTCTTGAAAATTGCAAAGACAAGATCATCTAAGGAGAAAAAGAGACCGATGATACAAGTTTAACCAATGAAAGGTACATCATAAAAGGGTTACGTTAGCCCATCAATCAAATTGTATTTCCCTCGCTTCATTTAACATTGACAACGGCGGTGATGATATTCTAATGAATGAGTTGCTACCTTACTTGCAACACCTTGATGAGGTCAATGATGTATGCAATGTGATATAATTGGTATAGACAATTGCCAGTGTGTGAGGGTCACAATTTGTACCATTTGGTTGAGGAAGTGGTTTATGAATGGAAGGATCAAAATGAACAATGGTCAAGTATAATGTTTAACACAGGCAGTGTTCCTAGCTATAGCGAACCCCTTAAGGGAGATCGATGAAGCTGATAGGAGGGAGGCATAAGGTGTGAGCTCTTAAACAAGAAATGTCCATAGTGGTAGCATTCAACTTAGTCCTTCACAAATAAAAGTGTTAAGGTTGAAAGTTCCATACATTGCTAAGATGAAGGGCATGGAAGCTATGCTACTTGCTTAAGTCTTATTAAGTTAAGTAAATGATAATTGCTAAATGGCACAACCAAGATTGTCTCGAGAAGATGAGATGACATCATTTGCATTTGAATATCTTTTATCTTCTAGAAATCAGTGTGAGATGATCATTTTAATGCAACATTTTGAAGAGCTCTTCTTTCCAACTTGGCACAAATAGAGATAATAATGGTGTGTTGTAATGCTTGCTACCATCAGGCAGGGATGCTTAGAGAAAATATTTGTGCAGTCATGATTAGCTAAAGATTTGGGATAATTAGCAAGCTCCATATATATGGTATGTGCCTAAATACCTTGTAACTCATAAACAAATTTTTATGGCAATTAGTTACTTCATCCTCGAAACCCAAATCCTTATCTCTCCTAATTTTAATAATTACAGATGACATCATAGGACTCGTCATGTGAGAAATGGAGCACTAAACCCCAAACATATCTAAGGAAAGGAGACAATTTTGTACAAAAATAAGATTTGATATAAATAAAGCTTTCTCTTTTACTAAGCATTGTCTTTAAATTTAGACTGTTAAACATATAGCTATGTGGAATAGTAATGGCCCAGTGTAGCAGATCATTGATAGTGAATATCAAGCCATTAACATTACTTTCCAATATATGATGAACAATAAAACAAGGATGGCTGCATATTATCTCAAGTTTAGATAATACTACTTTGGATAGCCTTACCAGGAACTCTTTATGTTGCCTCATCATTAGATTGATGCACATAGGAGAAATTTGCCATTAAGATTGGCTTGGATTTTCTTCCTTTTTATTCTTCAAATCTAAATTTAGCTATGATTACCGAGAAACTTGGTTTAGTTAAGGAATATAGGATTTGAGGAAGGAGTCAGTACTCCCTATATGAATATTTATCTAGGTTAAATATCATTTGAGTTTGTATATTCCCTATTGAAAATTTGTAATTATGAGACAATATCATTCTTTTTTTGGTTTGAAAGAAGGGATTAGATTTCCCTATTACAATGTCATAAGAACTTTTGAGAACATAAGATATCTTCACCTTTACTCAAGATGCATGTCTCTAAGCTTTAAATGCATGATTATCTTTTTCAAAATTTATCACTATAAGTCATATAAGCAAATCTTACCATCTAGTGGAAGAACTTGATAGCGATCTCCATGAAGTCCTACACAAATCTTAGTCAGGACCTTTCCATGGACAAAAGAAATAATGTGCCTGAAATTTTTCATAACTAGATAGATGGAATGGATGAATATTTTTATATTGCTAATTGAACAAAGTAAGATGGCTCCAGTCTGCTGTCTTAAGATCATTGGTCCAACTCATTCAAGTTGAAAGAATCATGTCGAGGAGGCAAACCATCTAAATCTAGATCAACTAAAATGGGATGATTTAAAGATCTGTTCTGAAGATATTGTCTGCCCCCATGAGGATATGAAGAGAACAAGATGAAAGAATTCTTAGAATCATCCCAGGATGGTAGATCTATCATTGCATATATCAGCAAGCTTGTGCTAATCTAATGTGATTCACTCCATCTATGAATGATACCATGTTGCTTTAATAGATTTGTTAGGAAGCTTAACTCGCATGTAGATACACTAAGCCAGACTCTATAATAGAGGCAATGGTTTAACAATTTGTTAGGAAGCTTGACTCGCATGTAGATACGCTTAGCTTGACTCGCATGTAGATACGCTTAGCTAGACTCGCATGTAGATACGCTTAGCTAGACTCGCATGCAGATACGCTTAGCTAGACTCTATAAAACAAAGGCAGTGCATATGGTAGAAGACTTCACTAAGGTTTTCCAAAGGCGATATCAACAACTAGAGGCCCTATAAACTAAGGCCAAGAAGGTCTAAACTTAGAACAATAGCTTGACTAACTACATCAAATCAAGGAAGAGCTAGAGTTTAAATTAAGATTTGACTAAGGCTTAAACCGTACATGAGATGATTCAAGAAAAAGTACTCGATTGAAATATGAATATGACTTATATTAAATTTAGGTGGGTCTCTTATAATGCTAAGAGTAACCTTATTGAAAAGAGAAGAAGAGGCCTTAGAGAAGAAGGAATCTTGAAGTTGACTTACCTTGGAAAAGCTACTTAAAGTGGTAAGTTTTTATCAAAGACATTGGAAACGATTATCAAAGAATTGTCCTATGAACAAAACCTTAATACAAGGCTAGGTGTTGCATGACTTCTCCAAAAAGGATGAGTGAAAAGATGTTGCCTTTGACCTTAAGGATAAGTGCTTTTAGTCTAAATTAAGAGTATGTGTACTTTAGAAACCTCGTATTATTGGTCTAACTAAAGGATAAGCTTGGAAATTAAGAAATTAAAGGATCAAATAAGTTGACCTCTAGAGGCCTTACAGTTTAAAGGATGGATTAAATTGTTGCTCAAGGACTATAAAGGTATGGACCAAGGATATTGGATGGGGAAATGCATTTTGAGATTCGATGGAGGACCGAGATTATCCTCGAGAGACTATCTCAATAGAACTTGTGATGGTTTACCATGTTTTGGGATGCATGCATAATTGTTTGTAAAATACTTAATGGATATTGTTTATAAAATATTTAGTGGAACTTGTGAAGGTACCTCACAAGTTGATATGATGACCAACAAATGTCATTTGAGTGGTGAGTCCTCACATGAAGACGGTCACTCGAGACCTTGACCTATCTCGATAGACATAGGTGTGCTCCTAGCATGTCTGGCGTGAGGACAGAGGTGGCTCCAGAGTGTATTGGGCATTAGTCACACAAGACTCTAGTGTAAACGTAACCTGGAGTGTATTGGGCATCAGTCACACAAGACTCTAGTGTAAACGTAACCTGGAGTGCTCATGCTTTGGGAATGATATGGCCCTCCAAAACAACTCCTATCAATTTGGGATGAGAGACTTGTGGGATCCTCGCTAGGGGGGATTTTTTTTGGTGAACATTTTCTAGCGAGCGCTTTTTTTGGAATTGGGTGAGTGGATTCCAAAAAGATTCCCTCCCCCCTCCATCAAGAGAGAGAGGGGCAAAGAGAGTTGGAGAGATATTCATGACATAATTATTTGATAGGGAGAGGGTGAGAGAGAGCCAAAGGGAGTGAAAGAGAGAAAAACATAACACTACATCCTCTACATTGAGGTTATTGCTTCAAAGTGAAAAAAAACAAGTTCATTCACATAAAACTTCCAAATACAAAACTATTGTACACCATCATCTTTACTTTTATGGGCCTCGCTTGTTCTTCGAGGTGAAGGCACAAAGTAAGTGAATGTCATTCATACCCTTTCGCACTTCCTCTAGCAAGTCACGCTCAGACACATCATTAATAAAACTATGGGCTCGCCATATCGCAATTAAGCCCACCACTTTGGTCTAAATGTTAAAGAAAATGTTTGTCATGGAAGGTGTGCATAAATTGTCTTTTCATTGCTTCAGTTAGGTGTGTGAGTCCATGCTAGCTCTATAGGCCCAGTGGTAGGGCGGTAGGCTAGACTTAGGGGATTGGATGGGGTCTAGGTTATGCCTATAGATTTGGTCAAAGGTACACCATCAGGAAGTGGGTGGTAGAGTGGACCTAAAAAAATGGACGCTTTCCAAACGAGACCCAAATTTTGTTTGAAAAAGCTTAGAAAAATGAGGAAAAAATAAGAAATTAGACTCTAGGGAATGATGGAGTCAGTTCAGAGGAGTAGAGGTTATCTGCTTCACAATCAAGAAGTAAGACGTTGGAGAGTGTAGTACACATTATACAAAGCCACCGATCATCTCTTACTTGTGAGAATCATGAAGGGACGCCATAGGAGGATTTATACGCATTTCTCTTTCTGATAGATATGGGACATATGCTGCTAGTTATAGTAGCCAAATACTAGGTTAGTGTGTATGATGATGCCCCCAGGAGGGACTCTCTACCCAATATGTGTACATCATTGCCATTCTTGGAAAGACATATTGTATAGTCTACTGGGGATAGGGGTCCTCACATGCGCCATGAGGCGGGAACGGGCTAGGTGAGGCACATGGGGTGGAAACGCTTTGGAAATGGCATGACAAATGATCTTTTGGAGCATGTGGATATAATATGCCTTTTGGAGCATGTGGATATAATATGCCTTGCTTTTGGGGTTCTTGAAAGAGCTTTGGAGCTTAGTGGTTGGCGAAAAAACACAGCTTGGCTAAGATGGTGAGGAACACCCTGAGGAAGGTGAGTACATGGGTTGATGGCATGCATTCCAAGACTATGATATCATCAAATAAATTGAGGCATATCAAGTGTTGAACCTCAACCATGGTGCTCTTCTTGTTAGCTAGATTCTTCTACTATGGGTAGATTGGGGATGCCTCAAATACCATTGCACCATGCTGGTAGTTAGTATCATAGGTGATTCCATTATTAAATACTAACAAGCTAGTGTTATTATGTATGCACATTTGGGGCCATGCTAGTGTTATTATAATCATGGGGGTGATTCCGTGTTATATATAGAGCTAGTGCAATTAGTGTATATCTCATATGATGTCATGTTGGGATTGATTATGATGAGGAGTCTAATTGATTATATGTATCTAATATGGCCAGAATTATTAAGTAATAGGTGATACGATAGAGCGGACTAGGATGTCGTATGGGTGTTGGGTTATGCAAAACACATATTTATCATTTACGGTATCATGTAAAGTTACTTCATTTATTTAGCCCATGAGCTGACATTTTGTTATTATGACACAAGAACGTGGTCACCATTAGGAAGGGGGGTTAACCACTCTATAGGTTAATATGGTTTCATATGTTGACTTACCCCATAAGACGCTTTGCCATCTTACCTGGGCAAATGGGCACTTAAATTTTGTAAGATAACACTGAAACATATAAAGTAGCCTTACCATATCCTTAATGTCAAAAATAGGTAAAGTCTACGGACTTAGAAATAGAGGCCATACTATTTTTAAGTTTGGCCAGCCTAGTCTAAAAAATAGCCACTTGTATATAAGTCATTTTTAACAATAAGCAAGTCATTCCCTTACAATTATTTTCTTGTGAGCTCTTCTTCTTCCCTCATCTTGCTTGCTTGTATGCTTTTGAACTCATGCTTGCTAGATGTATCCACTTGTATATAAGTCATTTTTAACAATAAGCAAGTCATTCCCTTACAATTATTTTCTTGTGAGCTCTTCTTCTTCCCTCATCTTGCTTGCTTGTATGCTTTTGAACTCATGCTTGCTAGATGTATCCATGCTTAAATAGGTTTGATTGTAGGTTTCCCTGTTCGATTAGCTTCTTCTCACCCTGCTTTTTGTGAGAGAGAACCACCATGAAGGACCATCTTTTCTTGCCTCCATTTAGGCAAGAAGAGCATTCAAGTGTAGCAATAAAGTGAGGATGCAAAGGAGCATTCCGTTATGACAACAGAGTGAGGACGTATGCGCACACACATTGGGAAGTTGTAGATCACAGCTCTAAGGCAAAACCCAGCGATACATGCCTCGGCAAGGCTAGTCCATAATATGCATATATGCAATACATCCAAACACTTTTAAGGGAGAAATTTTTAGTTTTATGCATGTAAACTTCTGTTTATAATGTAAACAACAATTGCTACTACTTTAGCCCAAAAATATTTTGACATATTCTTTTCAAACACTTCAAGACACAAGCAACTTCTACAATTTGCCTTTTTTTTTCTTTCTGCAATGTCCCTGTTTTTCCTTTTTGTAACACTATTTTGTTGAGTGTACTTGCATGTGAATTGCCTCTTGATTCCCTATTTTTTCATGGAGAAATATTCTCCTTCACCATCCGTTTCTGCATTTTTTGGCAATTTCCTACATATTGTTCAAATTTTGCTTGTTTTTCATTTCACGAGTGTTGCAATTAGTTCATTGTTTTCTTCTTCTCGACCTAGACTTTAAATCTCTGAAAGTTAGCACAAACACCTTACTTTTCTCCTTCATGAAGTAAACCCACACTTTCCTAGTGTGATCAATGAATGTACCTACAACCTGCAAATTCCAGTCTTGGTTGGTCCAAAGTGTATAACATTTAATGGCCTTGCATTGATGTGCTTTTCATGTGGGAAAACGTGTTTGGCATGCTTACCAAGCTTGAATTTTTCACATACGTTGCGCGTACCATCAACCTTAAACTTTGGCAAACCTACAATATTTTGGGCCTACATAAACTTCAGCCATTGCTATATATTCACACATGACCAATGTGCTTGTGCCATATATTAATATCTACAATGACAGCTTTCAGCTCAGGCATCTTAACATCTAAAGTAAACATCTTATGCAAACATGGCTACCTTCACCTCATGCATCTTAAAGTCTAAAGTAAATATCCTGCCATCTCTGTTACCCTTTGCAACCCAAGCGGGATTGATTTTGAAGTCTTCCACAAAGCACCCTTGAGGATTGAATCTTACTTGTTGCAGACCCTACTCAATCATCTGTCCAACAAGTATATCTACTCTGTCGGGTACTTTATTTTGCCATCTTGTATAGACGATAGCACTTTACCAACATGCACAATAGGGTGTGCAGTATCATCACATGTTTCCACATACTTTGGTTTTTTTGTATATATCTAAACCACTCACTAAGATTGGTCATGGTGTTAGAGCTCGTGAATCCATATATCAAATATCTCTCAATCTTGACACATCTTTTATAGTGGAACTAAGCATGTGCTTCATCACAAGCTCACTTCTGTCATTTACTTGATGATGCATAGTTGCCTTGCTATAACTTTCAATTTTTTATATCATTATGCTTTTTATAATAATCTTTTGTAATGTGCCATGGTTTGCCTTGCTGCAACTTTCCACTTTTTGATTTTACCATAGTAATAACACTCCATGCTATTTACTTTGATTTCTTTGCCAACCATCTCAGTCTCTCTGGTTCCCCTTGTCTCTAGAGTGGCCCCTTCTACTTGTATGAGACTCATTCTCTTATTGTTGTTATTATTGCTTATGGTTTTGATCTCTAAATCAACTAGCACCATGCCATCTAGATGACGATCTACCTCTACCCTTACATGTATCTGAATAGAAGGAGAGCTCATGTGAATTTTCAAAGGATGAACCTCCCCCAATATTCATCTCCTCTCACAAATGAGGAGAGCAAACAATTCTTGAAAATCAAGAAAGCTCTCTTGAACTCCAACGGAGGTTTGAAACTGACTATATTCCTCGCCACCACAAGATCATTCAAGGTCACCGATACTATATCATCATACTAGTGATCTAATAAAAGCAAGGGTTTAACCTTTATCGAGTAATCATTTATACTCAACTTTTCTTTGGTCACATTTGCAGCTCATTATGTAGCTCCTGTTTTAGTTGTATTTTTTTAGCTTAAGTGTTCGTATAGTATATCTTCACCAAGGTGTCCCAAGCCTTCTTAGGCACTTATGCATCCTACATATGCACACAATCATAGAGTCTGTCATATTGATAGATAACCAATTGAGCACCTTTCTGGCTTTTTCATGCCATGCTTTATATGCCTGCGCTTGCTATGTGAGTTGGGATTTTCTTCAGCAATCTCTAGCTTCTTTTCATCACTTGTGATGAACTCCCAATATCCTTTTCCTATTGGTCATCCTGAATTTCCAAGCCTGGAAATTTTTATTGTCGAGCTTCTTATTCACAGTTTGTGACAAACTATCAGACATCTTTACCTTCAACAACTTACCAAACAGTGCTTGCAAAAGCTTTTGCACTTACAACAAACTTGTAATCTTCAACATAGTGGTACCGAACACTTGTTATATCGCAACTATATATGGAACAGTCACACAAACATACATCTATTGTTGACAATTTGGAAATCTCAGATTCAATACAGACTGTTTTACAACCGGCTTTGCTATGAACCATAAATTTCCATACATAGTCAAAAGTTAAAATCGACACTTTCATAGAGTCCGTGGTGGAAAACTCTCAGAGTCAAAATGGGGCCAAAATAGCTTTGAATCTAAAATATGAAATCACTCAATATCCATTATATTCTATGAGGCCCGAAATGGCCTTGCACAATATAATGCCCCTTTGCTTCACTGTGAAGGGTGGCTCAAGATGTGATAGTGCACTTGAGTGTTGTGGTTGCATGCTACTCTTGCCTAGTAGTAGCAGCTACTTGTAGAGATTTGCTTCCAAATCAAAGGGAAAGAGATGAAGTCACACTTACCCATGTACCACTTCCTTTGCTTACCTCTTGAGCTCTTCACGCAAACAGGCACTCTGATACCATGAGAAGCATGTGGGGGAGATGATGCAAACACACACACATACACGAGTAGACAAGCACACAAGAGAGATGGATGGCTGAATTTTCTTCTATTATTTACAACCATAACATAAAGAGCTTGTGTCTCTTGAGCTCTTCACGCGAACATGTGCTTTGATACCGTGAGAAGAATGCGAGGGAGAGGATGAGCTTGAACACCTTGCAAGCCAACACACACAAGAGTAGACAAGTACCCAAGGCTAAATCTTATTCTCTTCTCTTCTCTTCTCTTCTATACAACCATAACATAAAGAGATAAGACTACATACTATAAGGGAAAGTACTCTCCTGCTATAACTTACAAAGGTTGGTCCATAGTGTAAACCCGACTACTATATGAGTTGGCGCTATAACTCACATAGCCTGTAAACCATTGGCAACATATTGCCTATAATCTCACCAACCATGCTAGTGGTGTAGGTACAAAAACTATCACCCAGGCAGGTCATCAATGTCCGCAGCACTAGTTGAGCTCGATATGTCAACATCTTATGAATGGGGTGTAGGTTACCCTTGTCATTCAAAAAGGGAGCTTATTGTTTTGTTGGTGGTGGTTGTGTTGATAACAACATGATCTCCTTATGGCTCCATAATCAAGTGCTCAATGAACACGACTCTCTATAATTTACCTTGCCTTACTCATGCATTTGAGATTGCACACAATAGTCTTTATTGCCTCGGCTAAGAAGAAATTGGGCAGTTCTTTCCAATTGAGTATAGTTTGAGCCATTTCACAGATCACCCAATTCCTCTACTCCAATTTACTATGGGGTAACTTGTGGTGAGTTGCCACTTTTTGTTATACTCCTTTCACCAGCAAATTTTTTGACGGAAATTCTCCACCAATTGAGTTTTGAACTTATTCCACTAAAAATTCTCCTTTTGTTATACTCCTTTCACCAGCAGTAGGGCATTAGATTTTTTGACGGAAATTCTCCACCAATTGAGTTTTGAACTTATTCCACTAAAAATTCTCCGCCAATTGAGTTTTGAACTTATTCCACTAAAAATTTTGACAAAAATTCTCCGCCAATTAAGTTTTGAACTTATTTAACTTAATACCTATCTTATTTTCAACCATTTTAGGCTATTTATTGAGAATTTTCGAGAGGCCTCATCCTTATCCTTGAGAAAATATACCTTGACTTTCTTCCTTATGTAGCCATTGATTAACAAAATAAAATAGGAAATACTGCCCTACATCTAAGCATTCTATCTTTCCACAATCAATGTGCCTCTTGTAGACATAATTGTTGATGTTACTGGTCCATTATGTAAGCTTGCTTCACATACATTCGGCATAGGTGAAAAAGTTGGCAAATGTGTAACAATCTCACCTTTTTATAAATGTAAAAAAACATAAAAGCTTAGTATTTGTGCCATAGCTTGCCTATGTCCACATTAGTCCAAAAAGAGAGAGCCAAGAGCTCATTGAGGCTGTTTAAGAGCATGATTCTTCCAACCACATTGGTAGCCAAGATGTCTACACCATTATGATTGAAGTGAGCCCACAAGTTGCAATCAATGTTGGCTGCTGTAAAATAGATAAAAGGTTCCTCTTGATTTTTAGCTCGTAAAGCACATTTGAAAGCTTTTTAGTGTAGCCCTCCTTTCACACAAAAGAAAAGCCATTTTGTTTCGTTTCCCATTGTCACCATGATCTCATCATAGTTTGACGTAGAAGTACCAATCCTTGTGACTCGTCATGTACTAAAGCTCTATATGATTTTCTTATATTTCTTCTTCTTCTTTTCCTCCTCCCTCCCCCACTCTCTCTCTAACCCACACACAATTCACATTGTGGAAGTCACTTAGGCTTGAGGCCCATAAAAAATGAGATGTAAAAAAGAAGCATATAAATTAGCAATTTTAGTGTATAGTTTTTGAAGTTAAATTTGCCAAGCTGGCAAACTGGGAGCCTGCCTCAGCCCTAATTCTGCTAACCCTAGCGATGGTAAATTCCGAGGTTGCTATTTCGGGAGTGAGCTTTACCCTAGAGAGTTGAAGTTCCGAGTATCCTGCCTTCGTGTTTGAGGTTCTGGTTCACCATGAGAGCTGCATTTTTCTCTCTAGCCGTCAAGGTCTGCAAAGCAGCGCCGCAGTCGCTGCCCCCCACCAAGAGATGCTTCTCATCATCGGCGGCCAAGGCCAAGGCTAAGACTAAGCCTAAAGCGGCGGCGGCGGCGGCGGTGGCGGCGCCACCTCCTCCTCCTGCTGCCCCGGCAACAGAGGAGAAGAAGACCAAGAGGAAAGGTAACAACGCGGCCGGTTCAAAGGTGGTTTACAAGATCTCGTCCAGCCTCTCCAGCGTTGTGCAGGTCTCAGAGACCACGCGGCCCGACGCTCTAAAGCGCGTATGGGACTATATTAAGGCGCGCAATCTCCAGGTAAAACATTAGGTCTACCTAGATCTAACTGCGCTCCCTTCATTTTTTATCAGCATGCCTTGATGAACGAGGGAGGTTGATGGTGCTAGGCGGGGCTTTATCTGAGGATCATGTAGGCACAAGCAAGAGCAGAGAATAAGGGCGCAGACCAAACGGTTGGTGAGGCCCTCACTGCAGAAAGAGTATGGTTGTGAGCTTGAGACAGCAGCAGGCTGCAGCTGTAGGGCATGGTACTCCTGACAAGAAGAACCAGTGGGTTCACTTCTGCTGTCACAACGCCTGTGATGCACAGGGTGAAGCTCGTTTCCTGAGGAAAAGGAGAGCGGAGGGAGCCTTGTCTTTTTCAAGGGGAAGTGCCGACCTAAGGTCTTTCCTGGCGGTCATGGGGTGCTACCGTCCACCGAGCTCTGATTGGTGAAGCTTCTCTCTGTCAGATTGATGCTACCATGCTTTGCTTGGTGTATGTTTCAGTGTGATAGTTTACAACCATGTCAAGCTGTCACCGTTCTAGTGGGGGTTTGGATGGGAAGCCTCCATAAGGGTGAGTTGGCCTGGCACAAGTTTGCATGGGACAACAATGATATGGTTGGCTTAATGTAAATCTGAGGGGTTATTGGTAGGGCCGCCTGTCCTCCCTAGTCAAGTCACAAGGACTTTAGTGAGATATGGAGCTACTTTGAGGTCCATTTTGGGATTGCGAGGTATCCGGAATTTGTCAAGTTTTAGGACTTGTAGTGCATATCAGGTTCAACATGCAGTTTTTTTTGCAACGGTCATATCGTACATTGTTTGATGCTTAAGTATTTGCAGCATTTGGGAGTTTCTAGGCATTTTGTCAAATGCTCAGCCATCATTGCATGTATATTTATGTTTGGTATGATATTTTCTTTTGCCATCACAAGTCGATAGCTGCTCACCTTTGCCTGTTAGCAGTTTTGTGTGTTGTGAGAGTTCTTTAGGGTTGGGAAAAATAGGTTGTGCAAAACATAGGAGCTCAAGTCAAGCATCTTTTCCACATGAGCTTGGCCTTTGGAAAAGACTCACTTGTTGAGTCACATGAGCTTCGCCTTTGGAAAAGACTGACTTCCCTCCAAACATGGATAAATACATGTTTGTATGGATTGCGAATTGTGATGGGGGAGCCTTGCAATATCTAGGATTAGGCAAGATTTGATATTGGCTAGTATGAAATGATATTTGGGATGAGGGAAGAGGACTGCTCCAACTTTCATCATACAAGTTTGTAAATCTATCATTATGCATAGCATTGGAACCTTTTGGGTATTTCGGAATCTCAGTGTGTGTACCCTTGCGAGTCATTGTTCTTTTGTGCGTGTGAATATGTGAGTAAGTGAGTAAGAGTGTTTGAACCCACTCTTATGAGTGGTTAGAATAATATCTAGATATTATATACATGTTGACCCAAGCTATGTTGTCACTCAGAGAAGCCTCGAAGGCTATAAAAGCATTGTACTTGGTGAAGCTTTAATCCATCACATCAATCAATCTCATGGAGTCGTTTAACACATCTCTCTCTTAAGTATTCTCTGTCTCTCTCGATATCACTAGCATGGCTCTACATCAACCACCCTAGCTCACTTGTCTAACCCTAAACCATCAAATGGTATTAGAGCAGATTCTAGCCTAGTTAGGTTTTACAATATGTGAGATGACTTGCTCATCTGACGCTTCTATTGTTCTCTGCCGTGTGTCAGATTCGAATTGGTTCGCCTATTACTTGAGTTGTTGTCGCTAGTGTCCATCTAATTGTTGCAACTAGTTGTAGTTGATAGTTTAGGGTCGGGGTTTATACCCTTGTTAGTGTTGTTTCTGTCGACACCAACACCGTTGCATAGACTTGTTGTTGTTGCCTTTGCTTGCCGACAAAGATAGCCGCTTGTCGCCTAGTCTGTGTATGCTAGCCTCGCCGCCCAAGCCTGTACTACATTACGCCTGTTGTGCCACTTTGCTAACAGCCAATGACATCTTTTGCACCTGTTGTCATGGGTGATTGTCGCCAACCGTTTGTTGATGATTGCTTCCGCGTGTATCTCAACATCTCATCTCTATGACACGTCACTTTTGTGCGCCCTTCTTGCCACCTACTACTCTGCGCATCAAGACATCCAACCTGCAGCTGCCTGTGACATCAAATGGTATTTGGGGCATTTCTTGTGTTGCATGACTCATGATGTGATGGATTGAAGCTTAACCAAGTACAATGCTTTTATAGCCTTAGAGGCTCCTTTGAGTGACATCACAACTTATGTCAAATAGGTATATAATATCTAGATATTATTCTAACCACTCTTAAGTGTGGGTTCACACACTCTTACTCACATAAGTGAATGTCCACACACAAAAGAACAATAGTCTTTCTAGGGATTGTTCACACACATACTCATAGGGCTACACACATCGAGACTTCGAAATACCCAACAAACCCCCTTCGGAGTTAAGGTTGTTATAAAAGGTTCCAGTACTTCAATTAATCCTTGTTTTGAGTCAAGGGGGGGTAGTTTACATTTTATCATGAGTGGTCAAGCCCCTTATCAGGCTTGGCATGAGAGTCCATGTGTTTGCCACTGTGATCTTTTGAATCACATGTGCAATTGTGGGCCCAAATCACCATAGATATGAAGGTCAATCCCTATAGCACCCAAGGTGATTACAAACATGTATAATCATGTTTAGGGGGACATCCCAGGCAGAGAACCCTTATTGATACTCTTTAACACATATAATGCCCAATCAGTATCTATCTTTGAAAGCGGCTTGACCACACATGATATATGTCAGTCATACTAAATCTTGATAAGGGGAGTGTTAAAGAGTATCAATAAGAGTTCTCTGACTAGGATGTCCCCCGAAACATGATTATACATGTTTGTAATCACCTTGTGTTATAAACGGTTCCAATACTTCAATTAATCCTTGTTTTGAGTCAAGGGGGGTAGTTTAGGATGGTAGGCATATATCATGTGTGGTCAAGTATAATACCCAATCAATATCTATCTTTGAAAGAGATAGAACAGAGAATGTGGCAATGAAGTATTTTTCGGGTGCTAAAGTAGAGGTTTTTGGCTTCTTTGGTGCATCCTCAAACTCTTCATCTTCATTTTGGTTGGCATGATTTGTTACTTTACCATTCTTTTGACGCAACGGTCTTCTGTGTGACCTAGCTTCTTGTAGAAGGTGCACTTGACAATTGTCCCTTTGTTCTTGCCCTTCTGTTTTGTGAAGAAACCCTTCTCTAAGTCAATGCTGGTAGCATTTTGATTTTGAAGTCTTCTATCCTTGTCAATGAGGATGGCCACCATGTTTTCATACATTATCTTCCATACCCGAAGTGTGGATAGCATTTTTTTGAACTTTTCAATCTCTTCCAGGTTGGAGAAGAGTACCTTTCTATCATCTTCGTCAATGTTGGCTCTCAAGGCACCCAGCTGTTGCAAGAGAGAACCTATGGTGCTGAGGTGCTCTTGATGAGAATGGTGCTCTTTCATTTGGAGATTGTAGTATTTTTGTTTGAGACAGACTTTATAATTGTTAATTTTATTCCCAAATAGATTCTCAAACTTGTCCCATACCTCCTTTGAAGTTTTGTCTAAGTCGAGGTGATGTATAAGATTGTCTGCCAGTCCAAGACCTGTATGTGCCAAGGCTCGATCGTTCTTGTCATTCCGGTCTTGCACACTTGGTGATGTAGCGGCACCTTTCCATTCCCTTGTTGAGATTCCAGAGCTTGTCCTGTATCAATAATAATCTGATCTTTTTTTGCCATGTGGGGAAATCTTTCTAGGGCCAGGTTACCTCTGGTTGACTCCATCATGCTTTATTTTAAAAAGCCCCAATTTTTTAAGTTTGCAAAAGCTTTAATGTTGGTGTAGAGAGTTGATTTCCACAAAAGCCCTAATTTTTGTGAAACGCAGGAGTGTTAATTTCGTGAAATTGTTCTCTCTCCTGAGTATTGTCTCTTCCTCTCTCCATCTCCAGCATGGCTTTACATCAACCACCCTAGCTCACATGTCTAACCCTAAACCATCAGAATCTTTATTAAAATGTGGTTCCTTTACACACATAACGAGGATCAGATCCATTAATACAAGCCCAAAATTGGGTGCAATATGTGCAGCAGTACCGGAGTAGACTTGGATGGAGCAAATTTTATTTTTGACCTGGCCATTCTGGGCTAGGATCAGAATAGATTGGCCCTAACGAGGGAGGAAAGATGCTCATGGAGTGGAGTGCCCCTGCCCCCTGCGGCATGCTCCCCCCTGCCCCGAAATAAAATAAAAGAAAAATAAAATTCCTCCCTCTCTCTCTCTCTCTCTTGCATGCACGCACGCGCACACACACCCCTCTCCCTCTCCTGTCTCTCCCTTCTCGCTCTAGAATCCTCCCCTTGCTCCCTCCTCTCTCTCTCTCTCTCTCTCTCTCTCTCTCCCCCCCCCCCCAACTCATTCACTACACTCTTTTCTGCTCTGTGCTGGCTTCCAGACAGGGGGGGTTAGCCTTTCAGTAGCGGTGTTCTCTCCTCTTGCCTAGCATCTGGCTACGCACCAATGCTCACCCCAGGTCAACACCGAGCTCGTCATTCTCTTGCCTCTTCTTCAAACCCACTGGTCTTCTACACCAAGTGCCACCAAGTACAGCTCGTCATTTTCCTGCCTCTTGCTTGAACCTACTGGTCTTCTAGATGAAAGGCTACTAAGGACAGCTCGCTGACGTCTGCTAGTCTCAGAGCTGCCCTAGCTCCTGTAGTGTGACCTGCTCTGGTCAGGTCAATGCGTAGCTTGTCATTCTCCCGTTTCCTGCTCGAAAATCTACTCGTCTTCCTGCTGAAGTGCCACTAAGGGCTGTTTGCTGACCACCTCTGCTCCGCGGCTTAGACATGCCCCAACAAGTCAAGCAGAAGGGGCCACTTATTGGCCTTCTTGCAGTGGCAACCCTACCTCCTCTGTTCATGTTTTGTGCAAGCAGCATGCCATGGGCACTGCCTGGAATGTTTTGGGGTTGTGTTCACCCGTGTGATGTGGATAAATCAAGGCAGGCAAACTGAAGCTTTCTTTCACGTGAGCTCTCCTCAATGCTCATGCTGAAGAAACATCCAGCTATTTGTCAAGAGGAGTGGACATAATGTTTTCAACCACAAATAACCCTCCTCAGGTAGGCAATCGTCTCTTCAGAACTGCCTTTGCAAGGTTGAAGACTCTTGCCATATTAGAACCCTAACTGGGTATGGGGCTTGATCCCCATCCCAAAGAGGAACTAACGACCAAGGATAATAAGATCGAGCACAACTTGCAAGAGATGGTGGAGGTCAAAACTCAAGCATGGCTAACTCTAGTTGAGAAAAGCACTATAGAGAACATTTAGAATTGACTGTGTGCATTGGGGGTTGGCGGAATGGCATGCAGAGATGCCAAGATATGCGGGAGACTAGGAGGTAGTTTACTCTAGCACATCAATAAGGACAAATTAAGCTGTCCTCGGGTTCAAAACAAGGGAAGACTGGCTCCACCCTCTTTGACAATCCAAGCTTCGCAAAGCCACCGTGCTTCAGAAAATCAGAAATGCGAGAAAGATGGGAAATGGGCTGTGATCCAAGATTTTCAACGATGCGGCCAACTGCTCTCTCAGGCCAATTTTATGCTAAACCATAGGTTTTTCGATTTCGTCTGTTCGTTTGTTCACGTTCTAGCCTGATGGACTCTCTCAGAGTCCTTAACTGATGTATAGGCTGGTGGACCCTCAGTCCCTAATGGATGCATTCTGCTCTGGTGTATATGGAGTAGTACACTGGTGAATTATGCTACGAGAAGACAAATAGTCATCAAACTCATGTGACATGTATTCACCCCCCTGTCAGTACGAAGTGTGACCAATTTATGGCCACTCTCATTTTCAATCATGGCAAGGATTCTCTTGAAGTGCACTACTTGCATTAGTCCCATGTGATATTTTTGGCTATCCAGTGATTGGTAAAATATCATCACCATCATCCCTTTCTCTCACTCTCACTAACTACCCCCTCCCAACTGTACACTCTTCTCTGTGTGTGTGTATGTGTGGTGTGTGCGTGTGCGTCTGTCTGTCTTTCTTGCTACCCCCCAATGGACCTCCACTCCTAAAAGCTACTGTATCCTGTATCATGTGTGTTCATCCACCTTCAAAAGCTCGTCAACTCCTTTAACCTACCATATTACGCATATTTGCCATTCCCCCCTGAATAGAAGTTTATAGAACACAAAAATAAGAGGATATACCTGTCCACGATGTAGGACGCCTACTCTTATGACTTGCTGTATTTCTTTTCAATTGTGGGGGAGTCTTTCTTTTCAAGCATCTGCAGTACTTTGAAATGTATAGTATTTTAAACATTGCCTGGTTTGATCTGGGGCTTTTTATTTTTGCAGAATAAACTTGATAAGAAAGAGATTGTGTGTGACGAGAAGCTCAAAAGTGTTTTTGGGCGAGACAAACTGTATATCAGGGAGGTGCTCAAATTTATGAATCCTCACATCACAAGAAAGGACTGATGGAAGTGTCGGCCTCTTCCAACTTGTCAGGTAGAAGCTTTCTCAATCATATGATTTACCTGAGCTTTCTATTTGATTCAAATGTCAATAAGATTGTATTAATAGTTTCTATTTCAGCATTTGGAGGGGGATGGTCCAGCCGAATTTGCTCTGTTGATACAAAGAGTTAGGGTTGCAATGTCTATGTGGCAGCTGATGTTGAGCTGGCCTTTCAGCTCCGTTTTGATGATCCATTTTGCTGAAGTTGGGTTCTTTGCAAGGGCTTAGAATGTGCTGCATGTTAGCTTGTGCAAAAGACGAACATTTGTTAGAAATCATGGCTGTAAATATTTTCGGTCTTTTAGTAAAGGGCAGTCGGGAGACAGGTCTCCATAATATATGGTAGGGTTTTTGATTCAAGCTACTGGGTTAACTTTGCCAAGTTTGAGACCTATAAATGCCTCCATAAGCGACCATTATTTATGCTGTGTGTGTGCGTGCGTGTGTTTTTTTTCTGGGGGGGGGGGGAGGGGATGTTTTGCACTGGGTTAGCAAGGATATTGAATCAAGAAGTGTAGGTCGAGTTATGCAAGCAAAGAAAGTAATGGTGCAGTGTAATAAGCGGTTATGTGTGAGCGTATCTCCCCATGTGCAACTAGAAATGCCATTTTGTTATAAACATGTTGTTTTCAAGCAGATAAGTAAATGTGAGTGCACACTTTGACATCTTCTGGTGCCCTGTGGTCCCTTGACCTTTCCTGCCTTTCGTGTCTCATGCCTTTGAGCCCTCCTCACCTATTTGGACCACCCCCTTACTCACTTGACCTCTTCATATTTGCCTTTCCATCCTCGCCCCTCTTCTCAGCCAGATGCGACCTGCCGCAGGTCCCTGTGCTGCACAGCTTGGCAATTTTGTTTTGTCCAGACGACGTTTGGACTAGCCCCTTATGCAATAGGCTTCCTTGCTGTCTATTTTTTGGCTAGCCTGCAGCTTGATTGACAGCTTGGGTGCTTAGCAAGCAAAGCTATCAACATTTTCCATATTCTGCCCTTTTTCATCTCTGTATGTGCAACTTGCACCTCGTATTTTGCCATTTTTCATCTCTGTATGTGCCTTGATCTTGTTTGCTTAATTAAACAGTTTGTCAACTTATGAGATGTCTTCCAGTCCTTGTGCAATCATCTCACACCTTCATCTGCAATGAAATCTTATCATGGTAACACAGGTTGCTTGTTAGAAGTGTGTTTAGTCTAGCCTTGAATCAATTGCAATTTCGCTGAAGCTAGTTTAGATCTCAAAAACTTATGGTGTTGCTAAGGATGATGCCAATTCTTTACTAAAAAATCCATCTACTTTGCAAGATGTAGTGAGTTTTGTAATTTGGGGTGTAAGCTTTCTTCAGCTAATCGGGGGAAGTTGATTCTAGAGTTTTGTTACCAATTTGTATGACAGACTTGATTGACTCAAATATGTTGATCTTAGAGAAACCTTACGAGGAAGATGTATTATCTTTGTAATGAGTAGCAATATCTTTAGGCTTGAGTTGTAATGACTGTAATGATGTAGGCCACTTGAAATTGGAAGGTCTGGATATAATTTATTATGGTTGTTATGTTCATAGATCAATCTTTTATAGTTATGAAAGGTTATAATTTATTATATTTTGATGAATAGTCCTTGTAGATGGTAGGATTAGAATTTGGCCCTCTAGGATAAGAATAAGGATCAACCTTTTTCTTTCATTATATCTCGCAAAATGGTCCTCGTTGGTAGAATTAGAACTTGGCCAAGTAGACCAATTACCTGCAGCATAGAGGAGGATTATCGGATATATTTGAGCAAGAGTTTTGCCATGAGCTTGTGTATGTTGTTGTGAGGTAGCATCTGATTGAAAAGTGCAACACTTTCCTAGGCTATGGTGCTAATTGACTAATTTACTAACTCCTTGTGGGACAATTGGGATCACACCAAATTTTATCTGAGAAGTCTTCTGTAAAGGGTGGAAATTTCTTCTTGAATGTTGCCCATTGATTTATTTAGCCACTTACGAATGTCAAAATGCTTCTTCTAGGGTTTCTAATCTAGCTAGAATTGTATTAAGTTGCATGGATTCTTGATGATAATTTTTGGTACTCCCAGTCCCACTTTGAGTCTTTTTGGTCTTTCTAAATGTTTGGACTCTTGCGTGTTCTAAGTTTGTAATGTTCATGATGCCGATGAATGCTAAGAACATGTTCAAGCTTTCTCTTTGTCAGTTTCTAACTTAGACCCCAATGTCTTTCTTGGCCATACATAGCAAACAACCCGAAAGTTGAGTTTTAGAATCAGGCTTGCTGTTTTGACTATTTCTTTGCCTTAACTCTCCTTCACTCTTCTAAAGAATTATAGTCTTGACACACGAAGTCGTCGTGAAACATAGAATGACCTTCTCCATTCAAGGAGAAACACGTGTTCTTCTTGAGTGTAACCCATGCACTTGACCATTTTGATGACCAAAATTTTGACATCTAAGATATTCATGCTCTTGAAAAACCAGATTGCTTTCCTGCCAGGACTGAATCTTGGAGGACTTCCCTTTCGAAAGATAAGCAATTCAAGCATAAAACTTTTTAAATCGGGTAGAGGACCATGGAAAAAGTGAGCTACCCAAAAAATCATGTTTGTGTTGTCTAAGAAACTGGAGTTGCCCAAGCAGTCGTGCTTGTGTTGTCAAAAATGTTATATATGCACCAATGCTGGTTTAAAATAATTATCAATTCTATGGTCACTTCTCTTGGATTACTACGTGTATATTCTCTTGGATCAGGTCGAATACATTTTTGCTAGTGTAGTACACATAGACTTACTGTAGATCTTCATGCCTCATTTTCTTATAGATCAATGTGTATACGATCTATGCTTCTTCTAGATTAGTATGTGTACGCTCAATATGCATGTACTTTCTTGGGTTAGCACTTCCTTTGGTACATCTATACTTTTTATAGATTAGTATGGCATATAGTTTCTTTGGATCAGGACATGTACACTTCGTCTAGATGGTTTTGTGTACACTTCCTTCGTATCAATCCGTGCACACTTTCTACGACGTCCACTCTCTTTAGATTAGTATGTGTACACTCTCTCTGCATTAGTATGCACACTTCCTCTGGGTGGAGGTGTTTGTTAGTCACAATGTGTCTACGTTAGTCCATGAAATAAAATAGTGAACAAATAAATTTTAAAAAAGGATGCCATTAGAAGTGCACTTGGGTAGATGCTTGGTTTCTTGAATACAAGAGGCTCTACTCACAAACTCCTTGCACATGAACATGTTAATCATTATTGAAGTCATTACAATGCTTATTTAGGGTACACATACGTGAGGGAAAAAAGACAAAAAATGGCCATACATGAGGTATGGTGGTGGCATAACTCTCTCCCATAACTATAATCATAGGGGAATATGCCATTCCCTCCAGTTTAAAAGAGCACTTTTAGTAAATTATATCTGAGCCTTATGGCGTGATGATGTACTTATGTGAGGCACTTCAAAAATTGATTTGGAGTCGTTTACTTGCTTGTTTAACGTGTGTTGAAAGGAGAACTAGCAACTTGCCTACTAGTCCCCAAAAGACTTATTTTTTTTTTAACTTGTGAGAATAGTCCCAAAAAAAATCTTAAAAGCTATCAAGGTTCAATTCCTATGCTTAAAGGAAAAACAATTGAAAGTTGACAAAAGGTGTTGACTGCAAGAATGCTGCTTACTACTCTGTGCATGAATATGTTCAAGAGATTTAGCTTTTACTAGTGTGAACAATCCCGAACAAAAAACCTTTGGCTACTAAGGTTCAATTGCCAAGCTTTTAAATCCCCAACAAAAACCTTGGCTACTAAAGTTCAATTGCCAAGAGGGTGCAGAAGTGGCACGATTGGTAATCGGCTAGACTCGCCTTGATGCCCTGTAGCAAGGGGGTGGGTACGTGGAAGCATTGCGTAGGCAGGGCACGAGGGCGACACACGAACACCATGTGGGTGATGGTGGGATGCCAAGGCTGGTAGGCAGGGGCATAAGTGGCTCACTCAACCAATACGTGCAGGTGCACTAACAAGGCGGCGTAGGCACAAGGGATAGAGGAGCGAAAGGTGTTGGGTGTGACTTTTCGTTTTGTTTTATATTAGCCGAGGTTTACATGGCACAAAATATGGCACCAACATGTTTTTCTACATTTTATTGAATAAAAATAGCGCATCGAGCCAAAAACTTTTTTCCTGAAAGTTCTTATTTATGTGTTTTGTGAACTCGTAAGGAGAACGCTTTTGTTACTAGGCACAAAATGTGTCTCATAAACTTGTAAGGAAAACACTTTTGTTACTAGTTTCATCGTTCTGCTTACACATTGTGTGTGACTTATATGTCGCAAGGTATCATCGAGCTGGCCAACAATAGGTTGGTATTATTCCACCACATATTTACACGCCTAGTGCACTTGTCATCGTATACCGTGTAGCACCATTTGAACATCCTTGCCCATGGTCTTGTTGGGACTCATATGTCGCAAGGTATCGTCTAGCTAGCCAACAATAGGTTGTTGGTATTATTCCACCACATATTTACATGCCCAGTGCACTTGTCATCGCATACCATGTGCCAAAATGAGCACCATTTGAACATCCTTGCCCATGGTCTTGTTGGGGCTATCAAGCCCAACACCTTGAAATACCACACTCATGAGTTCTTATCATTGGATAGCAATTTCATATAGGCATGGGTTCTGTAAAGTAAGATTTTCAAAACATGTGCTTTTTGGGTCCCACGATCAAAATAATTACATTTTGGCACATGGGGACTTGCTCTTGGTGCCTACAACAAATGCACCAAGGGAAAACTTATCCTTAGCCTTTTTTGACAAGCATCATGCTTGTTTTTGTGCATTTTGGTCATCAAATATAGGCATTGATATTGAGCGATCATAAAAAAATTAAGGTAAAATGTGAAACAACCGGCACTATTTCTATTAAACTTGTCATAACCTAACTCGTAAAAAATCATCCTTTCCTTCCACCATGGCATGTTGCTAGTTTGACAACAAACAACAATCTACCACATGCTGTGCTTTGGTGGAGTCAAGCTAAATGTTGTTGCTAGTAGCTAAATGACAACATAAAAGTTTCTATGTAAAAACCAGTGTGCTAGGTTAGCCGCCGTTAGGTTATCATTGAAGCCATTTATTAATACAAAGTACTTTCGGGCTCAAAGTGACACAAATTGAAACTGAGTTCATTTTTTACAATAATATTTAAGCTATTTATTCAAATTTATCTGTGTACATTTTGTGGTCCCATGTCTTCTCTTCATGTAGTAATGCTTTTTACTCCTAGCTAGATGTCCTTCTAAACTTGTGTATGGTCTTTTTCTTTTTTTTTCCACTCATAAATACATGCACTTAATAGTTGTATCCATAGTGAGAACAGTTAACCTCACTAGCAATAAATAATGAATATAACATGTACTTGTGCAAGGAGTCTATAAGAGAAATCCTTTGTATTTCAATGATTAAAACACTAGTATCAAGACAATTATTCTCTGAATTATGACAAGTATGCTTTCGATACCAACATTGTTAAAAATTAACCCTCTACTCTAAAAATTATTTAACTTATCTATGATAAGAGTTTTAGCAAGATAAATTCTCAACAAGCTTATATAAAGTCTTATAAAATGGCACAAACCAGTTGACTCAGAAAGCACAACCCCAACTACCCAAGCATTCTAGGAGTAAAGAAAACTATAGGAGCATGTGACCTTGCTCCAACTTATGTTATGGGGATTGATAAAGTTCACTTGAGTTTAAGAAAAGCTCAAGAGATCAACCCCAGTAGGGAGCTTGTTCAGATCGCGTCCCTCTTCTGTATGTTGTAGCACTAGGGCTGATCTCTTGAGCAAAATTTAAGAGATCAATCCTAGTAGGGAGCTTGTTTGCCATGGACCTCTTGCGTACATTGTTACATTCCAAACAACTGCTCCACATTCAATGTTGAAAATCTTCTCCTCACGTCCTAGTGCATTAAAGAGTCATTTACAAGAGTTGAGAAAATACTAGCTCAATTTCATGTATGGAGAATGTCCTTTGCAAAACATGAGAAATTGGCTTTTATACTTCATAATCCATTTTTCATTGGTTTCATAGATAAGCAAAGGAATTCTTCTAAGCCACCAACATTGTTTCATGGATAAGCAAAGGAATTCTTCTAAGCCACTAGCATTGTTTCCATCTTTGATTTATCCCCACGGGCTCTAATGAAGTTATAGCCAATGCGCTTGTGATGTAGAGGCTTTGGGTGAGGTAGAAGCACTATGCACATGCGCGAGTTATTCTTGTGATGTTGCATCTTCTTTGAATGTAGGTTCTTGTGGTTCCACTCACGGGAAACTTATATGCTCACCTACTATCTTGGAGAAGAGGCAATTGTGTTGATGATAGCTAGCACTTGAGAAGATCCACCTCTTGTTGTCACCACCAAAGAGTTATCCTATCAAGAGAGAAGAGACCATGCTAGCCTCTCAAGGCACCAAACCTCTCACACTCTCTCACACATCCACTCATGCAAGCCAAAGAAGGGCAAGAAGGCAAGTGGATCACACACACACGACCACACACACACACACACACACACACACACACACACACACACACACACACGACCACACACACACACACACACACACACACACACACACACACACACACAAGAAATAGCATGCACACAAAGAGGCAAGAGGGCAAGAGAACTTGGGCACAAGGAAGAAAGAGAAATTGACTTATATACAAAAGATTTATAAGCTTGGATGTCCAAACCTAATGACTGATTGGGTGCCCAACTTATTATCTAGCCATATGTAGGCTAGTCTAGGCATATATTGGGTGGATGCTGGCTCTTTTACTTGGCTTAGTAATCCCTTGAGTGCTAAGAAATGCAATGTGTGAGGGTGCAACATGTATAGAGCAAGGGGAGGAGCATGAATATTAGAAAAGGAATAAACTAAGGGTTTAATGTTAAAGGTTGATTTCTATGGTCATTTGCAAAAGGTGAAGTCAAAGGTAAAAAAGGTAGCACATGGAAAGTGCAAGGAGGCACATGTAGTGTCAGTATTTATTAACACATGGAAGGCACAAGGGTGCATACAAAGCATGGATTGGGGCTCCATGAAGAGCTATATTATGATGTACTTGGATCATTCTAATGCAAGAGATTTATGTGGGTTTTTAGTGAAACGTTGTCATTATCCTTCTATAAGTTTAATATTAACTTGTCTTAATCACTATGCTTAATCATGTCTCTCATTTGGTTTGATCCCACCATGATCCACCATGAGCTCAACCGTGCTTGATTTTCCAACATGGTATCAGAGCCATGACTCTTCACTTATGCCATCTCAGGATAGTAGTTAACTAGGTATCACTACTAATCCCTCTTCTTCCCTCTACTCATTGAGTGAGATAGCTCATGAAATCAGGGAATTTTAAAGGACATTAGAGTTATGTGGAGCTAAGGCAACATCAAAGGAAAGCTCACCATCATCATTATCTTATAAAGCTCCGAATCTGAGTAGGAGCTAGTGAGACGAAAACAGTAAGGAGGAGTATGATTGAAGATTTCTGTCACCATTGGTAACAATTGAGCATTCCATTGTTTAATTTAGTATATATGGACTATGCCTAGCAATTTTCATACCATTTGGTGAGCTAACTAAGCTGCAAATTGAATTTCAAAATTGGCTTTGCTCTCAAAAACAATCTTTGTATAGTATAACACGCTTTTAATTCATTCATTTCTTGGTGTTTTTGGGCAAGTGAGCTCTCAAATCACAAGTTTGGGAGTTTCTCTACAAGTCTATATTATCTTATTCAATTTCTCCCTTGATTTGAAGGGCCGAGTGATCACTTGAACATTGGTAGTTTTCTACATAAAAACAGAGAGCTTGGTTTTGGGTTTTTATGATAAATTACTTGTGTTAGCACTAATCATTCCATTCAAATCACTCTTGTATTGATATTAGACACATTGACCTTTAGTGATAATCAAGTGTTAAGAACTTCTCAAAACCCAAAATGACTACTTCATTTGTGGTTGAGAAGTTTAAAGGAGAGTCCTTCCACACATGACAAGTTAAGATCAAATTTATGTTAATGAAGGATAGAGTATGGGGCATCGTAAATGGAAGAGAAAAGTGTTCGAAAGATGAAGGGGATGAAAAGAACAAGTGTTGAGCTAGAATGAAAGGATTAGCCATCATTGCATTAGGGTTGGGAGACGGATTTATTCATCATATTGCATCACAAGATATATCTAAGGGTGCTTGGGATGAGCTTGAGAAATTGTTTGGGAAAAATCAAAATAATTCAAAAATAAGCTTAAAAATATAATTCTTTAGCTTGGACATTAAAGATAGTGACTTTTTTCAACACACCTTAACAAAATGAAGAGTATAACACAATAATTGGCTGGCATTGGAGCGCTAGTAGAAGAAGAGAATGCCATAGCCATATTGTTAAAAGCACGACACTTGAGGAGTATGGTCCCTTAGTGGCTACCTTGAATAACTTCCTAGATCCAACCATTGTAGGAGTGGAAGCAGCACTCAAATCATTAAGTACAATGACATGGGAATGAAAATGATTGGAAAGAGTTATTAATTCCCACTTGGGTAGACAACACATTGTTCAGGGCATACAAAGATTTTTTAGGTTATTCCCATTGTGTGTGTACATCTTTGGTGATTCTCAAGTGTTTCTACCTGCTTTAAGCTTATTGTAGATGGCTCGTCTTCACTCAGGATAATGCATGTCCATTATGATGGTGTAGACCCATTGTTGATGCATGTAGGTAGTCCTCATTAACCTTGGATTAACAATCATCTTTCTATTTCCAACTCTAATGCTCCAAATAAATTTGTGCATATAACAACTTGGTTGATTAACTTAGATTTTTATTTTTTTAAAATTATGTTTCTTAGACAATGCACACATTCCTTTAATGAAAATTGCATTCTCTCGCTATGATGTGCATTTTAGAAGAATAATACCTCACTTAAATTATGGCATAGGAAGGGGGATCTTACATTCTCTCTTGCTTGAAGATTCGAGGTGTCCTTATCTTGCGATTTGGGGATAGTCTTTTCTTAATTGGTAGCTTGAAATAGAATTTGTTAGTAACTTATTAACTTATCAAAGGAATTTTGGCACATAGGTGACAATCAAAATGGAGTGTGATGTAAGGGAGAAGTGATCTTGCCATATTGGTGGGTGGAAATTTGATACCACCCTATTAAGCCTACTAACTTCCTTAACCATCTTTGGTTTTGGCCCGCTATTTGCAGGATCAGCTAATATTCCATCCTTTGATATAATGAACCCTAGATATTCAATACAATTCTCGGACACTACGAACCTTAGATATTCATATGATGAGTAAAGAAGGTACGCTTGCTCCTTTTGGGCAAAAAGTTAATGCTTTCTATGGGTTCTCAAGACTTTGAGCACATGCTTTTCATGATCGATAATATTTTTAGAATAGATAGGATGTCATCAAAGAATACTAAGATAATATCATCCAGATTCTCTCTAAAGATTGCTTGTATCAATTGAAGGTGGAAGGGGCATTTATAAACCTAAACATTATTGTAAATTCATAATATCTAGATCAAGTATTAAAAGTTGTCTTAGGTGATTGAAGGTGGTAGGGGCATGGATCAACCTAAATGACATTATTGTAAATTCATAATATCTGTATTAGATATTAAAGTTTTCTTAGGGATATCCTGTGTTGCCATATATATAGGCAGTGATGTGTGTGAACACACTTAGAATCGTCGGGGCACTTTTTCCCTCTTTAGGAGGTTTTTTCCCCCGGCTTGTATATACGCCTATCATTCTAGGGCTAACTTATCTTTGTACATTGACACAATCTAATACACTTTGTGTTGTGTGCATTCTTGCTTCTTCTTCTCCAAGCTTTGTGTGCTTTCTTGCAACCCTAATTCCAACAATTCGTATCAGAGTAGGCATCGGCTCCCAGGGCTACGTCGCCAGCACCCTTCGACTCATGTTCTCCGATTGAGGTGAGCTTTCTCGAGCGCTTGCAGGTCCCTATACTCTTCATATAAGCCCGTAGGGGTAAGCGTTCTCGAAAATTGCATCTGAGGTCGTTTCGAGCTCCGTTTTTGCATTTCAAGTTCTGCACAGGTGTTCGTCATTTTGTGCAAAAATTTTGACAGTGCAGTTTTCTGCAAAACAGGCATACGTATTCTATTGTGGACTGTGCTACATAGCACGAGTTGTTTTCTGTTCAGTCTTTGCTTCATTACAGGTAGCTTTTACATCAGTTTCAGTCAGTGGCCATGGCTGATAGCAACAATGATGTATTTCGCATGTTGTCTGCTGTGCTGCTGCTGCTGCTGATGATGACAAACTGGATGGAGACAAGTTTGTATGCAGGTCGTATGCAGGTCGTAACGAGGCAAAAATCTCTTACCTGCGTAAAGAGCTAGAATCAAAGATTATGCAGGAAGATGATGACATGAATGTTTTTCTTGCTGAGGAACAGTTGATTTCTGTAGGTGAGATTATTCCTGATCATTCTCTTGTGCAGACTGTTCTTGATGCTTTACCTGAGTCATATCAGACTTTTGCTTCCACATGGAGACTTGTTACTGAGGACGACAGACCTGATATTGTCAACAAGTATGATACTTTAGTCAACAAGCTCTTGCAAGAAGCGCAGTCCAGGCAAAACAGGGCTAGGCAGCGTGCAGTTGATGAGGCATTTGTTACTGCTGCCCACCAGCACAGAAGAAGTGGTAAGATAGCCCCTTTCACTGTTTTTTCTCCTATTAATAGGTCTGCAACTTCTTCTCCTTCCACAGGTAGCAACAATAGGTCTGAGAAGGCTCTTGATAAAGGCAAGAAAAAGATCAGGTGCAACTATTGTAAAGCAACTGATCATGTCATTAAGAATTGCCCTAAGCTAAAGGCTAAAGAGGCAAAGAAGAAAGAGTCAAATGCAGCCACAATAGCGGATGCTTCTACAAATGCAGATTCTGTAAATGTTGTGCAGGATACAGAATGGGCATTTAGCGTGTATTGCAAGTATGACCCATCTGTACATGATGCATGTTTGGCAGTTTCTGTTGACTTTGATGTATGGTATTTTGACAGTGGTGCTACAAAGCACATTACCTCGCATCATGATATGTTCACTTGTCCCTAATGGGAATACTATCACATGTGCTCAACAATAATGCTTCTTACTCAGTGAAGGGCATTGGGAAAATTATGCTTACTGCTGCAAATGGCAGCGCTTTCACACTTTCAGATGCTTTGTATGTGCCAGGGATAAAGAAGAATCTATTGTCTATCTCTGCGCTTGCTAGACTTGGACTTGTAGTCAAATTTGTGGATGACAGATGTATTGTTCATGATTTGAATTCTGGTGATACGATTATTGTATCTGGTACCTTGTTTCGTGGGCTGTATAGGCTCAATTCTTATGACAAGTGTGTGGAAGATTCAGCAAATGCAGTTTCTGATGAAAAGGCAGTTTCAGATGCAAAACTATGGCATGCTCATTTTGGTCATCTAAACTTTGCTAGTTTGCTGCGTTTGCAAAAATTTGATATGGTTGCTTCATTGCCCCCTCTTGAGGCACCATTGAAACATGTTTGTGAAGGCTGTATTTTGGGCAAAATGCAGCGTTCTACGTTTCCAAAGGATGGTTCTGTGCGGGCCAATCGCAAATTGCAACTTGTACATAGTGATGTATGTGGGCCTATGCAAACTCCGTCATTTGGTAAACACTTGTACTTCATGACTTTCATTGATGATTACTCAAGACATGCATGGATATATCCACTCACGGCAAAGTTCGAAGTGTTTTTATGCTTCAAACAGTTTTTGCTTATGGTTGAAAATGTATCCAATTGTAATGTAGGCACCTTCCGTTCTGATCGAGGGGGGAGTACATGTCTGAAGAGTTTGATGCATTTCTGGCTAGTCGTGGGATAAAATACCAATGTACAGTGCTGTATACCCCTCAGCAAAATGGTGTTGCTGAGAGAAAAAACAGGTCACTTATGGAGATGGCATGATGTATGGTCAAGAGACAAGCTTTGCCACATGCGTTTTGGCTTGAGGCTGTCATGTGTGCTGCATATGTACTCAACAGGTGTTCCACTAAGGCCTTGCAGTCTGTTACTCCATACGAAGCTTGGGATGGCAGGAAGCCTTCTATTGGTCACTTGCGTGTCTTTGGTTGCTTGGCCTATGCTTTAGTGCCTGTGCAACAACGTAGAAAATTGGATGATAAGGCTGTCAAATGCATTTTTGTTGGTTATAGTGCTGAGAGCAAGGGTTACAGATTGTATCATCCGCTGTCAAAGCGTATCTTGATTAGTCGAGATGTTGTTTTTGTGGAAGATGCTGTGCAGCCTTTGTTATCATGTACCAAAGAGACAGGTGTGAGCTCACGGGATGTATTTGATACGTTGTTGCCTCTATTTACAGGTGGGAATTCAAATGTAAGTCCTAATGAGGTAAATATTCAGCCTATGCAGATTTCAAACATCATAGATCAGCCTATTTCTGATGCAGATTTACAGGGTGTAATTTATGAAGATAGGGCTGAAAATGAGCAGGCTAGAGGTATGCCTAAATGGCTGGTGCAAACCTTGCGTGATAGTAAAATTGATGCACCTATGTCTAGTCGTACTCGTTCAGGTTTTCAGCATGCCTCTTATGCATCAGATTGTTATGCTTTGGCTGTGTCTAGTATGTGTGAAGAGGAAAAGAACCTCTTTCATTTGATGAGGCACAAAAATCAAAAAATTGGTTGGCTGCAATGCAAAGTGAATATGATGCTATAATGAAGAATGGCACATGGTCTTTGTGTGATTTGCCTATTGGTAAAAAAGTCATTGGATGTAAGTGGGTTGGGTTTTTAAGTTGAAACGAAAGCCAGATGGCAGTGTTGATTGCTATAAGGCTAGACTTGTTGCAAAGGGTTATGCTCAAGAAAAGGGCATTGATTTTGATAAGACCTTTGCTCCCACTTGTCGTAAGACTACCATTCGTAGCATTTGTGCATTGGCAGCTCATAATGGTTGGAATGTACATCAGTTGGATATAAAGACTGCGTTCTTGAATGGAGATTTACGTGAGGAGGTGTATGTATTGCAGCCTCGTGGTTTTGTTCAAAGAGGGCATGAAAACAAAGTGTGCACGTTGAAAAAGGCTTTATATGGTTTAAAGCAAGCTCCACGAGCTTGGTATGAAAAGATCCATGCATATTTGACTGCACATGGTTTTCAAAATAGTCCAACACAAAGCACTTTGTATATTAAACGTGTGGATGATGTACATCTAATCATTGCTCTCTATGTCGATACATGCTGCTCACAGGACCAAATGAGAGTCATATTGTTGATTTTAAGGTTGGTTTGAATGCCTCTTTTGAGATATCAGATTTGGGACATTTGCATCATTATTTGGAGATACAATTTAAGCGGTGTGATGGAGGTATTGCTTTGTGTCAGACAAAGTATATTGAGACATTGTTGCGGAGATTTGGCCTTGAAGACTACAAGCCTATTGCTACTCCAATGGAGACAGGTTTGAAGTTGAGTCTTCATGATGCTGGAGATCACTTTGATGTCACACTCTATCAGCTGTTGGTTGTCTCATTTATGTATGCATTACGAGGCCGGACATTCAGTTTGCAGTCTCACAGGTGAGCAAGTTTATGCATAGCCCAGGGTCTCAGCATTGGAAGGCAGTTAAACGCATCTTTCGCTACTTGAGTGGCACCATACATCTTGGGTTGTTTTATCCCAAGGGGGGATCATTGCCGCCAGATTTACATTCTTTTTCGGACTTAGATTAGACTGGTTGCTATGACACAAGAGTGTCCACAAGTGGTTTTTGTTTCATGCTCGGTAGCTCATGCATATCTTGGTTGAGCAAGAAGTAACCTACTGTGGTCACTTCTAGTTGTGAAGCTGAGTACAGGGCAGCTTTCACAGCTACGGTTGAGTGTGTGTGGCTCAGACGGCTTATGGTGGCTGACTTGGGTGTTGGACAGGAGTCTGCTACCTCTATCTACACTGACAGTCAGAGGGCATTGGCAGTTGTGAGAAACCCAATTTTTCATGCTCGCACAAAGCACATTGAGGTGCATTATCACTATGTCAGGGAGAGACAGCAGGAGAGATCAGCTTGGCCTATGTGCCAACACAGGACAACCTCGCCGATCTTTTCACAAAGGTGCTTCCTCGTGACGAGAAGTTTGAAGCTTTCCGCAAAGCTTTGGGCGCTTGTTCCCCTTTGTGGACTGATCTACTTTGGGCATGGCACTTTCCTATACATGAGTGCCAGCTCTCATTCACACCATCACTCCCAGGAGAGATTTGTTGCCATATATATAGGCAGTGATGTGTGTGAACACACTTAGGACCGCTGGGGCACTTTTTTCCTCTTTAGGAGGTTTTTTTCCCCCGGCTTGTATATAAGCCTATCATTCTAGGGCTAACTTATCTTTGTACATTGACACAATCTAATACACTTTGTGTTGTGTGCATTCTTGCTTCTTCTTCTCCAAGCTTTGTGTGCTTTCCTACAACCCTAATTCCAACATCCCGCTCCTTAATTCTAATAATTTGATAGTAGTGTTGAAATATACAAGTGAATGGGTGTGTGCGGGAACAAGCCCTTAGCAAGAGGTTGTAAATGAGTGGGTAGCAGTGAAAAGGTGAGTGGAATCTACTGGGAGAGAATAAAGGGTAGCATGAGAAGTTCTAGGATGTGTGGAGATATTCAGGGGAAAAAGTGAAGAGGTGGAGAGAATCAAGCAAAAGAGGTGGAGTGAATCAAGGAGAGATCAGTGGGATTAGATGTTTGGCATCTTTGGATGTAAACTCTATAAATTGAGGCATTGGCCTAATGAGAATTTGTTGGTTTTCGAGTATCCATGCCTACATTAAGCTATCAATTAATTGCTCACTAATCTCATCTTAATCATCATCTAATCACTTGCTAATGATGTTGATTCTTGCATTTGATCCACCATAGCTCCACTTTGCTTGCATTTTAACATGGTATCAGAGCCAAGCTTAGGATTAATTCAATTTTGAGCCTAATTATCTTGTTAATTAGCCTATTAATCATAATTAAGAGATAATCAAATTTTTAGTCAATTCCAATTCCTTACACCTTGTTCTCATGAATATCCAAGAAAGAAATAGTCCCTTTTATGGTAATGGATATAACCTAATTCTGAGTAAGCCAATCCATCCCAAGAATTCCATCATATACACCTGAGGGTAAAATTCTAAACTTATATTCGATCAAAGAGAACTGAATCACATCCATCTCATGGCGTCTGAAAAGAATCTTTCCACTATAGCCAATTCCATTTACATTGGTTTATCTTGCTTTTGATTGATTACTAATTTACGCAAACATCCATGTGAAATGAATGAACAAGTGCTTCCCGAATCAACCAAAAGCTTAAAGTTTTTACCCTGGTTTGAATTATCAAAAGCTGGTAATTTTTACCTTGATGCTCAATGGTGGCATGAATCGTGCCTCTCTCTTCTTCTTCTTGATCACACAACAACTATAATTACATTAGTCGTAGGGCTAGAATTTTCCTTCTCTAATTTCTCGAGTAGTTCTGAGGTGGGGGTCCTTGATTGTTCTACACTGAAGTTGTAGGTCTCTAGTATCGGTATCTTGGGGATTTTTAAGTTGGAAAAGTAATAGTAAAACAAGAGCATCAATCACTCATCATGTGGCCCAGTTGTTTTGCTGGCAGGCTACTAGCATTTGAAGCATTTATGCTCTTTCTTGAGTTAAAAACTGGAGTTAAAACTATAATTTTGATGGGGGGCAAGTTGGGGTAAGACTCAAGTGTCCTCTAGATCCTCTAGCATAAAGCCTTGACTATGGCCCTCTAGATCCTCTGATGGGGGGGGGCAAGTTGGGGTAAGACTCCTGTCCTGTAGATCCTAAAGCCTTGACTATGGCCCTCTAGATCCTCTAGCCTTAAAGCCTTGACCCTGACTTGAGTTAAAACTAAAATTCTGATGGGGAAAATTGGGGTAAGGCTCTTGTATCATTTCCTCTTGGAATCGTGGGGGGGGAAATGTCTGCTAGAGGTATGCTTTCATATCCTCCCACTCGAGCTAATCTTAATTTAGGTAATTCAATGTGATTTCTCCAACTACTTCGAGCAACACTAATTATCTTAAGTTGAGCAAAGGTCATCTTATTGTGATCGTTATGCCCAACTATATTGAAGTACTCATCCATGGCATCATTCCAACTCAAAAATGCTGCTTTGTGGACTCGGTTATGATCTATGGAGTATTTCTTTGACATTATGACATCATTGCCCAATGCTTCCATATTAAGTACAACATTATGAGCTTGATTTCCACGTCTCAAGGAGATCTTTTTGAAAAAAAGAAATCTTTTCGTATTAATTTTTTTTAATGATTATAAAATTTCTTGAAGACAAGAAAATACTTCTTTTATTTCTTCAAAGTTCATTACATTACATGGGGAAAAATTTCAACCCGTTGATCCAAAAAGTTGAAAACAATGGTATTGGCCTATGATTATAATTTTTTAATAAGAAGATACAGATTGAGATGGTTAAGCCTGGCTAGGTATTCATCTAAGGCAAAAAAGCTTCTACCATGAATCCCATATTCTTTTACAAAATCTAAAATTCCATAATCATAGCTAAACCCTTGTTCGAAGCATAGTATGGAAGGTAGTCTATATCTATCTCCATGATAAGTTTTCCTTCATCTTTGTTCCATTGATGTCGCCATAGGCTAGTAAGGTTGACCAATATAATATTCCCTATAGCTGAGATAATAAATTACACAGCCATTAATCACTAACTAATATGCTTGAATGCAGCTTGGATGGCTTGTTGTTCTTCCAGGGTAGAAGGCAAGTTCTAGACCATACTACATTTTGATTTACACATCTTTACTTTAAAAGACAAGATTTGCAATTATAGAAGGTAAACAACATCTATTTATTCTAGAAATTTATTTGAATACAATAAAGTTTGCTAGTAGACCAATCAATGATCAAGTCTCACTCCCATGGAGTGGTGATACATATGGATAGACATGCCATAGTAAACATGCTCACAGGCACACCTAAAAGCACTTAACAATAGTGAAAATCATATGGCAAGGAATGAAGTTCCTAAGAATTTTCCCTCCCCCCGCCCCCAAAAAAAGTATACTATCAAAACAGAGCAAATTTTAAAACAAGTTTGCAAAATTTATAGAATTATATTTAAAAAACTCACAATAAAAATCTTGTAAGAAAATCACACTTACCATGTGTGCACTACCAATGCAGCCTTTCCTAGCCATCTAGACACCTGATCCCCCTTACCACACTACCAATGCAGTCTTTCCTAGCCATCTAGACACCCGACCCCCCTTACCACACTACCAATGCAGTCTTTCCTAGCCATCTAGACACCCTATTGACCCTAAGTCACCAACAAATGATAAATATTATTGAAAAATTTTATACTATGCGATGGCTAAAGAGTACCTTCTCCTATTTGTGCTAGTGGAATAATAGTGTCTAACACCTTTATAATTTCAAAGTTATCTAGCAAAGCCACACTAGAGTCCATTAAAGCTAGCATCCACATTAAAATATCATGTGTCACATTAACCTCCACATTCTTTGGGATTGAAAGCTATTCCTAGAAAAGCCAACAAAGCCACATCAAAGTCCTCCATTGAAGCTAGCATCGGCATTAAATATAATGTGCCACGTTAACATCCACATTTCTTTGGGATTGTGTTCATGTTGGTTTTTGCACAATCATCAACCATATTTTCTATGTTTACAAAACCTTGTCTAGGCAATTCATCCTCCGTAGGATGCTCATGATTGCCTACCTAAATGAATGACACAATTTAAAGATATCTAGCAAAGCCCACATCAAAGTTCTCCATTGAAGTTGACATCTATATTAAAATAACCTATGCCACATTAACCTTCACATTCATTGGGATTGTGCTCGTGTTGGTTTTCACACGATAAGCAACCCTCTTTTTTATGTTTACAACACCTTGTTTAAACAATTCATGATTCCAATGGTTGCCTACATAAATGAATGACATAACAAGCAGTGATTTTGTTTTCATATGGACAGTAATAAATGGTTGGACCACAAGGATGAACACATTCATGCTATTCCATTACACTGCTTACATGCAAGAGATCCATGATTATAGTTTCCATTTGAATCTTTTTGAAACAACCGACCCTTCCATTGTTTCTTGTCCTCCCAAACTATTATGTTTACAATCCACATTGCACCAATAATAAAGATACCCTTGGCATCTGTTCATTCTCAATACACCTAGATAAGAATCCTTAATGCATATAGTATAATATGTCTAGACATGTCCATTACACTTTTTATCCATACCAACCATAGGAGATCATGTGGAAGTTGGAGGCAAATCAAATTGTGGAAGTTGGAGGCAACTCAAATACTATGTTTATAGCTCCTTTACGTTTGCTATCTTGTCTTCCCAAAGAAGTGCCAAATGAAAATTATCTGATAGTGATAATTTTCTAATTAGAGACAAAATATTTAACTCACCCTTGCATTCTGGTGCTCTTTGTTCCTCTTTTATCTTTTGAGAGAGTTTATAGCTCCTTCACCTTTTCTATCTTGTCTTGCTCCTTCACCTTTTCTATCTTGTCTTCCCAAAGAAGTGCCAACTGCAAATTATCTAATAGTGGCAGTTTTCTAATTAGAGATAAAATATTTAACTCACCCTTTCATTCTGATGCTCTTTGTTTCTCTTTTGTCTTTTGAGGGATGGTTGTCGCAAAGGCATTAGGGAAATCTCATATTTAGGATGATCTTTCCATCCATAGTAAGTATTCAGCCTGACATTGGAGAGAATGGTTGTGACCATCTTAAATTGATGTTGGAGAAGCACAAATAGAAACATATAATTCTCATCAGTGGAAGTAATCCTTCAATTAATCCTTAATTCAAGATTTAGTCACCTCACAAAGAGGTTTATCATATCATAAAGTAGCAAATCTAAAGAAATCTTTAATAATCAAAGAGGAAGGCATTTGGCTCTCTAGAATAGAGAAAATAGAAACAAGGAACAAGTAAACGAGAAATAAGACAAAGGTACTAGGTGCACAATCTCATAGGAAATAATGTTCTCATCTTCAAGTGATGAATATGTTATCGATGTTGAGAGAACTTGATTGTTTCTTGTATTAATCAAATCTGGAAATTTCAATTTACATTGATTGTGAAAACAAAAATGTGGCATTCAGTCCCATTGGTCAAGTCATGTTCTTAATAAGAGAGTAAATGTACTCATGGTTTTTAGACTTGAAGTTATAGTAATGATTTAAATTTAAAACATTTAATAATAATGTTATGAAAGTTTTATAAACATTATTGGAGACATTAATAGAATAATATCATAAGTCCATGAAAATATGGTGAAAAATATTTAAAAATAAAGTATGTAAAAACATATAAAAGTCATAAAATTAGTAAAATTTTAAGGATTATTATTACTTAAGTATATGTAGTAGCATTCTTTTAACCTAATATAATAAATAATATTAGTAAAAAATTTTACAACTTTAGTGTAATAATAAATATAAATGTTATTTACTTAAACATCCACCGGGATCCCAAATGAAGATGGGAAATCAATGGGTTCCCATAAGTGCCTACCTGAATCCCAAACATATGATGACAAGGTGGGTGCCCTAGCAAACTTTAACATACCATGCGTAGTCGATCAAGCATATGTCGATGGCGAGGGTATGGTCCAAGGATTATCCAATGTGGATCATGGATCCCAAATGAAAGTGGCTAGAGATGGTGCTCTAGCAAAGACCATAAATGTATAAGTACCATGAACCATAAGGCCTAATGATGATGCATATGGAGCTGAAGACTCCAAAGAAGGCATGGAATCACAAAATGTACCAAGATACTTCCCCTCAATGAATGTATCACTAAGTGGGGAGAAGTCCTCCTGATAAGAAGAGCAAACCAAAGGATGGGAAATTGTCAGTGTCGAGGCTAATTTACTGCATAATGTCCATAGACATTAGCTCCAAATGATCTAAAATGGTTGTCGAGGATGAGGAAGAATGATGCTTAACCATTAATGTAAGATAATCTAGATACCTTATGGGTGCGCTAGTCAAAGCACATGCTACCTCACTAGAGGGGACAAGATGTGTGCCACAGTGTAACACCTCCATGTGAAGCTCTGGATAGAAGAAATCGATGTGATCTTGGAGGAGTAAGAGGTAAAAGGGAAGGCCATGATGAGCCATATACAATAAATAACCTCTATACACCATATCAAGATGTGCGAACCATGTGTCCCCAAATATCACACAAGCAAGATCCTCCCATTCCGCCCTCAAGAATGGAACTAAATCCCAAATATCCTCATAATATCAAATGATTTGTATAAAGTTGGTGATGCAAGTATGGTCATGGGGGATGGGTAGCTGATAAAGCAATGACGCCAATGAATCCACTAAAGGAATGGAGAAAAATGTAGATGTGTGATCAATGTGCATGTGCTAACTTTTATGCCTATGTACACACAAATGGAGGGGTACAATGTGAACCACTCATATCTTCATGGAGTGCTGATTGCAAAAAGTTAGTGAATAAATCACTAGTAGAATGTGTGGATGCCAATCACTCACGGATATAAATGTCGATGTGGTGAGTGATGATCCTCCAAGTGTCGATTGTACAAAAAAGCGATGTGGGTATGTAGGTGTCCAATTTTTTTTTGGGATCAATAATAATTATATATATTAACTGAGAAACTATTCAAAAACTACAGTACAACCAAGTCAGAACTACACTGCCCATATTTATAGATTCTTCTTAATGTCATTTAGAATTTTACACAGAAAATCCCATGTCTCTTCCTCCATCAAAAAGCAGGATTGCTCCCAAAATATCTGGTATCCCAACAATATGCTAGTCTCCATCATAGCTTTTGTAGTGCATCCACGAGGGGATTGTTTGTTACTGGACCATGGTACATGGAGATTTGTTTATTTCACAAATTTAATAAAAGAAATGAACCATAACATCATAGCATAAATAAAGAGCATGAAAATCAAAGAACACAAGATTGGGTTTAATCTCCCTCCCGACGTGTGTGGCTCCACTCCCACACGCGGTATTTAAAACGTATTCATAAATTTAGCCCTTGGAGCATAAATAACATAGCTTTTCAAAATTGGGCTTTTACAAAATTGAACCTTAGTCCAATGCTTTTAAAGCATCTCATCAAAAATAAACCTTGCCCAACATATGTACAATGGGCCAAACCATACAAAATTAAATATTTAGCACACATGTACTTGGCTAGATAATCTCGTCCAATGTCCACCTTGGTTGTCTCGAATTCATGATCTATACTCAACATAGTCCACAATGTTAGATCACAATTTCTTTGGAATCACTCACAAAAATTAATTATAACAAATGGAAATCATTCACTACCATGCTTAACACATGAACCATGCATCACACGTAATTAATTGGAATCACTCCCATGATAAAATATTCTGAAAAATCTCACTCCCGTGATAGTCCTCCCGTTTGAGAAAGACAATCGTCCTTGGTTGTAACTATCAGCACACACGGGTGATCAAACATATTAATTGTTCCCACATTGGATTCACTCACAATGTCATTATGTATTTAAGTGGGTTCACTCCCACATATCCTTACACGCATCACACGTGTCTTAAAGTTGATTGGATTCACTCGTTCCTCACAGGTGTCTTAGAGTTGATCGGACTCACTCACAATCAAACTCCTACATTGGATTCACTCACAATGTTTTCATACATGTCACATGTATTCACAAAGTATACCACACATTTCACACGTGTCATAGCTGATCACTTACAACCAACTACGGTCACCCTCATTAATTCAAAAGAGTTGATTGGATTCACTCACAATCAAACTCACACATTTCTTACATGCATCACACGTCACAGTTGGTTGGATTCACTCACAACAACCGTTACATCAGGGCAATGGAGCCTAGTGTGGGTGTATCATCTATATATCTACCTACTCTTTATTAAACGAGGGAGAAAAGGGTCCAAGGAGGAAGGAGGACTTTTGGATCTTTGAAACTTTTGGATTTTTGAAATTTGAAGTAAAGGTATAATTTTTCACACTTGAGAAAGTATTTTTTATCGCATTTACACTTGGAAAAGTATTTTTTGTTGCTTGGATAACAACCTTGCTCCTGGCTTTTGCTATCCCTTCCTTCCTCAACGGCTCCTGCCTCCTTGTCACCAACAAAAGCACCACCCCCATAAGCTCTCACCATGTGTGCGACCACTACGTTTCCATCACCTACCAACACCTGTTGGCCCCTATCCCTCTTCATGTCTTAGCCCCCTTCACCTTGACCATTCCCTTTCCTACAGACAGAGAAAGCACCCTCCCCTCCTCTCTCCCACACACACACACACACACACACACACACACACACACACACACACACACACACACACACACACACACAGAGTAGTGATGTGCATATATGATGTAAAGGAGCAAAGTGACAAACATTAAAGAGGAAAGGAACCAATAAAAGTTGTCAAGGTGGCCCAAGTTAAGGCCGTGGGGAATCCATCCCAAGTGCATACCATGATGAGAGGTTATGAAAGTAATAATTGTAACAAAGTGATTGCTTATGAAATTACCCAAGCTATAACATACCAATGTAAGGCAAATACCAAGGCTCCTTACACTCTCTGATATCTCTGTATGAAAAATTTCCATTTGTCCAACAACCACCAGCAAAGTCATGCTTAGTCCCATAATTATGTTTTAGTGGGATTAGACATAGGATTGAGATAAGTGATAGTTTGAGTAGATAAGATGGCAAACATACATTGTATAAACATGTGAACTATGAAACTCTAATATCAACATGTCTTGGGTATGAAGGGTTTCTGTGAAGGAAACCAAATAACCATGTAGTAATACATCAAGTTTTGAAAAAATTGAATTATCTTCTCTATCCATACTTCTTAAAGAGGAGAGGGTAATTACATATATATTTTTAATCAAGTGCACCCTTTTTGCGGACTTTTTGCTCCATTTCCATCCTAAAACTCATGAGTCCATTTTTTTGGCCACCTAAAAACAAATATATGTGCCCATCCTTAAAACCCAAAAAGGGTGGCTAGTAAGGCATCCCTTTTAAGATTACAAGATGCGATGTATGTTATGGAAAATGTGGTGCATGTTAACGAGGTAGACAATGAAGAACTGCATTGCAAAATGCAGGGTTCGGAGAAAGAGAACAAAAAGATGGTACCCAACAATGCTTGCAAAGATTGTTGTTACTAGACCCTCAACAATAGTAATTGGCCATTTGTGATAGGATAAATCACACCACAGACAAATGCTGCTATAACACAAGGAATGGGCATCCAAGGGTAGCTAAAAGGAAGTAGAGATAATCCCCACTACCAAGTGACACAATAGCACCTCGACAACATAGACAAGGAGGAGGTGGTAGATTTGGACCAAGAGGATCATGAGATTAAATTGCTATTACTGAAATAATGCACCTAGACACAGAAGGGTCAACTATTCAATTTGGCAAAGATACTAGTAGATAGCAGGAGCTTCAAGACATAAGACAACAAAGGTGATGTATCCCAAGAAAGACAAGAACCTACAATGAACATGGTAAGATTTGAAACCATACCTTAGAAATTGTAGGGGGAACCCCCAAAAGTGATAGCTGTGTAACCAGATCAAAAGGTAGAGTATAAGAAGCACCAAAAGACAAAACAAAAATAGGAAGGTTGAAGCCAAAAGAATGGGTAGGGTATCATAGAGTCCGAGAATATCCCAAGGAGTGATCAAGGCTATCCAAGAAAGATTGTACCACCCCAAACAAATTGGAAATAGCCTAGACTAGGATGTCCTAGAAAAAATAAGGAAGGAAATGACTTCCGATATGGAAAGGGAAACTTATGGTAGAGGAGAGATTTTGAGTGCTAGAAAGAGCCCAAAGCAATTCAAAGAGAGAGGGGAAATGAACCCATTGAATCGGACATGTTGGGATAAAATGAGAAAAAAATAAAGAGAAGCACCACACCAATCATGGAGCAAGATGCTATGAATATTACTAAAAAAATGAAATATTTTGGGTATAATGATACATTTTTGACACCTTGGTAAGGAGAAGGTGAATCTTCAAGGAGGCGCCTATTTCACATGTGTGGAGGAGTTTTAAACTAAAGAATAATAAGATATTTCTATCTCTCCTCTCTCCTGGATCAAACCAAATCAAAAAGGGAGCCAAACAGGTCCAAATCTTGTCCAAATTCAGCCAAACTCAACCTGGAAAATTCTAGAAACTAGTTGGACTTGGTTACAGGCCTCCCTCACCTATAAATAGACCCTTAGCCCAACATACTGAACCAATTGATTGGTTTGGAATTCAATCATTTAAATGGGAAAAGAGAAATTCCTAGCATATTGAATTAATGGGTATTTTATTTTAGATAAATTTATTTTATGAGAAATATTTGATGATAAAAGAGGAATTCCCATGACATTGGAATGCAAATAATTAAATGCAAAAAGAGGAATTCCCATGGTAATTGAGATCCAAGAAATTAAATGGGAAGAAAAGGAATTTTTAGTATAATTCAATCTATGATTATTTATCAAAAGTGAAAATATGGGTAGAATTGATTTCTGTAAATCCCATGAATTCTTCTATTCCAAAAGAGGAATATTGAATATAATTCATTTGAGGAATTGAGAAAGAATATGGATTTTCACATACAAATACAGTTCATACAATATTTCCATCTTTTCTCATTACTCCACATCTTTTCACATTAGACCCCATCTTTTCATCTTACCACAATTTTATTTTCTTCATCGATCCCTATCACATCACGTTATTCCCACATCAAAATCACATTCAATCATATCATCCACGCATCAGTCCACATCATCCATACACTCATCCACATCAATCCACATCATCCATACATTCATTCATATCATCCACATCAATCCACATCATCCATGCATCCATCCACGTCATCCACATCAATCCACATCATACATATATTCATACATCGATCCACATTCATTCATATATCAATCCACATTGTTCATACATCCATCCACAGCATTCATACATCCATTCACATCATTCTTACATCAATCCACATTCATTTCATAAGCATCCCCATTCTCATCTAATCACATCTTTTTTTCTATCCCAACACTTGGTTCCTCATCTATCCCAACACTTGATTCCTCATTTATCCTCATCAGATCTCATCCACTTGCATCTACCCATACATCTCATTACTTCACCCCTTATTGTACATATATTCATACATCAATCCACATTCATTCATACATCAATCCACATTATTCATACATCCATCCACATCATTCATACATCCATTCACATCATTCTTACATCAATCCACATTCATTTCATAAGCATCCCCATTCTCATCTAATCACATCTTTTTTTCTATCCCAACACTTGATTCCTCATTTATCCTCATCAGATCTCATCCACTTGCATCTACCCATACATCTCATTACTTCACCCCTTATCGTTCATTCACATCCTGATTCACATCACATCACATCCATTCACATCCCTTATCATTCATTCACATCTCGATTCTCATACTAACACATTTCTTCACATCCTATATCATTCATTCACTTCCCGATTCACATGTTTACATCCTGATTCACATGCTATCACATTCATTCACATCCCTTATCATTCATATGTATCCAATTTACATCACATCTCATCGCCTCAATTCTCGTTCATATCCATGACATTTACATCCACATATATTCTCCCACATACATCCACATCCATACTTATCACATACACATCCACATCTATCCTTTCGCATACATCCACATCCATACTTATCACATACATCCACTTCTATTATTCACATACATCTCCATCCATCTTTTCACATACATACATCCACATCCATTCTTTCTCATACATCCACTTCCATCCTTCACATATATCCACATCCATTCTTTCACATACATCCACATCCATCCTTTACATACATCCACATCCATCCTTTCACATTCATACATCCATATCCATTCTTTCACATACATCCACATCCATCCTTTCACATACATACATCCACATCCATTCTTTCAATATATCCACATCCATCCTTTACATACATCCACATCCATCCTTTCACATACATACATCCACATCCATTCTTCACATACACCACATCCATCCTTTCACATACATAATCCACATCTATTCTTCACATACATCCACATCCATCCTTTCACATACATACATCCACATCCATTCTTTCACATACATCCACATCCATCCTTTACATACATCCACATCCATTCTTTCACATACATACATCCACATCCATTCTTCACATACATCCACATCCATCTTTTCACATACATACATCCACATCCATTCTTTCACATACATCCACATCCATCCTTTACATACATCCACATCCATCCTTTCACATACACACATCCGCATCCATTCTTCACATACATCCACATCCATCCTTTCACATACATACATCCACATCCATTCTTCACATACATCCACATCCATCCTTTCATATACATACATCCACATCCATTCTTTCACATACATCCACATCCATCCTTTACATCCATCCACATCCATCCTTTCACATACATACATCCACATCCATTCTTCACATACATCCACATCCATCCTTTCACATACATACATCCACATCCATTCTTTCACATACATCCACATCCATCCTTTACATACATCCACATCCATCCTTTCACATACATACGTCCACATCCATTCTTCACATATGTCCACATCGATCCTTTCACATACATCCACATCCATCCTTTCACATACATATATCCACATCCATCCTTTCACATACATACATCCAGATCCATTCTTTCACATACATTCACTTCTATTCTCTTCACATACATTCACTTCTATTCTTCACACACATTCACTTCTATCCTTTATATACATTCACATCCATTCATTCCCATCTTTCTGATTCGCATCCCATCTCATCACATCTATTTACCTCTCATTCTCATCACATCTATTTATAGAATGTAAGAGAATTCTTATTTTTATATAAAGATTCGTTACACATCTATATATGCATAAGAACAATTTCAGTGAGAAATAACATTTTTATAAAAATCCATTTATGCATCTAATTATGCAAAAATTTAATTTTAAGGAGAATAACACTTTCGAATTATTCTTTATGCATCTTTCTATGCATAAAATCAAAATTGATGAGAATAACACTTTTGAAATAAAAATAAATTTCTTTATGCATCTTTCTATGCATGAAATCAAAATTGATGAGAATAACTCTTTTGAAATAAAAATAAATTTCTTTATGCATCATTCTATGCATAAAATCAAAATTGATGAAAGTAACACTTTTATAATAATAATAAAATTATTCTTTCATGCATAAAAATCCATTTTGATGAAAGTAACACTTTCATAATAATAAAAATTTATTCTTTTATGCATAAAAAATAATAATCAATATGCATCTTCTATGCATGAAAATGACACTTTTAAAATATAGAAATGATAGGGATTATCCTTTTAGAATAATAAAAGATAATACTAATTTTCAAGATTTTTAAAAATTTTGCCATAACCTTCTTTGTATACTGATCATTTTTCAAAAATTTCTACTTAATTTTTCATAAAAATTAACTCCAATTAGTTTAAAGTAATCTAGACTAATCAAAATTCACTTATAGAAGAGAAAACAATATAAAAAGTTTAATTCCAAGTTTTATCACTTAACTAGGATAAAGAAGGGTTGATTCTAAGAATAAGAGAGGGGAAAAACCTTTCGAACAAGGCATAGCGTCCATTTATCACTTCAAACAACATAAAAATTAGAAAACATAAAAATCAATAAAGAAAAAATAGAAGATCTCTAACTTACCTAATTTCTGGGAGCTTTCCTTTGGCTTGATGGTTTGAGGGTTCTACTCTTGTTGGTAACAAGAGTGGCCACCATTCTTTGGAAGAGGGAAAGGTCAAAAACTAGTGAATTATTAATAAATTCACAATTCTTGGCTTGGGAGGAGTAGAGTAATAGTGCATAAACACTATTATTTTTCAACAAAGGGAGAGGCTTCTATTTATAGGAAAAAGTGAGCCCCTAACCAAGCAAACTAATTCTAGAATTTTCCAAATCAGTTTGGTCAATTTTTGACCATTTTTAGGTCAGTTTAGGTTACTTTTTGGAACTAGACTTCAATTAGGAGAGAGGAGAGATGAAATATCTTGATTTTTGAAGATTTAAAACTCAATTGCACATGTGAATTAGGTGCCTCATTCATGAGGGGGGAATCCCCTCACTATGGGGGAATCCCCATAGTGAGGTGTCAAAAATCCTTTTTTTTTGAATTCCTTTGGTCCTTAGTCCACTCTTCATCTTATGTGAGTATTTACTCATTTTTGGTGGGATTTTCTTTATTTCTTCTATTTATCTTCTCCACACATTTGTATGAATCTTATTGGCCCCTCAAAATCTTAATTTATAATTTTTCAAAAATCTGGACCCCTAGGATAAGGCCTCTTGAACAGATTATACTTGATTTTCTAATGCACCTTCTGAAAATCTTTTTGAACTTCTGTTTCGGGGGAACTTATTTTAATAAGAAGAGATATTTTTTCATCCAAAAATATTCAATTTTTGAATATTCGCTCTAGAATATTTTCTCTCTCTAGGCCAAAACAGGTAGAAACAAGATCTTTTATATTTCTGAAGAGGGAATTGATTACAGGGAAAGATACTAGACATCCTGAGAGATTGGGGAGGAATCTTACATTCTACCCCACTTAAAAAACGCGAGATGTTCTCATCTCGCAAAACTAGAGGAGAATTCTTTTCCTTAAGGTCTAACTGCTTCTGGGTTCCTTATAGACTGGAGAACCCAACAAAATCTCGGGATAAATATCCCTTATAAAAAACTCATCATTAGATAACAATTCACTCAAATCATAACATTCAAATCCTTGTCACAATAATGGTCCATTAGACCGAGATTTCTATCTTTATAGATTTTTAATTTGACACCACTTAACTTGATCCACTAGGTCAAGTGTTAACAGCAGTGACCTGCCCACACAATCCACTAATCTCATAGTGATTTGCTGAAGTCATTAACGTCATTCCAACTATGAACATTATTACAAGGACTCATTCCATTCATCCGCATTGTGGTTTTGCTTAGTTAATTACAATTCAGCCAAAATTCAGAAATCTTCATTTTTCAATCAGAATCCAAATCAACTCATTATTTTTCAATCATAATTTAAAATCATATCAACCACATTCAAATTCATCGTCTGGATAGTATTAATGCTTATAATTTCAAGTCTTAGATTTACTCGTATATACTGTCAGTAAAGAGCTGTAGTTATACCCTCGGTATATACGGGTAGTCATGGTCCTTGGAACTATAAGGTAAATACCATCATGTCTAGGTCTCAAGCAAGGCAGGGATTCCATACAATTTTGGTACTTCCATCTGAAGACCCAATTCAATTTACGAATTTCAGTTTGAATAGCAATTTGTATAAATTTTATCACATAATTACAACCCTTTACTGCTTTTTCATAAATTTTTAACATTCTTGGCTTCTCGGTTGATCCTCATTAGCCAATTTCGCTCTGATACCAACTATAAGATCCTTGTCCCCCTCATGCAACGAATTCAGGGGTGCTAGCAGCGGAAGTAGCACTTCTTGCATGGGACAGGGTCCCACACTCGAGGCCTCGCCCACCCCCACGGATATCCGAACAAAGAGACTAATCCATCGGTTCTTCCAAAACCGAACGCAGAAAAACTTCCCTTGTCCAAAAAGCACGTGCGATTCCTCTAGGATAACTTTTCTTTAATGTAGTCAAAAGCTTTAACTAACAGAACTGATCTGATCGAACCCATAAGTCCCATAATCAGATCACGGGAAAGATTGCACTTGGATCATAGAGACCAATGCTTTTTTCCTCATTGAGCGGCACAACCGTTGATTCTTTTCCATAGAACAATTTTTGTAAATCCAGGATTTACCTCATCTATCGTACTATACAGAAATTGAGTCTCGAATTACGGATCCATCAATCCAGCCTAACCCCATCCAGTCCCATAGGTTAGCCAACCGCCCAACCACTGTAGTGATGGGATCCAATTTAGGAATTTGGTTAGGTTTTGTCCCGGGTACCAGGGAAAAGAGTTCCCACGCCCCCTAGCCGGACATTCATACAAACATAAAACTAGTCACACCACTTACACACCCAATATGAACTTGCCTTTTTCTCAGATTCAACAATCTTTAAAACAATCATTTAATGAAACCATAGTGTTACTGATCATAATCTTCTAATTATCCAGTTGAATCCTAATTTCCCATTTCTTTCCTTCATCGGTATTCCTATGGCATCATTGGTAACCATTACGCTCACCGCCTGTTTACGCAGGGGCCTTTTTAATAGTTCCTAGCTCATAGTACCCGACAATATATCACATAAAAATATGCAGATGGAATCTCCGTTGAAGATTAGCAAGATCAACCAAGAGTTCCATATAAAAGAACCATGGACTCATCCGTTGAGGACTAGCAAGGTCAATCAACCAGATCCATGTCCGAATTCAGAAAACAACTCTTAATCCTTGTTCCAATATCTTCCCCGACGTACTCGTGGGTATCTTCGGCGACCCAGAGCCCGAGCACCGTATGGTTAGCACCCTCTAGGATCCTTCGCAGGTCACTTAGCGCTTCACTCATAGGCCGCTTCCTTGGTCCCTCATCCACTGTACTAGAAGCTCACCATTTAAATCGAACCGAGGCTGGTCAAGACCTCGGCCGACCTTGCTATGCGAGACGTCCTCCAATGACTCTCCATCGCAGTTGCAACTTTAACAGATAGGTCTCCACGACCTTATCAACAAGACGGTCAAAAATGCTTCCCCAGTATTCTTGACATAAAACACTCATTTAAAAACATATTTCACATACAAATATAGTTCATACAATATTTCCATCTTTTCTCATTACTCCACATCTTTTCACATTAGACCCCATCTTTTCATCTTACCATAATTTTATTTTCTTCATCGATCCCTATCACATCACGTTATTTCCACATCAAAATCACATTCAATCATATCATCTATGCATCAGTCCACATCATCCATACATTCATCCACATGATCCACTTTAATCCACATCATCCATACATTCATCCATATCATCCACATCAATCCACACATCAATCCACATCATCCATGCATCCATCCACATCAATCCACATCGTACATATATTCATACATCAATCCACATTCATTCATACATCAATCCACATCATTCATACATCCATCCACATCATTCATACATCCATTCACATCATTCTTACATCAATCCACATTCATTTCATAAGCATCCCCATTCTCATCTAATCACATCTTTTTTTCTATCCCAACACTCATCTAATCACATCTTTTTTTCTATCCCAACACTTAATTCCTCATTTATCCTCATCAGATCTCATCTACATCTCATTACTTCACCCCTTATCGTTCATTCAAATCCTGATTCACATCACATCACATTCATTCACATCCCTTATCATTCATTCACATCTCGATTCTCATTCTAACACATTTATTCACTTCCTATATCATTCATTTACTTCCCGATGCACATATTTACATCCTGATTCACATGCTATCACATTTATTCACATCCCTTATCATTCATTCACATCCCTTATCATTCATATCTATCCAATTTACATCACATCTCATCGTCTCAATTCTCGTTCATATCCATGACATTTACATCCACATATATTCTCCCACATACATCCACATCCATACTTATCACATACACATCCGGATCTATCCTTTCGCATACGTCCACATCCATACTTATCTTATACATCCACTTCTATTCTTCACATACATCCCCATCCATCTTTTCACATACATACATCCACATCCATTCTTTCTCATACCTCCACTTCCATCCTTCACATACATCCACATCCATTCTTTCACATACATCCACATCCATCCTTTACATACATCCCTATCCATCCTTTCACATTCATACATCCATATCCATTCTTTCACATACATCCAGATCCATCCTTTATATACATCCACATCCATCCTTTCACATACATACATCCACATCCATTCTTCACATACATGCACATCCATCCTTTCACATACATACATCCACATCCATCCTTTCACATATATCCACATCCATCCTTTCACATACATACATCCACATCCATTCTTCATATACATCCACATCCATCCTTTCATATACATCCACATCCATCCTTTACATACATCCACATCCATCCTTTCACATACATACATCCACATCCATCCTTTCACATACATACATCCATATCCATTCTTTCACATACATCCACATCCATCCTTTACATACATCCACATCCATCCTTTCACATACATACATCCACATCCATTCTTTCACATACACTTCTATTCTTCACATACATTCACTTCTATTCTTCACACACATTCACTTCTATTCTTCATATACATTCACATCCATTCATTCCCATCGTTCTGATTCGCATCCCATCTCATCACATCTATTTACCTCTTATTCTCATCATATCTATTTATAGAATGTAAGAGAATTCTTATTTTTATATAAAGATTCTTTACACATCTATTTATGCATAAGAACAATTTCAGTGGGAAATAACATTTTTATAAAAATCCATTTATGCATCTAATTATGCATAAATTCAATTTTAAGGAGAATAACACTTTCGAATTAAAAATAAATTTCTTTATGCATCTTTCTATGCATAAAATCAAAATTGATGAGAATAACTCTTTTGAAATAAAAATAAATTTCTTTATGCATCTTTCTATGCATGAAATCAAAATTGATGAGAATAACTCTTTTGAATTAAAAATAAATTTCTTTATGCATCTTTCTATGCATGAAATCAAAATTGATGAGAATAACTCTTTTGAAATAAAAATAAATTTCTTTATGCATCTTTCTATGCATAAATTCAAAATTGATGAGAATAACTCTTTTGAAATAAAAATAAATTTCTTTATACATCATTCTATGCATAAAATCAAAATTGATGAAAGTAACAATTTTATAATAATAATAAAATTATTCTTTCATGCATAAAAATCCATTTTGATGAAAGTAACACTTTCATAATTTAAAAAAATATATTCTTTTATGCATAAAAAAAATAATAATCAATATGCATCTTCTATGCATGAAAATGACACTTTTAAAATATAGAAATGATAGGGATTATTCTTTTAGAATAATAAAAGATAATACTTATTTCCAAGATTTTTAAAAATTTTCCCATATCCTCCTTTGTATGGCTGATCATTTTTTAATTTTTTCTACTTAATTTTTCATAAAAATTAACTCCAATCAGTTTAAAGTAATCTAGACTAATCAAAATTCACTTATAGAAGAGAAAACAATATAAAAACTTTAATTCCAACTATTATTACTTAACTAGGATAAAGAAGGGTTGATTCTAAGAATGAGAGAGGGGGAAAGCCTTTCGAACAAGGCATAGCATCCATTTATCACTTCCAACAACATAAAAATTAGAAAACATAAAAATCAATAAAGAAAAAATAGAAGATCTCTAACTTACGTAATTTCTGGGAGCTTTCCTTTGGCTTGATGGTTTGAGGGTTCTACTCTTGTTGGTAACAAGAGTGGCCACCATTCTTTGGAAGAGGAAAAGGTCAAAAACTAGTGAATTATTAATAAATTCACAGTTCTTGGTTTGGGAGGAGTAGAGTAACAGTGCATGACCACTATTATTTTTCAACAAAGGGAGAGGCTTCTATTTATAGGAAAAAGTGAGCTCCTAACCAAGCAAACTGATTCTAGAATTTTCCAAATCAGTTTGGTCAATTTTTGACCATTTTTAGGTCAGTTTAGGTTACTTTTTGGAACTAGACTTCAATTAGGAGAGAGGAGAGATGAAATATCTTGATTTTTGAAGATTTAAAACTCAACTGCACATGTGAATTAGGCGCCTCATTCATGAGGGGGGAATCCCCATTGTGAGGTGTCAAAAATCCTTTTTTTTAAATTCCTTTGGTCCTTAGTCCACTCTTCATCTTATGTGAGTATTTACTCATTTTTGGGGGGATTTTCTTTATTTATTCTATTTGTCTTCTCCACACATTTGGATGAATCTTATTGGCCCCTCAAAACCTTAATTTATAATTTTTCGAAAATATGGATCCCTAGGATGCGGCCTCTTGAACAGATTATACTTGATTTTCTAATGCACCTTCTAAAAATCTTTTTGAACTTCTGTTTCGGGGGAACTTATTTTAATAAGAAGAGATATTTTTCCATCCAAAAATATTCAATTTCTGAATATTCTCTCTCTAGAATATATTCTCTCTCTAGGCTAAAACAGGTAGAAACAAGATCTTTTATATTTCTGAAGAGGGAATTGATTACAAGGAAAGATACTGGACACACTCGAATCTCTTTGTGTATATAAACATGTTGAATGAAAGCCTATGTTATTGTAATCATACCATTGGTGTGTCGCCTAAACTCTATGATTCTACCTTTTCATTGTTTGTTGGGATCTGTTACATCTTTGAGCTTGACCTTGAACTCCCACAAGTACCTGGTTGTATTACAATCCAATTTAACTTATTATACTGATCAAGGATCCAGTTACCTTCATCATCTCTCCTATTAAATACCTCCACTGTGTGAATATTACTGATATTTCTCCTTCTTGAAGACATCTACAATAAAAAACAAAGCACCAAATTAACAAAGTTAGACGGCATGATTAACAAATATCTATGTTAAGATTGTAAGCAACAAATAAAGATTAAAACAATAAGAAATAAACAACAACCTACTGCTTTGATTTACATAACCTTGTTGCTCACAACCTTTCTCCTATGAAAATAAACATCAAGACATCAAGATAAAACATAAACAAACCTTGCATCAATATGTCATAAAGCATAAGCTGAGCCACTCCTCTCATCGTAGGTTGTCTCTTCTGTTGTAATAAAATCCATTTATATTAACAATTAACATTAATACTAAAAAGATGTAGGGAAGAAGAGAGCTTGAGCTCTTGCAAGCACACACACACTCACACAAACCCTAGAAGAGAACACACAAGGTGAGAGGCTAAAAATTCTTCTTCTTCTTCACACAACAAAAGAGGTCTACAAAGAAGATAAAGTGACTAACACACATAATAGAGTATATACAAGCGGTCCATAATGTGCACACGCTAAGAGCAGTGGGTAGGTGTGGATTAGTCGGTGTAGTCCAACAGCTGTAGAATCTCTGGCGAAGATATATTGGTGCCAACTACCAAACCCACCAGTGATGTAAATGTCGAACGGTCATGCAGGCGCCTCGTGAGTGTCCGCTCATGTTGAGCTTGACATCTCAACAAATACTAACCCTAAACACATTAACAATGAACATTAGTGCTAACCCTAAACACATTAACAATGAACATTAGTGCTAACCCTAAACACATGAAAAACTTGGTCTATTAATTTTAGATCCAGTTACCCTTATTATCTCTCCTATTGAAAATGTCCATCAACATTATTACTAACCCTAATCACATCTCCTATGAAACCCTAAACAGATAGAACACTTCTATGAACATAAGCAACAACAATGTATTAGAACTTACAGTAAGCATCACCAAACAACCTAAGAAAACCCTAAACCAGTGAAGTATAAGGAGAGCCTAAAACAATGAAATGTGATAGAAATGACCATTACTCAGAGAGACTTTCTCAAAACCAGATGTAGCTTGGGACTAAGAGAGATATCATGTACACGAATCTACCTATAAATAAAAGAAAACAACAAGGTAGCTATGGTGCAAAAAAATAAAAAACATAGCAACAAAACACTAAAATTGGACTCCTGAGTTGGAACAATACTAAATAAAAATTGTACAACTTGAAGAGAAAAAATGCAGTAAAGGATCTATGGTGCACATAAGCAAAAGCTCACGTGAGAAAATGGCCATAACTCCACATCTATATTAGATTCTACTTCAGATGTACCTATAGCACCTAGTTGCACTAGTAGTTGTGAAACAAGATGAGTTTCACTACTACTGACCACATTCTGAAGGCCTTTAGCAAACAACCAGTACATGCCTCATCATATAAGACCACAATGGGTAGTTAGTCCCATCAAGTTTGTCCTTAGCAGACAACATGTTGAATACATCACTAGTGCCAGCCATGACTGTCTACCAAATGCAAAATCTTTCAACACATTGCAAGTACTCAATGCAACCCTGGATGGTTGCCAACTAACTGAATCACCTGCAAAGTGTATGAAAAATAACACAGATTAGAGAATAGAGTGTTACTAGTGAAAGTATGATGGTTGATGTTGTTGAAGACACTGTAGGTACTGCTGCACACCAAATCTTTGCTCTGCTGCACAGCCCAGACACCCAAAATCGAGCAGAACCAATCCAAAATGATGCCTCTCCAGAACGTCTGCAAAAACCTTGTAGTGCCCGAAACACGCCACGTTCCCTTAAAATCATGTATACTTTGTATACAGCACACTACAATATATACCTTCTTCTTCTAAGAGGATATTTCAATCAGAGATAGAAAAACAAGGTCATGAGAGAAGGGGAGGCAGACTACTAGATCAAGTGTCAAGGAAGCTAGCTTTGATACCAATTGTTAGAATTAGGGTTAGGGTTGCAACAATGCACACACACAAGATAGAGAAGCTTGAGAGCACACAAACTCACTAGAATAGAATGAATAAATGTGTGCCAGATACAAAAGGTAAGTACACACCCCAAAATGAGTAGATAAGAGAGTGTACATATGCACGGGAAAAAAAACATCCTAGTGAGGGAAAAAGTGCCCCAGCAGTCCTAAGTGTGTTCACACACATCACTACCATATTATGCTACATGAGTGAGGTTTTTTCCAAATGAGGAGAAATTTTAAGAGAAGGTAGCTATGGTGGAGAGGAAGCTACCTGTAAAACTTTGTGAACAAAGAAGTAGAGATGTAGAGGATATGACAAAATTGAATTTCGTCAAAAAAGGGGGAGGGAAATGAAAAGGTAGACAATTCAAAAAGGAGGGAGAGTAGAAAGTTGAACATAAAAAAATGTAAAAAATGAAATACGTTTTTCAAACTTCCATCTGACATGAAAGAATAGTTGATGGTGAAAACCACAAGGACATCTGACATTTCTCTATCTTTTAAAGTTATGGGCTCTATTTTTTTATTGTACTAAGAGATTTGGGCAAAGATATGACAAAAATATCCATGTTACATGGATCTGGAATCCCAACTCTCTCATTGGTCAGGCCGTTCCTTTTTTATTCACTCCTTAAGGGGCAAAATGGAGAGTCCATATTTCTTCTAATGGATCTAATTTCACCCAGTTTGGATGTACTTTACAATCCTCCTTACAGTAATATGTTTTACACTCCTTGTAGACTATAATTAGGTGATCAATCATAAATCCCAATGCGTATACATCTGACTCATTGCCATATGCAATTCTCTAGGTCTAGAATTTCATTAGCTTGCCAAGACCAAAGTCTATTCTATTTAATTGCATGAACCTTTAACAGATCAGAAGCAACATTATCCACGTCTAGGACACATGATGAAGTTAACAAAATCTTCTTTTTTTTCTAGAGTGAAGCATCAAGCCCCAATCAATGATTCCCACCCTTGACCTTCGTGAAATCTATCATAACATTGAATGGGTGCAAGTCACAATGTATTATCCCTAATGAATAACTTCTAATGCATCTACCAATGCATTTATAATGTTAGGAGTAGCTTCCACAAATACAAGAAGTCTTGCTAGTCCAACATCATCAATGATTGGATATGCCCTTCGGGTCTTTGACACACCTTTGTGTTGCAACTTCAATGTAATTTGCCTGAATGTACTGTGCTTAAATAGAAGTTGCA